>NC_088608.1:6810151-7113181 GCF_036013475.1 Columba livia
AGGCTTTGAACTAGTATTGCAAAGGAAGATGAAATATTTTTGCAACTTCTTTTTCCAGCTGATTGATGTGTTTATTGCAAGTCTTCTCATTCACAGATCACAATTATGAGCACCAACCTATACCCTTACACAAAATCACCTGTAAAGCATTCCAGCTAATCATCTACAAAGTCCTGAAGAGATCCCTTGACATTGTGCCCCATTTGTACCAGTTGAGTTCTGACAAGTCCATAAAGACGGATGTGCAAAAACAGGGCAGGAATGCAGAAAAAAGAATAAAAAATAAAGCAGTGAATTTTCATCAATGTCACTGGAGATTCTTAAGGACTTAAAATAAAAAATGTCTATTTTTTAACAATAGATGTAGCAGCAATTGCAGTTGTTCAAGCCTAGAGTCACATGGGCAAGAATTCATTTCAAAATGGATATTGGCCATTCTGCTTAACTCATGGAATTTATTCTTTTCGCTGGATCTATCTGCAAAGTACACTTATTCAAGGAAACTTGCCAGGATACACTAAATTTAAGGATTATACTGAGGATTAAGCTCATAAGCATTATACAGCGCTCTTTACAATAGTACTTGGATATTTGAATTTTTCAAAATCACTTACGCAAGGCAACCTGGAGTGGGGGATTCTTAGACTAGGAGCATTGCAAATACAAATCCAGAAACTCATCTCAACTTGCTTTTGTTCCCAAAATAGTAGAAATTTCATGGGGTATAAACCATCTGAAAACACTCAGCCTAAACTATGGGATGAAGGCCCAAATAATGGGACTCTGGGGGATGAATGACAACCACTGACCCTGCCTTCTGACAGCTCCTGTTGTTGCAATATAGTTCCTCCCTTTCTAAATGTAAACAGCACAGTCTCTATAAATCAACACCCTCCGAGACTTCAAAGCTACTGGGATATCCCTATCAATATATCACTCAAGCCAGAAATTAGATTTAACATGCTATATGATCAGTAAACAGTCAGAGTTAGTAGTCGGAGAGCAAAGGAGTTTGATGGGTTCAGTCAGTGATTATTTTCCTGATAAAATAATATCTCCAGAACATCTCTTACTTGTGTATATGAAGCTAATACAGAGACATGCTTTAAACCATGACCCTCAGATGCCATAAATTTCAAGAATCTGCACCAGAATGCTCACTCACTTCAGACACTTTGAAACTATAAAGCTTCAAAGGAGACAGAACAAACATTAGTTTAAGTCATCTAAAAGAACATCTGCATCTGTTCCAGCCACATGTGGAGACAAACAGCATGAGCTGCTCTCTCCAGCTGGGCTAAGTGACCTTAGCTTAAATCTTCCTGAATTGCAACTAATGACCCCGAACATCCATTGCAACAATTAAAGCAAATAAACAAACACCTTGACATCTTCTGACAGCGTCTGAATCTTCTCTTTCTCTGTGCTTGGTATCTTTACAGATCATCTTGATATTAGTCATGAAAAACAGTTGCCAGGATCTGTGAGAGCTCTTGAAATCCCAAGCTATGGGCCACAGTTGGCCAGAGGGCCACCTTAGCTCTGGCGTCACGGTGACAGCTGCCCAGGAGGTCGACAGCACACCAACTGAAAGAATCACACACATCATGCCAGTCCAGTCAAACTGGGTAGCTTTTTGCCCTTGGATGAAGGAAATGCAGCACATTTCAGAGGATTTAAGCCTATCAAGTGTGCAAGAAAATGGATAACAAACTAGTAGCTCTTTCCCTGGCAGTACAGACGAGAAGGCTCCAAACTCCCCACCACTGCTGGCATGAAGGAGGACAGGCATCTACAGCTCAAGACCAGTGCTATCTAGGAGAAACCGAGGCACAGTTCTCCTGAGATGCAGTATCACAGCCACAAAGGCCAGCTTCTCATGAGCAGGGTCAGAGAAGGGCCCTGATGGTCCTTCTGCTGCCAGGTTAACCCCGTTTGGATGACGCTCCCCAGGGGCAGAGGGGACAGTCCTGGTGTGGCACGGGCCGGCCTGCAGCTGCATCCCCGCTCCTGACACGAGGTCACTGTTCCACAAACGCTCAGGACCAGGCAGGGAACCTGCTCCATAGCCCAAAAGAAAGGAGATTCAGGCAGGAGCAATGTCCTGGGGTCTGGTCCCTGCTTCCTGCATCCACTCTGCCTTTTGCAGTAGAGAATAAATTGGATAAAGTGCATAAACAACACCAAGGGTCATTCAAAGCCTGCACAGCACAGCAAGGACATGACTTCGTCTGTGTCCTCACCATTTGTTCCATCAGTTCAAATTGTCCACACCAGCTTAATGTTCAGTTTGAACATCTTTTTAGTGAAGCTTCGTTTCTGTTAAGTTCCTGCAAAAAGCTGTATTTAGTTATGATCTTATGATAGAATTATTATAATCACATTTAACAATTACTAAGCTGTATGTAAATGGCCTAGTTCATGTAAAAACACATAGTCATTTTGCCAGAATGTGAAATATTTGGTTCTGTACTGCAAGTAATGGTGGCATAATAGTACAAGGAAATTATAATATGGCTTGTCTGACACAGGCTTCTCTTCTGAAAACAAAACAAAACAGTTACATTTCAGCTGCAGTTACATTTCGACAAGTTCCTGATTAAACACACCAGGAGAATGGGAAGATTTTCCTCTTCCCAACAAAGCCTTCACCTTGCAAAGTCAGACCGAACTAAAAAAATCCTGCTTTCGGTTGATTCCCAGCCCCCCTCCCCCCCCCCAGCCTTCTCTTTTCTATGGTGGCTATATATTTTGTCCCAAAATCTCTGCTTTCATTTAAAAAGAAGTCTCTAGCCCCTTTGATCACAAAGAAAACCTTTGAAATGTGAAATGAGTTTAAACCAACTCAGCACTGTGTGCTCAAGTCTTTAGACACCTGTAATAACAGTAGCTGGATGTGTGAACTGTCCTTTTCACATCAGCAGAGTGCAAATCCTCAAGCCAAGTTAAACAGAGGACACATGGTCCAGTGATTAGACCATTATTTTGGCATTTGTGATTGTTCAGGTTTAGTTTTCTGCTGATCCACAGAGTTACGGGAATTTGAACGAGTCACTTGGCAGAAGGTTGGAAGCGTCTCTGGGGACACGGAGCCCGGCTGGTGCCAGAGGGTCAGAGCTCTGCATCCCCTCTCCCCTGCTCCATCTATGCTGAGATTTGCACAGGATCACAGCGTTTTGTCCTCAGACTGGAAATCAGTTCAAAATACGTGCAAATTACCAGGGTCTCAGAGTTCGTTAACTCCACGAATGATGAGAGGATGCAACATCGCATTTATAAGGAAAACATACAAAAAATTGAAAGCAGCACGACAACAAAGCTGAACAGTGAAAGGAAAAAGAGACTTATCCTCTAACCACAGTGCTGTGACTTGGGCTCTGATAGAGTTTCTGTATGGCATCTTAAAAGAGGAATTTAATGATGTTTAAACGTTTCTTTTTCTGACAGCAGATGAAACAGAAAGTTAATGGAGTAACTACTGCCAAAGATTAGTCTGGCTCTCCTAAAAAACACAGTAACATGACAGGGAGGGACGTGTATGCGTGCGTATAAAATTAATATAGTTGTATGTATCGTTTCCCAATTCAGTGTGTGTGTGTATTTGGATCAGCAACCCTGCAGAAACAAACACAGAGGAATTCACTGTTTGCTCTGACCACAGTTATCATAGATTCACAATGCCCATGACATTTTGTGAGATTACACATTAAAATAGCTCTGGCCACAAGTTATACTTTTTATTTCCTAAAAACATTTGCTGTGTTAAAGCCCAGAAAATCCATAAATTTATGAACGCAGACTGTTCTGTTGACTTCAAGAGGACTGTGAGGAGGAAGGAAGGTCTGCACCCAGGTATGCTTTGGAGAAATTTGGCCCTACACCACATTTATTCTGGCCAAATAGAGTCATATCCAACTATATGAATCATCCATAGTTTAAAAATGTTTAAAATACTGCCACTAAAAACCATCGCATGGATCAAACCTGGAGCAGACTAAAAATTGTGTCCAAGAATCAAATCTTCCCTCCCATTCCTCAGCCCATTGATGAAAGCAAGAAGGGAACTTTTCCCTTCAAGCCAGCCTTTCATAGAAAGTGAGGCCATCCTATTTTCTGCCAAGCTTCAGGTAGCTTACAAGGCTAAGGTCATATCTTTTAAGATGTACCATTAGCTTCCTTACTGCTGGAGAAAATTAAAAAGGGAAATTGCCTGTCACACCCAGAGAGCTAAGCTGATGATGAAGGCTGAAGTCTGCTCAGATTTTCATTCCCGGGCTTAGACTTTAAGGTTACCTTATTTATTTATTTTCACACACCTCAAGTGCTGTTCGAAATACAAAACCTACCGAGCATTTGCTTTCTTGCAAAAATGATAAATTGGGCTGGATTTTCAATGTGCTGCATATACACAACCCCAACTTTTTGGTGATCTGGAAGGGTCTCAGGTAATTTTATCTTTTTGATGGCATGTAATCTTCAGTGCTAGAATGAGACACATTTTGTCTCTGTTTTCCCCTCACCATCTAACTCATGGCTGGGCTGACGATGCCAGGATTGATGTGCCTAGGAAGAGATACTTGCTATTTTTTATTGCTTATACGTTATCTTTTAGTTTTACTATTATTTTTTCTGCACACTGTTTGGAGAGCAGTAGACCTATCACACTGCATCTCTTTCCAAGTGTCAGATTACTCATCCAAGCAATGACCTTACTTTACTTCGGGAAGCCTAAAGATGTGTTTGTTAAAATAGGCAATTGCACACATTGAGATAGCCTGCCGGGCACGGGAACTTCGGCCATATGAAAGATGCTACAGAAACTCATGTATTCTGAAGCATCCTTTTGCCTGGATAGCTGATAGCTGACTCCTTCAGCATCGCTCCCGTTTCACTGATATGTCTCAGGGTCATTTTTTAAGCCTTCAAGATATAAAGAAAAATGATACATTAAAGTAGCCATAAAAGTCTGTTTTATACTAACAGAAGCAAACAGTGTTGTTTGTTTGTAGCATCTACTCATGCCTAGGTACAACAGACCTTGAGGGTCTTTTCTGTCGGAGAGATACATAAACTATGCTTCTGTTAATAATAGTAACAATGATAAAAATAATAATGATTATAAGAAGGATAATAAGAAGAAAAAACATTACAGCATGCTCAAATTATGACCTGACCTCACTTTGTGAGCCATGTAAGACCATTAAGTCCACAGAGAGATGCTCTGCCTGCCAGAGGAGGCCGGCTTACCGCGGAGCACAGTCCAGAGCACCACTGGACACCAGGCAAAGTGTCTTTCTTCTTCAACAGATCACAAAAAGCGCTTTGACTGCAACAAGTTCTACTCTCTAGTCACTAAAAACAGGTTTATCTTCTGGCCCGTATCTACAGGGAGGAAGAACATCCAACACGTCACATTTAAAGCAGTGATGACGATGCCTCACCTAACGCCTGAGGGGGGCCAGAAGTCATCAGACTGTGGGGTGCAAATCGGCAAGTACAGTGCAAAAGAATCTCTCAGAGAAAAAAGAGAGTTCTCTTGACCTTAGATAGACACCTCGTATTGCTGCCTCCCCATCTGGCCATTCCTTCAAGCTCTGTGGACTCGCTCAGTGCTCCTCATGGGCTTTACAATCCATCTTCGAGACACTTGTACACATTGGAGCACATCCAGCAGCCGAGCCCGCTCCCTACAAAACCTGCTCGAAAGGAGCCACATTCCAAAATCCTGTCCACAACAGCAACAGCCATCCACCAGCTTTGAAGACAGTCTTTGTTAACAACAGCCTTTTGTCAATGTCTGAGTAAAGGCGATCAGTGTATAAGAACCTCAAGGCAACGATGCAAGGACAGAAAGAACCATGGGGTACGCTTCTCCGTTACCATGTACATCACCTTACACATAAAGGTTCCTGGTGGACAAATCACCTTCCAGGAAAGGATTTACAGCAATAAGCCACATCCTGTGGCCAGTCTGTCATGTACACAGACTCCCTGCAAGACTTCAACAAACTGGCAGCTTGATGCAAAACCACAAGCTCCGAAAAGTAAAATAGAAATTCAGATTTATGCAGCAAACTGCACACTTGAAACCAAGAGGATTCCTTGAAGCAAATGCCAATCAGCTTTACATTCTTAGGCCATTTCCTCTCCCCTTCTACCATTCAATCCACTTCTTATTTTTGTACAAACTACAAACTACGGGCCAAAAAATGGATTTTTCTTTAGATCATCATGGAATGTAGAGAGCGTTTAATTTACAGACCAAAACAATCAACAATACGGAAATAGTATTTATCAACAAGTTCAGGTTTTATTCATAAATGCAGAATACTGCTATGCATAAAACATGATGTGAAACATAGCTTTATGTATTTTTACTAGGCAAACTTAAACATTGATTTACGTCCATTTCACTAAAACTTTATTGCTTCCTCGTCAGATAGGACAGATTCCTTTCTGTATCTTAGATGGTAAATATAGTTAATGTGCTGAGGCTGCAATGGATCAGCAGTGAAGCTGTTTAATAGTGACATAAATTATTTCCGTGACTTTTCTTGCAAGTGAGAGATGACTCCATGTGCCATAAACTAATACCAAAGGAATGATGCTCTTTCATGCTAGCAAAGTGCCTGAGCTATATTGTTTTTGTATCCTGTTGGGGATGCTACAAATGCAGCATGTATTACAACTATATGCACTTAGGCCATTTTTCTTTGCTGTTTTTAATGCTCTCCTGCACTGAAAATTGAGCGAAGGTGTCTGAACGAAGGCAAAGCCAATTACTCTCTTTGAAACCTCTCTTTAAAGCCTGCAAATCCCAACAGATTTTTAAATACCTTTCCATTAGCTTAAAAATATATTTTAAAATAATTATGCCTGTAGAAACCATGAAGTGTGATGCATGAATGCAGCTGGATGGCTGGGGAAAGCCACGTGCCTTCATGTCCCTCCCCACGCCACAGAGGCTGCTCAGTGATTCTCCATCTCCGTCTCCATCAGCTGCCCCTCTTTCCTGAGACAGTGGTAGAGCTTCCAGAGCATCCAACTTGCAGTTCAAGTTCACTTCTACTAGGAAAACAGGGGTTTTTTGTCCTCAAACTGGTCACTTATAAAAGATCTTACATGCTCACTGTGATTCCTCAATAGAAACCAGAGGAATTCAGGGGAGCAGAGCAGGTGTTTATCACAGAGCCTCAAAAAATGTGCCATCAGACACTTAACTGATGGAGAAGTTCATCCTGTGAGAGCTTTCACCTATTCAGTGCAGCCATATTTGTCCTTGCCCCCATAGTAATTAATCCTCTTTCCTCCCCTGTACATGTTCTTACAAACTTCATTGCAGCTTCCCTCTTCCTGTACCACCAAGACGACTTTGGCAGTCACACACATGTTCCCTTTGATGTTTGGTTTCATCCCTCCACGTTGTATGGGACATCAGGACCTCATACAGGACATCGATACTTCATATAGGACAACAAGACCTCATACAGGACATCAATTCCCACTTTTCCTTTCTTCCCCTCTTTCTCCTCCCACTCCTTCCAGCTGTTTCTCCCTCCTCTCCATCTATCTATCTGCATCTATCCTTCACCAACCCTTAATGAATGTAATTTTTGGAGAGGAAGGGGATCGGCAGCATCCCTTATGGCTGACTTCTCATGGAATATCAAGCTAATAAAAGCACCAGTTTAGCAGTTATTTTCTCATTGTTCATCCCACTTTCCAGTTACAGAATGTACAAATAGGCAAGCACTGAACAAAACACCAAGAGCTGTGCTGGCAACATCGTAACTGAACTATAACCATAAGGAACTCAGATTATATGAAATGTAAATATTGAGATAAATGTATTGCACTTCAGAGTATTTCTTCTCAAGTTTTCCCAGAAAAGTCCTCAGATATCTCCCAGAGTCTAAACTGGCTCCCTAGAGAGGAGATTCTGTAAGTTATCAGTCTTTTTGTGGAGGCTAAAAACTACCTTAAGACATAAAAGAGAGCACTTAATCTAAGAGATCTCCATCATTTTTGACATTATTTTATTGAAAACTATGATGAAAACTCAAGTTATCTGCATAGAAAAACCTCCAGGATGGTCTCAGGACAGCCCTGCATATTGTGGCTGAAGCAGGAACGTCTCTTAAGGGAATGTTCAAAATGCATCATAATATAAACCACACCAGAAAATTCAGGTTTTACCTGCAGTTCTGAGGGAGCCAGCACACTAATTTTGGTTACTGATGATGAGCTTTAGGGTTTCCAGTTCCTTCAATGTAAAAGTAAGACACTCTTCAACACACGCTTTGAGACCTCCCTAGATCTTGAACCAACCCCTGGAGCAAATTCTGCTTTCCAGAACTGACAACAGCTTGTGTCTCGCTTGTCCCACTGCCCCGGTCACCTCCAGAAGATTAAATTCCCAGTGAGCCAACAGTGACCCCAGTTTCAAGTAACCTGCACCCCATTGCCAACATCTGGATTATTGTAAGAACTCTAAGGTTGTGCTTGCAATTTTTGAGAATTACACAATCATTTGAATTAGATTGCTGCTGCAACATTGACCCTTCTCCGCTTGAATGGATCATCTGTACAGTTTGCTGATTTTCCAGGATGCTTTAGCATTCTTCTCATCTTCCTTTCCTCAGCACATGAACCATCAGCCTGGCAGTCCCAGTCCTCCAGGAACGCCAGGACACGAACCCCTCAATTCACAGAGGTGCTCTCATTGCAAAGGTTATTGCTATGATTTATGACATGGTTTAGTGCCAGAGTTAGGTTATGGTTGGACTCTATGATCCTGATGGTCTCTTCCAACCAAAATGATTCTATGATTTCCTTGTCTCTTGAACCACTCAGAGATTTCCACAGACATCAGTGGACTGAAATTCCTATAGCTGAGAAAGAAATTGTCCGTGTGCTCCCAGCAATTGCAGGAAGGTACCAGTGGGTTTAGGTGGCCGGTGGGTGCAGAGCTGCCGACCCCCGGGCTCAAACAACAGCTCCAAGAATTCTCCTTCCCCCACCCGCTCCTCCCGATGAAGTTTTCTTATTACACAGACTCTTCCAGTCCTGTCACTTCCCATGTAAAAACAATGTCAAGGTGGAGGAGGCAGCTGGAAACCTCACTTCAAACGCTAACATTATTTAATATTTTTCTGATGTTTCTTTCACCTGGAATGGTCTGGAAATGCGCAGTTATTTACGGTGACTTATTACTTCTGTTAGTAGATATGATAACCACAGAGAATAGACTGACATAATTCAAAATCCACAGAAAATGACAATAAACATCCCTGTGATGCCAGGTTGGCTTTTGCCTCACTAGAAAGGCCTTTTTCATCCTGGAAGGCTTTGCTGAGCCGTGAATGTAATGGCGGGGGTGGGTGCCAGGAGAATTAGGCCGTTTGTCCGTGATGACGGTACCACATTAACCCAGAAACACTGGTAAAAGCAGAAGAATTCATTCAGATGTTTCTTTTATTCTGTCTGGATAAATAAAACTAATTTTGGGAAAAATCACCCAAGGAATTTCTGAGCAATGAAGTATTATCCTAAAAATGCCAATTCATGTAAGGGAGGCTGAAGCTGACTGGCAAAATTACTGACAAAATCCAAACGATTTCTGAAGTCTAGACTTACAAACATTTTGGTTTTCAACTCCTGTCGCCCATTATTATTTCTTCTCTTTTTAATTGAGGACACATTCAGAGAACCAACATTTTTAAAAGCACAGGAGAAGGATGCGAACAGATACAAGGGCTTTTTTCATGTACAGACAAGTTGTAAGTACGGGTAAAACTGAGAGATGAGCCAGTCAGAGGTCTGTAGTTCATCTTGTCTCTCATTTTCCCCTGTGATTTTTTCTTCTTTGGTTATCAAGGAAATCAATAAGGTTATGTCCAGTGATGTCTGGGACTTGTCTATCAACTCTGCATGCATGAAAAGTGATCGATTTCAATAATGCTACCAAAAAAATAGGCTGCCATCATTTTTACAACCCAGGCTCTATATTTAAACTTGAGGTAATCAGCCTCTAATCAAATGCTTACTGCCTCTTTCAGACATTCAAACCAGTGGACCTCATTTCGGTGTTTAGCCCCAGAATAGAAGAAAACAGTATTTCCACTTTTTCAACTCCCAGTTGGTTTATCAGTTTTGAAACAGCCATTTGACTACAACAGTTGATAAAGTTGATAAATGAAAAAGAAATTCTCTGTACTGCTGTCAGCAGCTCCAGTTCCCATAGTAAACCAACGGCTTCCACCCGCTCAGGGACCTGGCTCTCTTGAACCCTTCATTTGTGCACTATTTTACTTCTCACACTATTTTAACACCTGTAAGTCTTGCACGCAGCACAGCTACAGCCCCTGCTTCATTCAAGGTCTCCTGGCAAAGCCAATGCAGCTTTCTTTTCTTCTTTTCAGTGAGAGCAGAAAGAATTGATAAAAAGACAACTTTCTTTTATTACAATTAGGAATTCATCCGTATTTTTTCAGTATCCAAATTACGACTGTCACTAGTGGTGGTAGAAAGGTGAGTTAATTTGCAGCGCAGTTTTCATTATGTTTCCAGGATCAAGTTTTTGTTAGGAAAAAGCTGCAGTTCCAAATTTATCATGAAAATACGCATGTTAGTTAGTCCTCACACTTCAGCATTATAATTTGGTAAGAAATTTGATCCTCATACAACAGGGTGTTCATACATGTCATGAGCTCTGCATTAATGAGTCCTAAAGTGTATCACAGGACAGAACACTCTGATTGAAACAACAAAAAAAGGCATCTTTCTACTAAATTCATCTGTAACTATTTCACAAATAGTTTACATTAGACAGCGAACGACTGTACTCTTGGAAGTCAAGTGAGAAAACAGTTTGGGTTTTCTGGCTGCTACATTTTCAGTCAAATCATTTTTCCATTTTGTTCACATTTGCTCCACCTTTTCAAAGAAAGCACTTCACCTGCTCAGAGTAGGCTTTCATTTCTGTTATATTACCCATCCATTCAGAAACCATCTGCCCCAGCAACATTTCATCAGCAAATCTCTCTGTTGTGCATGTTCAGCTTCAAGTGGCATCACTAATTTTTTCAAAATACAACTTTTTTTCTAGTAATTTCTGTACCTTTAGACTTGAATATGCATTTTTATATTGCTTAAAATATTGCAGAAGAGCACGCACATACTAGAAATAGAGGTCTCCTTCCTTTCTGCATTGCAGTTCTGTCAGTCATTCATATCTGTGCAAAATAAGTCCAGCATATACAAAGCGCCAGGTCTGATTTGACATCAACCGTACGATGCATAAATAAGGTGCAAAGCAAGGAATGACTGACCACAGAAACTTTATAGGAGGTTGCTGGGTAGGTACAGAAGTATGGAAATTCTGGGCGCCAATAACTTCATGTAAATAGCTTATGTAGAAATACAAGGCTGTATTTCCTACAGGTGTACAGTATTTCTAGTATACATGTTGTGGCTTCCCTAATACATTATCTCTCTGAACATATGAAATTGATGCCTTTGCACCATCTGTACTGAGATGATGTACAGGATAGCAGAAGCTACAATGTCTGATATAAAAAAATAGAAGTATTGAAAAAAAGAAGCCATTACCTAAAATCCAATCAAAGCAGATTTCTAGGCGAAAAAGAAACGGAATATCTCAGCATATTTACTCCTGAAAATATTCCTACTGGGGAGACCGACTGTGTTAACCCTAACTTAACATTTATGCACAATCCCTGCACCAGTGACAACAGCAACACTCGCTTTGTATCTGCACTCCATCTGCTCACACACTCTATGTCTAAGGAAATATTTACCTTTATTTTTCTTATCTTACTTTCATTTACTTAATTCTGGAATAAAAGATGCACTTTCTAAAGAAGCAGCATGTTCCAGTGGGATCAGGACCAGCACAGCAGCAAATGAAGATTCAGGTTTGAAGGCTGTGCCTGACTTGTACAATCTGGTTACTCACCTTCTGTTTATCAACTTAACAGCACATGAAAAACATGCATTAGTAGAATTCTCTCCAATCTAAACAAGTATTAAGCACTACTTTAAAACATGAGATATGGTATAAAAGCACACAAGAGACAATGCGTTTTTACTGAACATCTAACCTGCTTCATCGAGCTGTGCTGCTTCTGCCTTGTCGAAGCACAAGAAGGCTCATTATCCATCCCTCGTTACGCCTGGGTGCGGGGGCCGCTTGTTTGACTCACTCCCTGTCTGATCAGGTGGGCTTCTCCAGTTCTTTAACTAACCGGTATGTCCTCACTCGCAGAACTCTGTGCCACCCACCGAATCGCTGGAAAAGATAAAATAGGTACAAACTGGTGGGCTAAGATGAAATTTAAAAAGTGGAGACATGTCAAAAGACTTTAGGTTGCCCTCCCCAGCACTACCAGCTCTGAGACCCTCCCACCACACCAAGGGGGACGAGGGGGGCTCGAAGCCACCTCACCAGCTGGCCGGGGACAACTGCCCCACAGGGACCTCTGTTCAAGGGTCCTGCCTTTCCCCTCTTTGTGATATTTCCATGAGTGTTTAACATATAGCTGGGGTTGAGAGCTGAGGGTCACAAAATGCTACTCAAAGGAGCATGAGAAAGGTCCTCAACAACTACAGCTGCGTAACTCAGGATTATAACACGTATCTGACCAATGGTATTTAACCTCCTCTGGACCAGTAACAGAAATAAGAGCTCACTGTGGTAGCCAGAAATTGCACCTTTTCACACAAGAAGCAGAGAAGGTACCAGGGCATGGAAAGGATATGCAGGTGAAAACTTCGGTATTAAAGGGGCCATAAAGCTTTCTTGAGTTTAACTTCCATTAGAATATGAGTGCTGAACAACTTAACAGAGCTCAGAGAAATAAAATGGCAGGTGAGTGGGAATTTTGCTGCATCCAGCAGAGAAACCATGAGTGAACATTTGTCTCTCTTAGATAATCAATTCTCTACACGTGCACAGACTGCACTCTGCACTTTAAAATATTGAACATTGTTTTCATTAAGAACCATTGTAGGGTCTACTAAGGAAACATATTTTGTTAGATTTACCTGCGTAATGGATTTGCTCTATTCTGATATTAGCATACTAAATTCTACCTAGACTTGCAGCTTAATGGAGTTTACGGAGCAAATGCATAAATAAGAAGTTCTCATCCATCATCTCTCTGGCACGCAAGCTAAAGTCACTTTTAATCTCCGCATAATAAACGGGATTAAGCATACCTAATATATGGTTTTATCATGAGTTTACAAGAGCCCAGTGGACAAATTCTCCTAACTGACAATCTCCCTTTTTCCACTTGTTTGGGTACCCGGTTTAATACCTCATGCAAGTACTCGTTCAGTGAGCCAGATACCTGACAGTCTACAAGCAGCTCTGCTGCAGAGGTTCTCTCTGATGGGGTTCATGGGCCACCATTACTAGCAAAGCTTTTGATTTCCAGGAAATAGTAGAAGGGCAACTGATACAGAAAATGAAAAGCAGGTTAAACACCTAGTTAGAAAGAACCAAAAAGTACAAGTAAAAGGAGGGCGGATAGACTTTTAGGAGGGTGCCGAATAAAGGCTCTTTTTCCCTGAACCTTGTTGAACTCCTGGTTCAACTGCAGGGTCTCTTTGACATCTACATTTCCTCCCAGTTCTTCATCTGTACAAAATGGGAAATATTTCCTTACTTTGCGTATTGTGACCATGGTAGGTACTCACCGCAATGAGTGCCAGCACACATGGTGAACAGCAAATGCTAAAAATGGGTTCGGAAACTCTCAGCACACTGGGATTTTTTTGTCTCCTGTCCTTTTGTTTCCTATTGTTCCCCCGCTAAATCTGTACGATGCAAATGTCATTAGGTGAACACTTTGCACCAGAAGGAATGTAAAAGTGGTCAGCGTATAAGGCCAGTAAATAAGTACTTGGGACAGATCAAGTTCAAGACCAAAGTAAGGAAATAAAACACCATGCTTAATTTTCTCCATCCCTTTATTTTCTCAGCCTTCACCCGCAGCCCCAAAAATGCTTTTCATCAGATGCGTTAGCTGTTCACCGCCTGCTGATCAGCACATATCTCACATGCTTTTCACAACGCTGATGGGGACATGAAAGCAAGCCCTGTTTCACTGCCCAGAGGAACATTGAGTAAGGGTCCAAAGGAGATTTGTATTTAGTCTTCTATGTATGTGTGGCTTTTGTTTTGCCTTATTCTTAAAAGAAGACAAAATTGAGTCTAAATCATATACAATCAAATTTTCAGAATCCCCCAAATAATTCAGCAAAAGAAATCCCTTCCAATAGGCTCCATGCTTCTGCCCATGTAGAATAGTCCTTATAATGTCTCAGGTAAACCTAAGTTAAAAGTATATTTTCAATTATCCACAACAGTAGCATTTTATGAATAAATTGGCAAAAAGCCCAAAGTTAAAACTGTGAATTCAAATTTATGTCAGCTCACTGGAGACAGAGAAAAGATCTGAACACATTTCCATGTTTCTTCTTCTTTGGGAAAAGTAATTTCAGTCATGCACACAATACCATTGACATTTCAAGATTTTAAACTGTTCTCCATCAGTACGGTATTTTTGTTCAATCTCTGTAATAAGAACAAATTCAATACCGCCATACAATTTACCTTTTCCTTCTTTTTTTCACCCATGATTTACTGCTCAAGTTCCCAAACAAACGAAAGATCTGAAAACAGGGAGAAAGAGATACATCTGGCATAATGTCTTCATCTGGGCAACCACCTACAACACTGTCAAGATAGAAATGGTATTTTCAAAGTGATGAAGGTGTCGCCGTAAGCAGACATGAGCCTCAAAGCTCAGACCCCGAAAGACTCTTAATGCACAGAAGTGCTGGACGCTGGTCTCTGCTGTAGATGTGATCACGAGAAACAGTCTGATTTTGTAAAGGGCTTTGGTAAGGTTCTTCATTCCTCTCTTTTTTCTTTTTTTAATAGGAAGCGTGATGATTTTTACTAAACTCAGTAAAACATTTTGAGATTGATAGATGAAAAGGTTGATAAATGCATTTAGAAATATTCCTGGGTATTTTGCAGCAGACGGCCGTGTGCCTGAAAGCCAAATGCCCCATTTCTTATTCTACAATTTAGAACGAGCCAGTGAATGCTGCAGGATCATGATTAAACTTTTAAATGTCACATCTACTAAACAGCAATATCAGTCAGTCATTGAGACAGTGTTAGATGAACTGAACTCACATCAGTGAATGAATTATACAACTCTTTTCCCATAATTTGTTTCAATAGGATATGTACACCTCACAGCCACAGTCCATCACCGTGTTCCTCACTTAAGGAGTGTGAAAAATAAACAGTTTTTATTCAGCCCCACTTCAGGAAAAAAGAAATTGCACATATTTTATACACTGAACAGCACAAGGTATTATCTCTATACACATCAGCTCCTTGGAATTTCAGGCCCACAAAAATCAATAACAATGATGTCAGACTGAGTCTTGACCTATTTGCACCACAGGAATTGTCTCCTACAAACTCTATACAAGGCCAGGAAATGATGAGCTGCTAATTATGAGACAAAGACAAGTGATGCAAGACTATTTTGTTATATCCTAACTTTTTCTTATTATTATTTCTTTTTTACTTCTTTATAAATCTGTTTGTCTGTTAATGCCTTCGTTATCACACAGGACTTGTATTCAGATTTGGGCAGACAAAGCCATAGGATACAGCTCATAACATCTTATCTGCAGCATCGCAGCATTTGTAAATATCAAAAATCAATCAAAAGAGAAGTCAGCTGTCTTGATGGGCTCAGTCACAGATCAGAGCCTTTGCCTGATCTCTGGAAACAACCACAAAAATCTGTCTTAGAGCAAGGACAAAAGGCACTGTAACTTTCTACACGTCTCCATGCCGCAGTACACGCTCACTCCCGTGGCAGAGATGGGCATTTTTCTACAGCTGTGTTCACTGATAGTTGTCAGCCGTTGAAGCCGAATAATCAGAAATAATTCAGATTCAAAGTATCCTAAATTAACTGCATCGTAACCCATCTCTGCCTTTCTCTAGCCACCATCGCTCCTTCTTAGGCAGAGCTGGGGAGCTACAAAACCTTTACCAGGAGAACTTGTCTTTGCTCCCACCACTACAGCTTAACTCCAGGTTGCCGACTTGTTTGCCACACCAATGACAAATGAAGTAACATCCCATAAATAAATAAATCAAACCCAACGAAGGCAGGTTCTCCTTATGGAAAGGCTGTACTCTAAATACCTGCTGACACATCATTCACAAATGGAAAAAAAAATAGAGGTATCTCGAGGCTTTAAGCATCTTTTCCAAAGACTTAAATGTTGAATAAGAAAGTGATAAAACACACCAGGAAAGTTCTAGTTAGTAGAAGTAGTACATGTCCTCTTCTGAACCTTCAAGGAGCAAAAATAATATGTGTTAGTTTTGTCTCAAAACACACCAAATTGTTTTCTTTCTTTCTTTTAAATTCATTTGATGACAATAACAAACCTCCAGGGATTACTCTAAGATGTTCCTTGGGTAAAATCCACAAGCCAGTGTATTCAGAGCTACTGCACAACAGAACAGGAACAGAAAAGTCTCTCCTGGCTTCTTCCAGAAGTCAAATTCAGACTTTGATTTGGGGCAGGTGCATTTACATGTCAGGAACAATTTTTACTTCTGTACACAAGATTAGCAGCAAGGAAAGCCTTAGAAGTTCAGACAAAAAGAACGTGCCCAACCTTGAGAGCTAAAGGTCACTGGAACTCTGCTGGACTGCAAAGCTTTCATCTTAGGATAGGGAGGGCCACAAATGGAAGATAGTGCCAAAATCTGCTTTCAGCCATGAAAAGATCTGAGCAATTCCTTTCACATCTCAGTGTAAAAGCAGAATTTGGAGCAGTGACCTTCAGCCTTCTTGTCCAGCCACACACCATACCCCTCCACAAGGTGCCTCCATCAGCAGAGCTCCCTGAACCTCCTTTGGGCTTCACCAGCTTCCCTCCCGCTGCTCCCTAATTGTGTTTTTAAAGGAAGGGCACCAACAGCTCGGACATTTCTGATTAAAGGCATAAACAACTTCAAACTGCTGTTAGCTTTGTCTCGTCTTTTGTTTTTAAAGCACCACATGAAGGGTTAAAATGCACAGACCTAACTAATAATGGGAGCTACACGACTACATTTCTGTGCCTGTTCCTCAGCAGTAATTTCTGTCTGACTGACAAGGTCCTTCTCTCTCTGAGTAGCAGGGTCACAGAAGCCATCAGTCAATTACCCTTCCCCTCTCACACGACTGCCTTTTCACCTCGCTGACTGAAAGGACTTAACAGTGTTATTCACACTTCCACGAGTGTAAAGCACTTCATGACTTTTATGGATAAGAGATATTGTCAGATAAAAGCTGGAATCCTCACGATGTACTGCTTTATTTTGGCACCCTTGCACTGCTCTGTCATAGCACAGGTGGAGCTACAAAGTCACCAGATGTCCGTTCATTCTTATTTCTTCCTTGGCCTCTTTTATTTCCCTCTTTCGCAGTGGCCTCGTAGACTTGAGTAATGGAGAGAAGGCAAAAAGCACTCAGCAGGATCTGCCTGCCTGGCTCCATTCTCTTTATTGGAATTACACGAGGGATGAATTTAGGCATAGACTCTTTTCATTAGTTGTACAGTAAGTAGAGATGCTAAACAACATTGGTCCAAAGATATTAAATTTAAAAGGCACAGCTCGTCACAGTAGCACTGTACGTGGTTATGTTACATCTCTAAAGAGTGGAATGGGAAATAAAATAGATGTATGAAGCCAGAGCTCTTAACCAAAGGATAATGGTAAGAACTGAGCTATGGGTGGCAGGTACTTAATTATCATCTTTATTCCAATACTGTGCGCTTCACTAAGTTTTTCAAAGTTATATCTTCAAAACTTGATCACCAGGTCAGCTAACAAAATCCTCACTTCCAGTCAGGCTTCCTGTACAGAAGAATGGAGAGAATGGAGATCAGTAGTTAATTACTGACTGTATTTGATGGTGGAAAGGAGTTTTGTATTCAGCTGCTGCTACAGGCGTATCACTGGCAGATCCAAATTGCTCAGAGAAGCGTGACAGTTCTCCTAAGTGTCATGAAAGGAAAATGTCCGTGACTTGTTCATTTGAGAAGGTAACTCTTGCCGTGCATAATCACCTTCCTCTTTGTTGCACACACGTTGTTCTGGCATCACTGGTCTGAGAGGCAGCCAATATTTTGAACTGCTCTATACATATGGTTTCAACGATGTGGAATGGCTATCTCATTTACATGAAGGTCAAAAGCAGAGATACGCAAAGAGTTGCAAATACAGAGTCGACTGGGCTGTCTGTTTCTATTTTCTTTGAAAGGCAAGACTCTTTCCAGACAGAAGCAATGCTGAGCACCTACTTGCCCTACGTGGTATTAACAATTTCTTCCACAATAATAGACTAAGTTTAATCACAGTTGCAGTTCTACTACCATCAGTAGCATTAACCCAACACTGATTTTGACTCTGCTCAGAGTAACTGGAGTAACTAGTTGATCACTCAGGTTTACAAAACAAGTTGTTGTAATATGTTCAAACTTTCAATTCAGATTGTCTGTAAGAGAGCTAAGAATTAAAATAGCTGGTCACTAAAGACATAATATCACAAAGTGTAAAGAAAACAGAGAGACCACTTATACGCACCGATCAAGACATCCTTTGGCCTCATTTTGCTGTGAAGCTGTATTTGACTTCATATCAGTCAACATAAAATGTGAGGTTTTCCAGAGATTTATATGCATGAGCTCCATGAAAAAAGGCCAGTAAAACTAATACACTGCTCACTCTCCTTGGTCTAAACTTTGAAGAGCAGTCTAACCTAAAGAACACACCCTGACTCAATCCTCATCAGGAGCTTTATTTTTGTAATCTATAAACATGTCTATTACCAAAGACATTAGAAAAAATTTGAAAATAAATAAATTCATGCATACAAGGCTGCTAAGATGTGAGTTCAAAGAGCTCTCTTTAAGAGCTGCTAAGAGAAAGCAAAGTCCCATTCTTGGGTCCATTTTCTTCCTCAAAACCGAAAAGACTAATTTAACCATTTTTAAATCTTCCAATTTACTTGTACATCCATTATTTAAAACACATAGTGGGCTGCAGAAGATAGTGAACTCTGCTGATATCTTGGATACGGTCCAAAAGAAAGTGAAGTGGCACCAAATATGATATCTGCTGAGATGATTCATAAAGTGATTTTTCAGAGGAAAATATTTAAAGATACGACAGATCTCTCAGATTTTGTTACAAAGACAGCGTATTCTGTATGAGGCCTGACTATAAAGCAGATAAGAAGTTAAAGATTCAGGCTTTCGTGAACAATTAAAAAGTAGGTAGAAAAAGACTATTAACCACAGTTTGATGTGGAGAGGTCAAGAATTATGACTGTGGCTGTCACGCAGAAGCCTGCAGAGGCTGCAGACAAAGTAGGCAGATTGTAGAGGTTTGCACTGGAGATTTTTAACATCCTTGAGGGTGCTCTGAAGCCAAAGAAGTGTGACACACAACTGTCAGGAGCTCCAAAGAGAAGGACCTTGCCATTTCATGGGCACACAGCATCTTGATCACCAAGGCAATAACTACAGTCTGTTAACATTTATTGCCTTGAACACTACGAATCTTCACTGTAAGTAACTTCCTAACCATGTTTCACTGACCTCATTTTCAAAGCTTTTACTTTTACAGGTCACTATAATCCAATTTATTTTCTTCTCTCCATAAAGGAACATATGTGTATAAAGATGCTCCTAGGTCCTGGAGCACTTCCAAATTGTGCTACATATTCTGCCAATGGCATGTCACACTGCCCCTTGAAATAGTGACACAAAGGCAGAGGAGAGGGGAAGAACTAAAGCAGGTCTGCTAAGTGCCAGGTGTACAAAACGATGGGCTCTCTGGCACTGACCCACAGTACCTGTGTCCAGGTGAACTCCAGCTGACAGCGTCAATAAGTCATCAAACCTCAGGGTGGGGAAGAGGCCATGGTCATGCTGATGAACCCCTTATTGGTCACATTACTATTAAATACGTTGCATTTAATTACATTAAACACATTGCATTTCCATCCTTTACTGTCATTTTTCTCCCCAGCATCACCACAAGAGCAGAAAGAAAGAGGATAGAGAGATTTTCTTGCTCTGGCTAAGGAGAAAGTGAGAATATCACTAATCAGAGCCACAAAGATGCTTCAAATTCCTGCCCAGTATTAGTCAACCTGCAGACAGTCACATCAGCGAGGTGTGACTCCCTCCACATTGGTAAGAAGCTCATCCTTCAGCAGAAGTAGATTAGCAGGGAACTTTGCTACTCCTTGTAAGCCTTGAGAGTTTATGCACATAGCAGGTGACCTATTCCTCATCACAGGCATGCAAATGCCAGACATCAAAGAACACTTCTAACTGATTTCTCAGGATAATGAAATTTCACTAGAAAGTGTTTTAACCTTTTTATCCATCTAAGCTAATAGATAGTAATGGCCTTCATTATTGCAACATGAGAACAGCTCCCCATCTTTTAACATATGAAGGCCTGTCACCACTTTTTGTGAGGTAAGGAGGCACCAACCACCCTCTTGCACAGAGGTGAAGCGCCAGGCAAATGCCAACTAAAGAAACTTTTCAGTTTCATAGATGAAACTGCACCTGATAAGGCCACATCTTTTTCTCCCCAGAGAATAGTTTCACGTGTCTGAGGGGTAAGGTTCCACCGTTTATCTCAGCTGTCACTCCAGCACGTGGCCCCAGCACCATCACCGTTGGTGCAAAACCAGCCAATCTCCCAGCTCTGCCAGCAGCATCTCAGCTTCATTCCACTCAGCCCATGTGCTCAGTTGCTCAACACACTGGGAGTGAAATGTGCTGCTCCTTCTCTAAACAGACATTTTCTTCCACAGAAATAAATTTTGCAAGCCTAAGGCTGCCATTTCACACAAAACATTGCTTATCTGTTCACCACCTACATGGGAAAGATGCTCGCTCGGGGAGCTGAGAAAAGCCAGAAAGACCCATTAGTCCCTTACAGAGATCCACAGTTCACACGGTGCTAAAAGTCAATTGCAGTCTGGCAGGATCACACAGAATCACAGAATGTCAGGGATTGGAAGGGACCTCAAAAGCTCATCCAGTGCAATCCCCCCATGGAGCAGGAACACCCAGATGAGGTTACACAGGAAGGTGTCCAGGCAGGTTTGAATGTCTGCAGAGTAGGAGACTCCACAACCCCCCTGGGCAGCCTGGGCCAGGCTCTGTCACTCTCACCGTGAAGAAGCTTCTTCTCATATTTAAGTGGAACCTCCTGTGTTCCAATTTACACCCACTGCCCCTTGTCCTACCATTGGTTGTCACCGAGAAGAGCCTGGCTCCATCCTCCTGACACTCACCCTTTAGATATCTGTAAACATTAATGAGGTCACCCCTCAGTCTCCTCTTGTCCAGCTCCAGAGCCCCAGCTCCCTCAGCCTTTCCTCACACGGGAGATGCTCCACTCCCTTCAGCATCTTTGTTGCCCTGCGCTGGACTCTCTCCAGCAGTTCCCTGTCCTGCTGGAACTGAGGGGCCCAGAACTGGACACAATATTCCAGGTGTGGTCTCACCAGGGCAGAGTAGAGGGGCAGGAGAACCTCTCTGACCTACTGACCACCCCCCTTCTAATACACCCCAGGATGCCATTGGCCTTCCTGGCCAAAAGGGCACAGTGCTGGCTCATGGTCACCCTGCTGTCCAACAGGACCACCAGGTCCTAAAATGGTCTTGAACCAAAACTCCAGATCTAAACATTCCATTTGGCCTGATGAGTCAGTGACTGGAATTCAAAATAGTATTCAAATCCAAGTTTACAAGTTTGATAGTTGGTGTAATGAAGCAAATCAGTGCCTCCAACTCGAATTTCCTGAGAGCCCCAGTCTGAACTTCCCCGCTGTGCTGGGCGGCCCCGGTACAGCACAGACGTTGCAGACATTCATTGATCCCCTTTGTCAGAAAAAGGCAAAAGAAGTTTCCATAATGCGAGGCAGCACTCAGCAGTCATCTGTTCTCTACATCTTTTACTTTCAAGAGAGAAAAATTCACTGGAGTAATTCAAAATTAGGAGAAGTTGTAAAGGGTCAAGTGAAAAAAGCCCACGCAGTATCACACCTCTAATTTCTTTAGTGAATCACAATGCATAAGGGGATTTCTGTTGTCTTCCAAGTCTGACAGCAGAGATTGGATTTATGCAAATTATAAGGTTAAAATAATTAGAGATAGGTCAAAGGTATAAATCAAACAACCAAAGCTGACACGTCTAAAATTCTGCATGCCAAACAATCAAGGTGTTTAAAGTCAAAACATTTACTGGTGCTTATTTGTATAAAGCAAAATTTAAGGAAGGATTTGCCAAACTAACTGGTGGTTGAAATAATTTTTTGTTTGTATATTTTACAGGTCTCACAAGGGAAGACAAAGTCCTACTCTCATCTGTATTTCTACAGCGCAATTAACATTTATGGAGTTGTGGATGAAAACTTCAGTCCCCTTCCCCATCTTTAATTTAAACAGAGCAAGCAGAAATATTTGGGAACAAAATGCTTCAGCAAGAGTAAAGTTGAAAAACAAACCCTCAAAAAACTAAAAGTATATGTAATCCATTTATTCATATGCTGTGTTGCTTGCATTTTGTCACCCTGTTGTGGCTGAAATGCTACTTTGGCAGCCCACGACATGTAAAACAACGGTAGGAGTTGAGTGTACAGAGACCACGCCGAAAACCACTCAAGCAATGGATTATCACAACTCTGCAAAACAGAACATCCATAATCCAGCAACGCGGCCCCCAAGTGTTGGAGAGGAGGGTGGAAGTAAAGTTCTTATTTAAGCAGGTGGAAAAAAAAATGACAACTCTTCATTTAAAAAACAACAAGTGGTGTTTGTTTTCTGTGGAAAAGTCACAGAATCACAGCATCACAGAATGTCAGGGATTGGAAGGGACCTCGAAAGCTCATCCAGTCCAATCCCCCCATGGAGCAGGAACACCCAGATGAGGTTACACAAGTCACTGTTTCCTGGAAGACAAAAAAACAACCAACCAGCCAACCAAATTTTGTCTTGAAAATCAAAATAGTTTCGTCCAAAGCGCCCTTGCAGCAGAATGTCCCACCCCAAAGCTCTTCAGAATGGCTGGATCTGTCCTGCCTTAACCTGGGGATTTCAGAACAAAAGGAGAAGGTCCAAACAGCAAGTGTACAGGGCAAGCGAAGAGCTTGAATAGCCAAAGTACAAATTCCAGGAAACTTTACAACTCGAGTTGTAATTTTTCAGGTTTGGATTCAGACATTTCATGAAAGAAAAAACTATTTTGTAGGTAGCTGTAGAGAAAAATCATTTGTCGTGGAGTAAACTTGGTGATAACTTGCTTACATCTGAGTCCCTGGTTTATTTCATAATTGTTTGATCAATGTCCGACAGACAGAGTGGATGTAAGAGACGCACACTTCAAGTATGCGTTTGTGTTACCTGAAATTACACACATCGTGGTCAATATGAAATAATTAATATCCCTCTTGGTTAGTTTATGGGTAGAGATTCATATAACAGTTGATATTACACGGCAGAAAACAGATCCCTGCACGTTTCACGGTGAAATAAATTACCAAATATAACTGTCTATTGACTTTTGCTAGTAAACAACTCAATAGACAAATGCATCTTTTAGCAATCTGAAGTTTTTGTCCCTGAACTTATCAGGTGAAGAGAGGAGGGAAAATAGAGCCTGAATTTACTTTAAGACTTTTTTTGCCCATGTTGTACCTGAAAGATCAATGAGTGACAATGGCCTGCATTTCTCTGCCCTCTCCTTCTACTTAAAAAGTTATTTATTTGGATCCATAGTTCATTAAAATGTTCCCTGCTTCAAAACCCCTTTAAAATAACATATTACACATATTTACTGCTCCTTGTGTTAGGTTATTTTAAGGCGCTATTCGTCTTACAGTTTCCAAGTGACCTCCAGTTTCCAGTCTCAGCTGACTTGCCCTACGACTAGAGTCCATTTAATGCAATATGCACACATAGCAATTTAGGGAAATTACAGAAAAATTCTTGCAAATGCTCCATATCAATGCTGGAGCATTGGGAAGGTGATCTGTGTTTATTAGAAATATCCTTTTCTTTTGTTTTCCTGCTATTTTAAGAATTTGGTTAGAACTGAGCCAGGCAAATGGTTCCCAATGAATGGTTTACTTGATTACTGTAATCGTTTTCTGTTTGAATTATTTGAAACAATTTGCAATTTTCTCATTAATTATTTGAAATGATTTGCTAAATAATTTCATGATCCACCCATGTGCATAAGCCAAGCTTTACAAACACCAGCTTTCTGTTTGGCATTAACAACTCTAAGCACATTTGAGCCTTTGGGGGACATTATTTTATAATTACAGCCATTATTATAAGGAAGCAAAGGTCCACTTAAAAGAAAATATTTCAAAAACATACAAATTAACTCAGTTCAGAGAATCTTAATTTATATTTAGTACAAAAATTAAGTATTTGATTTAGACATACAAAATTCATACAATCAAATTTAATTATACCCTGAAAAAATCTATACATCATTGATGAGGTAGAGGCACACGTGTTTAGAAGAACTATTGTTCCTTTTTCCAGCTGAAGAAAGGC
Organism: Columba livia; assembly: GCF_036013475.1. NCBI lineage: Eukaryota > Metazoa > Chordata > Aves > Columbiformes > Columbidae > Columba > Columba livia. The sequence goes on from NC_088608.1 coordinate 6,834,869, forward strand.
AGTTGAGAAGAAATATCATATAAGATACTTCAGGGATGCCATTCTTAAAATATTAAAGATACTCTATTTACAACAGCAACATCCTTCACAGCACTATAATAAAAGCTCTGTGTTTCCATTCTTTACCCTAACTTCAACAATTTTATGTATAGCACTCATTAAAATGTACTGTGGTTTAAAATTTAGCTTGGAAATGAAACGTAAGAGAGAAAAAAGTTTTTGGGTTTTGATTTGGGTTTTTTTTTTTACTTTTCAGGTACTACAAGGCAGTTATTCAGAAAATATTTACAGATGTATGGGGAGAGCCTGCACCTCCCTCCTGCAGAGAAAGGCCATTCTTGTCTTCTTGCTTCCTTCAATCAACAGTTGCCCAGTGATCTCCAAAGCCGCAGCTTTTAAACATACGATTGAGAAGTCATCAGTCTGATATAAGGTACATATAAAATACGTATAAAATACGTTTGTGGGGTTTTTTTTCACAAAGAGATTTGAGTCCTTGAGGATTTTCAGAACTTGACAGGACAAAATCCCGCACAATCCTTGGTCTGATGTTTGTCCTGCTTGGGGGAGGAGGCTGGACCAGATGGTCACCAAAGGTGCCCTGTTTTTCTAAGATGCTGCGAGTTCACAAACTCCATGGGAATGATTTGCATTTTGAAAGGGCTCAAGCTTTGATTCCAAAGGTAAGCTATTTTATTTATATATATATATATATATATATATATATATACATATATATGGAGGTAGGCAGTATCTCTCTAATGAGAGAACTTAGCTGCCATTTTTCTTCTGCAAAAGTGCCATTTTGGTGGCAATATTTCTGGCGCTCCCGTAATAAACTCCTAATAAAGACTTGGTTTTGTTGCTTTGGGTTTTTTTTTGTTTTGTTTTGTTTTTAACTTAAATAGGCTGTAGAGTACAGTTTACACAAGAACTAAAAGCTTTGAGTAGTTTGATTGAAAGAATTAATAACTGTTATTTCCTGAATGGAGACCTTTGATTTTGAATGCTTGTAAAGCACTTTGCTTTTCTGAGGCACCTAAAATCGAAGACTCTAAAAGCCTTTGCTGACATTTATTTTTCTCTTCAAATACTTCTGTAAGAAGGGTGAGAAGTGAGGTTAAGAGAGACTCAAAATACACCAGTGAGAGACTCCATGACATTTCCGACCTCCTATTCTCCTGCTCTAGCCACTGGAATTATTCCCACACTCAGGTTCAACACCTGCACTGGCATGATAAACCTTTGGAGCTATTGCCGTCCATCACATTAATGACACACATTTTCGACGGTCCTTTTAACTAAAGCCACCAACACTATCAAGGAGCAGTCAGTCTACAGATGCAACAATTCAGGCAGCTTTATAAGGTCCCTAAATGTATATTTACATGATAAATGGTAATAGACTCGTCACACACCCATCACGGGGAAAGAAAAAGCAACAGCACAGACTCAGACTCAGTGCAACCCCATTGTGTTCAGCAGCACTAGTTGCAGACAGGCCATTTTTGCCACTAAGCCGACCTTGATGCTCGGTCTGTGCCAATAAATCCCATCTCTCTTAATGCTGTTGCGCATTAGCACAGCGTCTGAGCCAGCTCTGTCTCCCAGGCACACCAGATCAGATCGGATCACTCGTAACGTCACTCCACGCTATCGCCCGTTGCCCACAGCTTTGTTGGAGAACTGTCAGGCAATAGATAAAACCCAAACATATTAATAGATAAGGTGAAACGGCAGCACAGGAATTCCCGCGGTGTTATTGTACCACCAGGCAGTTCTGTAAAGGAGTTACGCTTTGCTTGACTGTTTATTTAATCTCTTGGCAGTTTCTCAGTGAGATGCGAGTCCGAGTTCCTCAACTCCACAGCATGCTCAGAACTGCTGGGAAACACTCCATCCTTTGCCAGGCTGCTTCCTAAGAAGTTCCATGTGTCTGTAGAAGTCTTTTGGGAAGAATGAACCAAGTCTAGAGCCAATACGAGGGATGACAGAATGTTTTCACTTTGGTTTCAATAAGTTCTTTAACTGGAAGAGCTGCTAGAATAGTCTTCAAGTGTTTTCATGCCACAAGGAAATTCATTGTAAAACATCCAAAACAACTTGGAATGACCAACTTACAAAACTTCCACTCAAGCTTCCCTACTTTCTTCCTTCCTCGACTTATTACAGTATATTTGCCTTATTATGGCCTCAAACATTTCACACGCTGAGGATCTTGGACATTCAAACTTCATTTGCAACTCTCTCCTGCACCAGGGTTCACTTCTTCATACATTCATTGCTGTTTTCTTATCCATTTGAAAGCCACCTCAACACCGTCCACTCTAATGCCATCTCAGCGGTACTCAAAGCAAGACACTACCTCTGAAACAGCCGCGGGTCTTGTAGAGATTCTAGAGGCAACAAACATATCAGAACATCTATATTGTTGTCAGTACCAGCACTAATATACTCGAGGCCCACAAAAAAGTGTCTTCCAGACATGCCCATGAAGTGTATCACATTTAAAGAGGGTACTACGGGACAAAAAGAACAGTTTTCATCTGGATAAATGATCATACGAAGCAGAAGGCATGTACTACAACCAAAATCCTTGAGGTAAAGACTAAAGCTAAATGTACTTTCTGGAATACCAGCCTTCTTCTCAGGTCAAAAATAATTAGTACGGAAATAAAAACTAAGGATTCTCCCCTTGGTGTCAGGCAGCAGAGTGACTATCACATCACAACAGACTTAAAAGCAAAAAGAAGCTATGCAAACATGCAGAAGGGCTCTGTTTTCTTTCCAGCATGGTGCCCAAACGATCTCAACACACCAGCTTACAATTCCATCCGACTGGCTACATCCAACCTAATGATTCAAAGACTAATTATAACATTTACTTTATGGCCCATTTGCTGCAGTAACACTGAAACATTATCTAGATAGAGTTCTTCCTGCAGGGCCCAGGAAGGATATACTGTTGAAAGAATTTTAAATGAAAGGAAAAATGAAAATTGCATTAAACCTTCCATAAGCAGATCAGCTTGCATTCATTCCTATAAAGGCTCAGTACTCTTGCCCTGATCCAGCAAAATACTAAGCACATCCTAAAGATTAAGTGTAAGTGGTCTCAGCATTGGCAGCTTTTACAGTGTTCACATTTTTAAAGTTAAGCACATACTTAAATAAATTCAGAACAGCCTGGTAGCGCCGTCTGTGACTCATGCAGTTTGAACGCTATCCATTAGTGTGTATTCAGAGAAGAAAGGAAAAAGAAGCTAATTGCATTGCAATTTATGTTCCTTCTTTCCTCTTGCGTTGTTGACACAATTCCTTATTGTGTCTAATTACCTGGAGAAAGGAGAAAACTCGAAGCCTTAGGCTGTCTGACATAACCTGTCAGTTCCTGTCATAGCTGAATTTTGTAAATGCAAACAGACTCACACAAATTCAGAAGATGCTGGAATATGTAGATTTTACTATCACTTTTTAAACTAGATAACCAGCTTTAACAGTCCTCTCTTTTTGACTACTGTATCACTAAGAGATTTACTGTACCAGAGAAGAGGTCCGGCACCCAAAACCGGACTCCGCTTCTGTATCTGTCATTCCCTAATGGTTGCTTTGATTTCTCTCTGGATGAGATAGTCTTGTTAACCTCCCCAGATCTTCACTTCTCTTCTACATTGCCATTGTGGAATAAGCACATGGTACCAGCTGCATTTTTTTCCCCACATTTGGTTGGCCAAATAGCCCCGCAAATGCTTGTTTTGGCCCAGCCGAAGAGGTACTATGGAAGGGGAAGGAGGAGCTGGAGGGTGGAAGTCAGCACCTCCTTAAATCAGAGCTGCTGCTACAGAAGACAGTAAATGAAATCTTAGTGCTAACCTTTAGAAAATAGGCAGACTGCAAACAAGAATAATTTTTATGGGCCAGACTCTGCTGGTTTTACTCACGTTGGAAGTCCTGTCGCCATTAAATGTAACTGTATGTGTGAATTAAGAAAGCAGTATTTGGACTTTTATTTATGTCTCCTGTGCAATAACCCTGAATGGAAATGCATGTGTTTGTTTTTAAATGCACTCCAAGTTTTACCGTTACAAGAGCGGCACTGCCTTCACACTGCTTTTCTGCAAAATAAATATACTGTCTTCCATAACCAGACCATCTTTCATTTCAAATCCTTACTACTAAATCTTCAGATTTTTTAATCTGTGATGCAAATAGGCAGGTTAGTGGTCATCACACTCTGTGTTTCTCTATCTTCCTGAGCTTAATTTAAAACAGACGCAATGCTGTCTTGTGAATACATTGGTTTTTGATGTTCTAAATAGATTTTTAGTGTACATACTTGTTCAGACTCCATTATTTTCCCTTTCACCCTAAATAAAGTTTTCCCAGATCACTGTTGCTACTGCAGAGAAATACATTTTCTGTTTTGCCTTGAAAGAAACGTGAAAAAGGAAAATGCTGATGGCACGAGAAGCAATTTGAATCCCATGATAGAAAACGTAGCCTTAGCAGACAATGCACAGTAATAAATAATAGTATAGGAACACTTTACTTTTTTTTTTTGTTATCAGAAGAGAAATGCAAGGTACACATTTTTAAACAAATAAATGTTTCCTTTTGCCCTTTTTTTAGCAGCAAAATAAAGGTGGTAGGAGGCAAGAAAATAGATCTGAAAAATACACACCCTGTCTATCATTCAGTAGCTACAGAATTGGTTTTGTTTTTTAATAATGTGTATTGGTTCCACTATTGTACAGACTACAAATAGAGGACGGACAAGGGATGGAGGTCAGGCGCTATCACAAGGAGTCATTTTCCTCAGGGTGTTGTGGTCCCCTCCGCTGCTGTTTTCATTGTCATTATCCTGTGTGCAGAAGAGCAAAGGAAGCTGTACATCTTACTACTGCAAATGTGTTGGGCTGTTTGTTTTGGGCTTTGCTACAAGTAAATCAGATTTAGTAGGAGTGATTCATCAGGTACATATTCTTCCTTAAGTGCAAGAGCACTCCACAGGACTGTGGAGTTTCAGGGATGACAAAGCATACATTAAGTGTTCTCCGAGAGGATAGTTCATGTCCTGTGTGACTACTGGAGCTTATTACATTGCTCTTGATGTAACAGGATTAATTTAAAACTTCGTGGAGTGCTGCCTTGTGACTAGCAAACTACTTCTGACAGGAAGCCGAAAGTTGCTGCTGTTTAATGGCTCTTTGGTGACCTTTCCGAAGAGAAAGGATGGCCTTGGTCCAAGCCATAGCGCACAGACATCCGTATCACTACCGCGAGCAGCTTCTGCTCTGGAGGAGAATGAGTTCAATCATTCTTGTGGGTCGGGATTTCCCAATCAGAGCCCATCTCTCAGAGTCCCTAATCACAGCGCAGCTATATTTCCTCATTTCTTTCCTTGGTATTACAACTGAGAACGTCAGCTCCGTGGCTAATGATGATTAGATGCACGGATGATGATGATGATGTACAGATCACTGGGCAATACTATTTTTCTCATCTAACTTCTTATGCAAATGGTCCTAGAGAAAAATCAGCTATTATTGCTTATGAGTATTATTGCCACCAAAGTACAGCAGAAAGTGAACACAAACAAATAAATGGCCTCATCTGAAACAGATTCACAATTTGGCTTAATCAGGCCTTTTGAAAACGTCGCATTACTGAAGCAGCTTCATTAGGAGTTGATTTTTAAGTCACACCATTTCTGTGCTGCAGACAGGCCAGTTAAATGTCAATAGATAGGAATACTAGAAGTTTACACTTGTGTGACACAAAGTAGATATCTTCTTTGGCTGTCGTTGGCTGCCATATGTGAAATTACCTTTGTGGGCCGGAATGCAGCCACTGAGCCTTTACCCACGAAACCCACAGACAAGAAAGATCTCTTCCCCATCCCTGGCTAGTCTGCTAACAGAAATGGTTGCCGTATCTTTGGCTGTAAGAAAATTTTTGGTTTCTTTTGAATTCCTCTGTGAGTTTCCGCAGACATTTTCCCAGATTTAGCTGATAAGCTCTAAGCTATTCAACTGTCACCTTCCCCAGGTGGGCGCTACATTTCCACAATACATTAGGCAGGGACTGCAAAGCAACTCTGTTCTGTATAATAGAAGCTATTATACCTATTAATATTTTTAATGCATAGTTAATTGTAGAACACTGGGATATGCTTACAGCTCATGTCTAATCACCACCGTCGCAACCCATTTTACAATGGGTATACACACCAGCTCTTTTGTTTCTGGTTATCACCACCTATTTGCCGCACCAGAAAGAGGCCATCTGAAACAAAAATAAATTATAACCAACAGAAATCAGCTCTCATACTGCTGAGTTTATTTGTTTCAGCATGAACAGGAAGGAATGTGGAGGAGTGACACAAGAGCAGAAGAGCTTATACATGCTTTTTTAATGGAGTCAGTATCCAGTGTATATAGACTGGAAAATATGCAAAGGCACGCAATGCAGAGAACTGTCAGCTAACAAATCACTGGCCAGCAGTGACCATTAGGTCATCGTATTAAAGATGAAAAATGGCCTGGTGTTGAAATAAAAGCCAGTTGCACCCTATTTAATATCTTGCTGCAGCTGCAGGAACATAGAAGCAAAATACAAAAGCTAGAATACAACTCTAAATACACAGGGAAACAGCAACATGAAAATACTTGCTAAGTACGTTAGCAATAAGTAGACAGAGTTACTCCAGGGAAGAAAGTCAAGTAACAGAAACATTTTGTGCTGTTTTGGTTCACACCCAGATCCATTAGTGACTGAGCTTTGAAATCAGAGTGGCAGGCGAGGGTCTAACAACTGAAAAAGGCAAAGCCAGCGGCAATGGCCAAAGGGCAGCAGAGGAAATCCCAGGCTGTTTGGAGTTGGGCTGACTCCTCCATAATTATGAAAACAATCGAAAACATTCAACGCCTATAAAACAACCGACTTCCTAAAAGTCAGCCTGATTTCTTTCTAGGACAGGTTAATAGGCTTCTGAGCTCAGGATTAGTTCTAGATTAACCTCAGAAAAGGTTTTGACATGATCTCTTCTGATATTGTCAAAAATGAGCTAAGGTGGTACAAGCTCGACAAAGTTATTGTACAACTACTAAAAAACATTTTGGAAAACCATCGGTTTACTGCCAAAAAGAAAGGATGCATTGAGTAAAGCTCCTGCAAGAGCCTAAGCTGAGCTGAGCGCTATTCAGCATTTTTATGAATGATTTGAATGACGGAATAAAATACACAGTAATTAAATTTGCAGATAATATCAAGCTGGAAGGATGCACAAGGACTGTGGCGGACAGCATTAAAATTCCAAACTTACCTAAATGCATTGAAGATACAAATAGGATGCAATTCAGTGAAGACAAGCATGATATACTGTATTTATGCAGAAATCATCAGTTGCCCAAATACAACATGGGGAACACCTAATTACATAACAATTAATTAGAAAAAATGACGTAGAGGCTAAAGGATGACAAACAGAATACAAGTCAGTATTTTTTGTAACAAAATTACCATCTGAGTAGGGCGGGCAATGGAGATGTCACACGTAGGACACATGCAGCACCCTCAACAGGTCACAGCCCAGGGCTCGAACACTGGCTGGAGTTTAATACACCAAACACCAAGAAAAATGTGAGGCAGCTGGACCGCTGAGAGCAGCAAGAACCATCAAAGGTTTGAAACCACATTCTGTGAGGAAGGGGTGAGAGAACTGGGATGGTTTAACTCAGCCCAGACTCAAGGAGGCATAACAACTGTCTTCAACTAACAGGGAAGTTTTGCAAGAAGTTACTCTTACTGCCCGCTCTGCTAATATGTTTAAATTGCAGACAGGGGTATTTAAGGACAAATTAGGCAAACATTAGTCAGGAATGACCGGGCATAATTAATCCCATCTTGAGTAGGCTGAGGAATCTCTCAGAGTATCTTCCGATCCTATAATCTGCTGCCCTTGTCTTCTCAACGTCATTTTTTAAACTCACATTAAAAGTATGCGCCTTCTACCCATGAAAAATCTAAGAAAAACAATTAAAATATCATTATGATTGCTTATTTTTAAATTTATATTAAAGACTAAAAATTCCAGAGTTATTTTAGGTGAACTTCAGAAAACACCAAGTTACTCTTAAGTTACACAACATCAGTTGTCATTTTTTAGGCTAACCAATGGTACACAGATCTAAAAAGGGAGATTATTGCAACTATGTGCAATTGAAGCAATGACACATTTGAGACAGTGACAGATTCTAGATATTCTGATCATTGTATTGTCATCTATCTGCCCATTTTAAAAGTCTACACAAAATATCAAAGGTACATGATGGAGGGAACTGAGACTAGAGCTTGTCCGGATAAAGCATTAACCTAACAGATGGCACTGATAATGAAGCTAGATAATGAGAGTGCTTTAAACAATGAAAGGTAATTAACCTGCTAAAGCATTCATGGCAGGATCCATGATACAACATGCAAGAACCTGAAGGTAGAAAGGTAGAAACGAGTGGCGGTTCGAATTATTTGGATGTAAGATGCCAGAAAGCTGGACAGTACCATGTGCTGTTGCACTCAGAATACTGAGGGCTCATCCAGTCTGTCAGCAGCTGGACAAGGTGCAATTATGATTCTCGTCCTGAAAAACAGGATCCAAACCCGATCCTGGAGTGGCCAGCAATGGCTCTTTGGTGACCATTGCGCCTGGGGTGCAAGAGCCCTGCAAAGCCCAGTAAGAGCAGCTGCCAACTCTGCAAATCTTCCCCAAGAATGCTTCTCTCAGCAAAGTGTTAACAATGAAAACACTCAGTTCAGCAGAGTGTTCAGTTTGCTTTAGTCATTATTTTGAGTCTGCCGCCTTTTAACTGCACTTAAGCAAAGCTAACAGAAGCATCCCTTCCACTTCATTTTATGGCAGACAAAATGGGAGGACTGACTTCACCTCGCTGTCATTCATCTATTATGTTGTCCCATATTAATTTCCCCTTAGCAGTTTCTTAAATATCCTCATGCTTACTTCTCCAGGAATTGTCTTTGTATTTCTTCATCAGTTCAGTTGCTCTCTTTAGGACCTCTTCTATTATTCCATATGCCTTTTGAGATGGAATGGCTGAGATTGAACACTTTAATACAGGCAAAGGTGTACTATAAATTCCTGTAATGATACTCGTTTTGTCTTAATACAATCGAACATCTCAATTTCTTTCTAGACTGCACTGAACTGCAGCTTTCTCTACGCTGTTCCCTGCAATGACCAAGTCTTTTTCTCAGAGTTGTTACAGCTAATTTAGAACCTATCAGGTAGTATGATTAGTTCCAATTGTCCCTTCAGAATCAGTTACCATCAGCTGTCTACCCTGAAGCTCACCTGTCATTTATTGCTGAATGCTTGATCACAGTTTGATCCTTCTGCATTCATTTTATCTCCTCATAGCTAAGAAGCCCCATGTAATTTCACCTTCCCAACAAAAAAATAAAGTACTATTTATTCCTTGTCCAGATAGTTTTCACAAGTTTCATTATGGGTCCTTACATTACTCAACTATTAATCTTTTCCTCAAGCCCTTATTCCTACCTTAGAGCTCCCTAATTCACAAGAGAACTTTCTTCTTATGCTGAGATCATTTTTGAGAGTGGCTTCATCCACATAAACTGTATTTACTGTTGTAGCTACAAGATTTCCTCTCTTCAAGTAATGAAAGAATTCCAATAGGCTGCAAAGATGATGTTTTCCTTAACAGGAACTATTCTGATTCATTCCTTGATAACAGTTTTATCAAAATGTTTCATACAACTCCACACCAGCATGATCTCTACATTTCTTGAAGGTACTAGTCACAAGGCTGAGATTCACTCACTCAAACCATTTGTACTCCCTACATCTTCCCCTCTTCCCTTTATCTGTTTGCTTTATCTTTATGTTTGCTTTTCACTTAGATTTTCAGCTATTTGAGGATGGCTTTTACTCTTTTTTATATTTGGACAGCGTAGAGCACAGTAGGACTGGAGCCCACACATACAAGAATTCCCTTAAAAAGACAATAGTGACTTATTGCATGGAAAACGTTTCAAATAAAGTGATTTACTGCTTATCAAGTGCAAACAGACATTTCTCTCTCTTCTGCTCAGGTGCTTCTCTGCTCAGTCCTGCTACTAATAAAAATAATTCTTTTCATTCCTGGTGATTTTCTAACATCCACACCGCACTGATCCAAAATAATGCTATTCTTAGATTAACTCTACTGGATATACAAGAAAATAACCTGGAGACCTCTGCCTATGCAGTTACCATCCTTAGACTTAAGATGGTATCAATTCAGACAATGATTTTTCTTATCTCCACTTTGGAGTAAGTTTTCTCCTGTTCCCAAGAAGCAATTCAGTATAAAAAGTTAGAAAATTCCGTCATAATGGTACACATCTCTCTACTGTCAATAAAGGGAACTGCTTGTTTGCAGAAATAAATGATGTTTTAAACATTTAACTGAATAAAACAAGATTTACGCAGATTACTAAACACCCTTAGCTGATCAGTTATTAACACTAACCACTCATAAGGATCACACCTGCCCACAGAGCTACCTCAGACCACTCTGTTGCACATGAGCAACAACTACGACAATTAGTTCACAAAATTACTATTTAGTGGTAAATAATCAGCTATGCTAAATCACTACAATCCCATGTAACTGTTGTGGTAGTAGAAAGAGTAAAGAAGAATGCAAGAGAGCAGATGTCCAGGACATACCTGGAAGATGACAAGGAGATGAGTCGTTATCAAGGATCCCATTTCCACTTCCACAACTTCATTTGTCAAAGGCAAGAGTATGAAGTCAAAGACCAGCAAATTAAGAGGGATATCTCATAGGAAGAGAGGATGGAGGTCAGCTTGCTGATGGAGAACAGATTCCAGGAGAGTTTCCAAATGAGCTATATCTTCCTCAGGTTCAGGGAATGGTATGACTAAAGGAAAAACCTAAAGCAAGCTATGTATGTCACCACTGGTTGAAAAGATGCTTTCATTGAAATTAACACTATGCTTTAAAGAAGCTGTACAGTCACTGTTCTCAGAGAACGCAGAACTGCAAGGTCTGAGATTAAGACAGATTGCCCATCTTCACTGCAGAAGAGAAAGGGTGAAAACTGTATGTTTATTCCTCAAGAGAAAAGGCAGATAGAGGCTGTCTCAGATGATGGCAGATTAGAGACTGGCTTCAACGTACTGGTAACTATCATAAGCAAGCGCAGTCATTCTGTCAGTATCTGCCTTGCTGTGTAAGTGCAAATCACAGCTGCCCATCATCGACCCAGCCTGCTGCTTACTTCACCATCAGACTCAGGAACACTTCAGCAGAGGCAGCCTAAGCATCCTCTGCCTTAGCAAGAGGTCTGAGTTCACACTTGTGTGAGCCAAGCAGGTCAGGCCTGGAAAGGACTAAGTGCTTGCATACCCAGCTATTAACAGCAGCTATCGAGCTTTCCTCTTCAAAAACACTCCCTGGATTAATTAAGAATGTCTGGAAGTCTGATGGGGAGCGGCTGAGGGAACCGGGGCTGTTCAGCCTGGAGAAAAAGAGGCTGAGGGGAGACCTGATCACTGTTTACAAGCACCTGAAAGGAGGTTGTAGCATGGAGGGGGTTGGTCTCTTCTCCCAAGTAGCAAGTGATAGGACAAGAGAAAATGGGCTCAAGTTGTGCCAGGGGAGGTTCAGATTGGATATTCGGAAAAAATTATTCACGGAAAGGGTTGTCAGGCATTGGAACAGGCTGCCCAGGGCAGTGGTGGAGTCACCATCCCTGGAGGGGTTTAAAAGGTGTTTAGACAAGGTTCTTAGTGACATGGTTTAGTGCTAGAGTTATGTTATGGTTGGACTCGATGACCCTGAGGGTCTCTTCCAACTGAAATGATTCTATGATTCTATAAAATATTCTTGTCTCTGTACAAAGGCTACACTGGAAACAGAAACAGCAAATACGACTCATAAAACTCCAATAGTTTAAAATCCTTTGCTCGCTTCAGATGCTGTTCTGTGGTGCTATGAACAAAACACCCCCAGTCCGAGCTCGCAGTCGTTTCCCCTACAGGGGACCGGGGGCCGGTAGGGCGGTGGGCTGGAATCGTGTGAGGAGCAGGCAGGGAGCTCCGCTCAGCAGCGACAGCCACCAAATCTCTTGTTCATTCCACAGACTGAATCAGCACCAAGGTGAATCACTCTGCTTTTCATCTTACTGTCTGCAGAACTTTTAAGTTTTATACATCTGGTTATTGTGAAACAAAAAAAAATAGCACTCAAGAATAAATGAAATAATGTCTAATAAAATGAGGCCATCTCAGCATAGCGAGAGGTTCCAGTAAGTACAACACTCAGTGTAATCTTAAGGTCTAGACCACTCTTACCTACAGGCTTATTAGAAAACGTGAGAATAACTGGGTTCAAATAAAGAGAGACACTGGGATTGTAGGTAACCAGTTCTACCAAAGATCCCTAAAAGCTTTGAACATGATAGTTTCTTGTAAGAATGTCAGTACTAAATTAATTTAAGAAAATTAACCCAAACAAGCAGAAAACAAAGATAGAAATACACATCATCATATCAATCAGCATGTGAGTGACTGACAGATCGTTTATGATCATACCATAAACACACAGAATCTGGTTCTGGAAATGACCTTGAGAGATTGTCAGGCCACACCTATTCCTATACAATACCAATGTGCAACACTTTGCATTAACGGGTTCAGAAAAACTTAGCCATTGTTTACGAAAACACAGGTTTTCACACAAGTATTTCATATACTTTTCAGAATATCTTGTACTTCAGTATCTGATGAAACATCATATTATTCTCCTACACATAAAACTACTGGGAAATTGGCAATAACAGCTTAACAAGGTAAACGTTTATGCAGTCTCCACTAAGTAAAGCTTACAACTCATAATTCACGTAAAACCAAAAAGCTCTCTCAAATAATTTCCATACAATCTTCATTTTAAATGAAGGATAAATGTATGCCAGCTCTGTTCTTACACGTATTGTTTGTTTCACAAAAGGGTAAGTTAAAAGAGACTGGAAACGCTGATGAGATGCCAGAGTCAAAACTGACATGGCATTTTCTTTCTAAGCCTCTGTTTTCAGAAATAGGAGCTTTGAACTTCACCTTCTGGGGAAAATTTCTCATGCTTATTTTCAACATAGAGATAAATGATTCTTGAGGGAAAATTTCGAGAAAAGCCATGACCATATGTTTTAGTTAGTAAGTGTAGAAAGCGCATCGGGTGCTTAACAACGTACTTGTATGTACCCATCAGAGCTACGACCCAAGCTCCTGCAGCCGCCCTTCCTCTCACCCTCACCTATGCCCAAGGCAGGCAGGGAGCCACAAATGCAGTTTACAATCCCTTCTCAAGACATGATACCAGCTTTTTAAGCCAATGATGTAACCTTGAAATTATGTACACGCTGTGTATTTTCCATAAATTTGAGCTAGAGCTGAGGCTGCGGGCTGCACTTGACACGCAGCGTGCACATACTGTGTCTCAGCTGGACAGAGGAAGATCAAACAGGATCTTATATTAAAGCTCTGAAAGAGATATCCATAGCTCACCTTACTCTTAGTACCTATGCATTTAAACAGCAATAATATTCACCTTTTATGCAGAGCTTTCACTGGTAGATTTCAAACACTTAGCAAAGGAAGTCAACTATATTATCACCATTTTACAGTTGTGAAATCTGAAGTAAACGGAGGCAAAGGGCTTTGTCAAGAGTCACCCAGAAAAGAGCGGACTGAAGGCAAAGTGCATTAAGTCTGGCACATGGAGAGTGTGAGGAGGACAGAACACTACAAATGCAGTTTCTGGAAAAGAGGTGAAAAAGAGGTGCTAAAAGAAGACAAGACCTTGAAAGAGCAAATGAAAGGTAACTGTAGTGACAAGGATGATATATAAGCAACAACTTAACAAGGAGATCAGGAGCAGTGCAGGAGATACGAGCAGAGGCAAAAGGAATTATCAGAGACAGAGAAAGGGGTGGCAAGAGGAGTGTGGGAACAGAAAACATAAAAAGGAGCTCTTTGGTGTGCACCATCGAGGGTCCTGAAAGGCCAGAAAAGAAGAGGCCACAGCAGTCCAGATAAAACCAACCACAGGTGTTGGGAAGAGAGGGTTGAAGTTGTTCTCAGGTGCTTTCTGACCTGTGTGAGCCAAGGCTGTGGAATTTTTAACTTCAAGCTGATACTGATGCTGCAATCCACACCGAGGCTTTGCTAAGTGTAAAACAAAGGAGTCGATTTGCTTTTCATGTTTCTCTTCTGCTCTAGTCAGATTTTTCTCCAGGGTAGTTTTCTCTTTTGCACTGATTTATTCTCTCTCCCATCACGTCTCTTCCCCTATGCTGCTCTTCAGTATCAAGTTCAATGTTCCTTCTCAGATTTTGTGAGAGTCCCTCCCTCCCTGGACAGTACAAGGTTTTCTCATTTAAATCGATTTAAGCTTTAGTTTTGCAGTAAGAGATTTTTCTTCCCTTCTGCATCACCATGACCAACACTTTTGCCCTTTACCTCAATCAACAGGATAATGGCATTTGTGCTGCTACGCACAAACCATCTAGCCTTTATGTCAGAATATTTTGTGGAGAAAAATGGTGACAGAGAATTCATCCATTTTAGATGCAAAAATATCGGGAAATTGTCTTACTCTCTATCACTGAACATGCCTGTGCATTCCATATACCGATCTATATTGGTTTAGAAATGAACACAGTATGGGAGTAATGCCCTTGCGTTGCAGCAGGTTTATTCATATTTGGGCATTTCTTCACTGCTGGAAAGCAACACGCAGATATAAGATCCTGTAATTGCAATTGCAGCGGAGTGCAGTAATTTACCTATAAAAGCTCGTGTGCTTGTATGTATGTGGTACACACCTTTAATCAGCACAAAATCACAAGAATTTTAGACCTTAATACTATGTATAAACACGAGTCCAAAACTCTGAATCATTTGTGATTCGGAATTATCAAAATCCTGTCCCCCGTGCTTGAAACAACAAACACTGGTTTTCCCACAGTCACCTTCAGAGGATACGAAATACGAGCGTCACCATTTTCTCCTTCTTCTCTCCTGTCCGTGTGCAGATAACCAAAAGATTGTTGATTGATGGTGCAAAGTACATTTAACGCACATGGCACATTTAATGTGTTGACTGGTGCCGAGCCCGGGTGTCTCAGTGAGTGTCTCTTCTTACCTGTTAAAAGTTTAAGGTGTTTTGAAAACAGCTTTTCTAAGCCACAGGCCTCTGGGTTTCCTTCCATGCACCCTTGAGGAACCAGAAGCCAAAGCTAGTAAGACACTATATTTGTTTTTAGAGTATTTAATATTTCCGATCTATCCCATTTAGAAGCTTGGCCTGACTGCAATTTAGGAATACAGTCACAAAATTAAGTACTGCTGGTATGCAAAAACAGCATGTTCTTGAGAACTTTCTGTGTCTTCTGCTGTTTCTTAAGCACTATTGATATCTCTCTGCTTAGTATCCCCTGAAACCTTCTCAATACTTCTAGAACCATTTTCCATCTTGCATATGTATAAGTATTAGGCAACTACTCTACTTCCTTTTTGGTGCCACAGAGTATTTTTTCTAATGATCATCCACATATCCTGCATTTTTGTCTTTGTTTTCATCCCAAATGAATTAAAGCTATTGTAAATTGATACTGATAGCCCTTTGCAACTTTGCAAACGGCCTTTCTTCAGAAAAAAAAACAATCATAAAAGGAAAATCTTTACACCCTTCTACAACAGCTTCATGGATGAAAAGCCACTGAGAACTTTACTAAAGGTGTCTGTCACCAGACACAGGGGTAGCTGAGACATACACAGACACCAAAACATTTTTGCACATACTTCCTTGAGTAAAAGCTCGAAGAACCATCACTGCCCATCAAGATACTGTTCTAAAAGGCTGGGCTTGGCTTTGTAAGTAAGAAATAAAAGCCGAGCAGGATTCTGTTCGTAGCTGCACAGTAGAATTGTTATATGACTTTGGGCAATCTACATACAATCGTATTTTCATCCAATCTCATAAATACTCGCTTTAATTGTTATATTTAACTTGAGACATCTTGCGTCTGTTTTTCACGTTAGCGATGAACTGGCATTGCTGCTAAGCTCCCGAAGAGCTCCAGGTTTGCTACAGTGCAGCTCAGGTGAGCTGCTTCGCTACTGAAATCTCTGCAAACCTTTCAGCATCACATTTTGCATCATCTGCCTGACATGTCTCTTCAAGTGCTGAGTCAGTACTTAACGGTGGTGAAGCACAAAGGTCTTTGGGTAGAGTTTTCTCTATAAAGGGAAAATATTATTCAAACCCTGGGAAAATTATTCCTTCTACTATATGCTAGAAGATAAGTTAATGAATCAGAGAAAATAAAAATTAAAACAAAACAAAACAAAAATAAAACAAAACCCACAATGTAACGATACTATTCAGGAGCCAATCACAGACAAAACTTAGGACAGTTTCACTAAGACATCGTTCTCATCTCCTGGGACTGCTTCACGTTACTACAGGCATTCTGAGGAGTTGTCTCTGAGTCAAGTCACCTTCTTCACTTCAGAGGGTCTGTATTTTAATGAAAGTAAATAACCTTTTCTCCTGCAGCTCGTGCTATGTAACTCTTTTATGGATGAGAAAGCAAAGAGTAGCCTTTGTAAAATGTAAAAATAAAGTAGAAAACCAAATCAGATGAAGTACATCCTCAAATATGTAATACTAATATTTTTTAAAATATATCAATATGGGTGAGTGATTGAAGTGGAATATTAAATAACAAATTCCTACATATAGATATTTGATTTGCAAAGAACTGCAACATCAAAATCAGATCCTGTTTAACTCAGTTGTTGAAATGGTCCATTGTGGGGTGGTTTTTCTTCCCAAAAGTCCTTGAGCTCTTTTCATACGAAGCTTTTTGGATCAAATAAAAATATAAAGACTTAAACAAATGTTTTCACAGCACCTGGATCTTCTGAGCTCCCCAGGTACAAAAAGAAATTAAACAAAATACAATATAATTTGATAATTAAATCAATTATTTGACTTAGACTGTGAAAAAATACCAATACTTTTGACAAGGATGTGACAAAATCAAGAACCTTTTTATTTTTAATTTATATGCAGAAAACAATAGCAAGGCATTGCCAAAAACTGTCACTTGCAATTTCTTCTATCGAGTCCTCAAGAATGGGCATCCAAACAATATTAGCCTAAAGGTATTGAGCAGGAATGAATAACACAACTTCTAAAATACTGCTCTGCCTTTACAGCTGGCTGTGCATTCGCTTTTCACCAGCACCACCCATTTCTGACCTACACATAAATAACCGTTAAGGAAGCTTAATAAATGGTGCAGCACGGACTGCTTTCCTTTGTGCATATTTCACTACAACTCACCAAAAGGAGATCAGAAATTGAGCTTTACTTATATAATGATTTCATTTAAGAGCAAGTTATGGAAGATTGCCCGCTACACCTGCTCATTAACAGGCTAAAACAGCCTCCTTTGGCTATCACTGCCTTTTCTTTCAAGAAATCCCAGGAGGTAATTCTTACTGTGTTTGTTTTCTACTTCATTTGTACGTCTCCCTCCATTATAAAATCATTGTGCAACATGCATGGATATTTGCCATACATTATTACAAGTATTTCCAGATCTTATTCTCCAACTTAGTGAAGTAATTAGTGAAGCTCAAAATAATGCACACAAGAACACATCCATTCAGTTGTACAGTTCGAAAAAATAGGAAGAATCTCTATTTAATAAAACTTGTCAATGAAAGCTTGTCTGCTTAGTGCATTGTTTTAATATTGAAAACAACATTTTTACGAAAAGAGCTCGTGGAGGTCTAAAAATGAATCTATATAGAGGAGTTAAGAGTATGTCTCACTGAGTCTGCAGTGAATAAGAAAGCACGAGGAGAATCATGTGTATTGTAACTCTGTGCAAACCCAGGATACCTAAAATCACTCCATTATGGAATCAGTTCAACTGATTCATTTGAAAAAAGTCTCTTTCTAAAATAACTCACGTTTTTTAAAAAGGATTTTTCTGCAGTTAATCTCTAGTTCTATGTTCCTTCTTTAGGCACTAAGATCCCATATTTAGAGGCAATCAATGACATATAAAACTTCTTAAAAGAAACAGAAAAGGTCTTAAGAAAAATGCTTATGTTTCTTATTTAGGAAATCAAAGATACCGACTGAAGACACAAAATGATTGCAAAACTTCTCTTTTATATACAGAAAAGTAAAATTAAGACGTTCATTCATCTATAGTATTAATACTTACCTCTAAGCCTAAAAGAACTCACATTATGTCTCTCAAAATCCTTTAAATTATTTTTTTCAAGTCTTCAAATACTGTGCAGTGGATTTAAATCCATTAAAGGAAGATTTCACTTCAGATCATGGAACCATGAGCAGGGACATCTTCACCAGCTCAGGTTGCTCAGAGCCCCGTCCAGCCTGGCCTGGGATGTCTGCAAGGATGGTTCATCTACCACCTCTCTGGGCACCCTGGGCCAGGCTCTCACTACCCTCAGTGTAAATGAGGGTCTTAAAACCTCAGATCCACAATATTATATCTAAGTCATCCAGTGATATTTAAGAATTCGTATCTGTAGTACTTTCGAAACTTATTAATTTAATGCCATTTGAGATAATACACACCAACTGTTTGGAACTACCTGTCTACATCAGTGTCACATCAAACTAGTCTTTCTTCCTACATCAAGATTCTGGGGCTTTCAATGGGAATCACTGGGTTGTTTATATCATTCACGTTTTTTGGGTTGTGCTGTTATTCACCATTTAAGCTAATGAACAAATAATAGATGTTTTCCCTATTTTTTTCAAATTAAACTTTATGTCAGCTGGTCCTTGGCTGTTCTTTCAGTTCCACTGAGAGGAAAAGGGATTCACAAGTGAGTATGTTTTCTGAATTTAAATTTGGCAATAAGTCTGTGACTCCTCCTAAGCAAATGAATGTATTATGCCAACACCAGCACTACAAGGAACCAAAAGCAGAAGCTGTTTGACTTCTGTATTTGTCCCAGCTCAAGCCTATTTCATGGCTACAAAGGAAATACTCCAATCCACAGGATCAGAGAGACGCTAAAAAGTCAGAATCCCACAAGCGCCAACTCCATGGCAAATCTTCACATTTTATTTGTTCTTTCAGCTGTAAATTCTCTTGCCTCAGGACAAGTGCCAGTTAGTCATCCAAAGAGACCGGGAAGGAGCAGGGCCTGTGTGTACCTCCCAGCTTCCCAAATCCCTGCGTATGTACATAACCTGATTCTCTCCAGCCTGCCAAGAGGGAGCCTGATGGGGGGTACCTGCATATTTGCTTCCTTGTCCTACTGGAGACACCAACAATAATAAAATGGAAATATGAGAGATGGAAGGGTAAAGTGTCATGTAGAAGCAGAACTATGAGTTCTACCTCCCATTATCCCATGAGCTTTGCAGGACCCATCAGCCAGGGTGACTACACCGAGACAGGCACTGCTAAACTGCCACCATCAGAGAACTTGTCCCAAAAATGTAACTGCTCTTTACCAAGCACTTACAGTAGGTTAATGGAGTTACAGTAGGTGTCTACATACAGATTCTCTAAGTGACAGGTAACGTTCGCTGTTCTTGAGGAGCTGAGATTTCTGGGCCCATGTGACTCAACAGCCACACGCCTACAAAAGCCTGTAGACAAGGTACTGTGTTACTCAAGCCATGCTTCGTTCTCTCATTTTTCAGAATATTCTTCCCACTTGCACAAAATTCTAAAACAAAATAAATTTATCAAAACCTACATAATTTCTTTTTCCCATGCAAAAAGACTGATATTCACCAAGAGAAGTAAGCCATTTTCCCGTCTAGTACATATAGGAACACCCTGTCCAGAGCATGTTCTTTTCCAAGGCTTCTTGGGAAGGCTCTTTCACCCATCTATGCTATTGCTGTCTGTTTCTTCCATCTAAACTCAACAATCAAATACCTGCTAAAGCTCTATTCCCTTCCACAGAAAACAGAATAATCCCTGTGAGAAGCGGAAAAACTCTTCAAACTGGATAGGCAAAACCAATCCAAATTAGCCGAAAACACCGTCAGAGAGGGTACAGATCACGAGAAAAAGTCCTTGCCCTGCAATCTGCAAGAGGAAACCTCTTCCTTGCTCTATTAATAAAAAGACTTGCTAGTGCTGCAACTTATTAGTTATACCTTTATCTGAGATTAATCATGCAATTCTGTATTTCATCCAGGTTCTATGATTAGACTGAATATTTCCAGGGTCTACCTGGACCTTCCTTCCGTGAGTTCAGCTCCAAACACTGTGTTGATTTCTCTGGGTGCACGTAGAAACTCCTGCGGCTGAAACACCACAGGCCAGCACTTGGAATCCCAGCTGGAGCCTGCACAGCTTTTGATGCAATTTAGCCATGTCCAGTCTTTCATTTTTAGAAAACATTGTGAGGATGGTTGTGACAGGACAGCTTTGTCATGTAGGAGCTTACAGACCTCCTCCCTGCCTCCCCATCTGGCTTTTGGGTTGCCTTGCAGAATAGCAGAGAGCTGTCATCTCTTTGCCAAGCCCCTATAGTCATGAACACGGGAAATCGCTGTTCATCTTATCAGCACCCTATAGTGGCGGTGATACTGAATTATTTTGATACTGATTTTTTAAAATTCATCTTCTTGTTTGCTGAATGTCTTATAGCTATATCTGAATATTTAAACTATATACAACACTTCCAAGTCACAAAAGACCTTGCAACACAAGAGCGAAATGCAAACTTTACTTACATACTCCTAGTTAGCATAACTATGTATAGAAGCTAATGACAGGCAACAGGAAAAAAATTGATTTTACCTGTGCGTGGAACAGAAAATAAACTATTGGGAAATTTAGCTTTTTAGACAGCATGGAAAATATATGAGGTGTTACAACCTAAATGGCTACTAATAAATTACACAGGAACTTAAGAAACCCTAACAACGAATGTTAAGGGACTTTGCAACTTAATCCATTCCTAGGATTTAAGTTCTAGGATGGATCCCAACTAGAAATGGGTATTTCACAGTATAAACAGAAATATGTCCTTTTCCTGGACTTGCTCGCCTCCTACGACTTGTCACATTTAGGGCCAAAATCTTCCAAGAACACCACATTAGAATCACACTCCATCCATGTTAAGCCACAGGCTTTATGTTCATCCTCAAATCTTTCTGCTCTGCTCCTAAACCTAATCTGGATTTAAATTTTCACAAAAGATGTTAAGGGATAGGCTGCTCTATCCCTGTTGAATATTGTATATTTGTATACTTTATAGGATTTTATTTTAGTCTTCCAATTACAGAAACCATGAAAGCATGCACATTTGATAGCTACTTTTAAAGCTATATCCTCCACAAAGTATTACTCAATACAGTAAAGATCAGACAAAACACACCTAAGGGATATCATAAAGCATTTTCATAGAAGATCTTCCTTTGACACCTTCCTGAATCGTAATGAAACCAACTTCCCCTTTCACTAAACTTGTCACACGATTAGTTTTCTCCTAAAGCAATTCACAG
Organism: Columba livia; assembly: GCF_036013475.1. Taxonomy (NCBI): domain Eukaryota; kingdom Metazoa; phylum Chordata; class Aves; order Columbiformes; family Columbidae; genus Columba; species Columba livia. The sequence goes on from NC_088608.1 coordinate 6,856,501, forward strand.
ATGGCTGATTCGATCAGCTGCTGTGTTCAGCACTACAGAAAGATTTACCTCCTCTTTCCATTCCGTGCTCCAGCACGAGCTGCAGAAGTGGCACCTGTGCCATCTCTGACCTGCACCAGCATCCTCCGGACGAGAGGAATCTTGCTCACCACAGTGTCGGTGGCATCGCTGCCTGGTCACAAAGCCTGGATGGGGGAGATCATCCTTCAGAAACCGAGCCTTTTCCTCTGCTGCTGGTCAGAGCAAGAAGCACTTCAAACAGCAAAATCTAAATAAGTGCTCTCCCTACTACAAGGTAGTAATTTTTTCCTAGAACAGATTTTTGCTCCTCTGAAAGGATTTTATTCACCTTCCTCTGCTTATTTAGTGAAATTCTCTCTTAGATGTGTAAATTACAGTCACACAGGCACAGGATAACAGTTCAAAGGCAAGAGAGTGTCAGCAAATAAATATTAGTGCTTTTAGAGGCTTTCATGGGGTTTTTGCTTTGACATTTCTATGTAATCTGGGGTTAATACATCTGGCATTACACCCAAATGTGTAATGCCAAACACTAGGGAGCAGCTAGTTTTTCTTTTACCCTTTTCCTTTCAGCTTTAGCATTACATCCCATTTTCCATCACAGCCTTTTAGTGGCAGTGTTCATCTCTTTACCTGTATGCACCACGGGGCCGCAGCTGTTTGCTCAGAGGTGTGTTACTACACACAGCACGATAACAGAACCATACCCACCATTCGCTGTTGTTTTGAGGAAAATGGTAGGATTAAAGATTTGAATTTTTCCTAAAGTGAGACCAAAGAGCAGCTCGCTGGCATTTAATGACACCCGTTCCCATGCCACTGTGTGTGCTAATTGCAGTTTTGCCTGCAAAAAAACATGGGTAGATTTAAAAGTTTGCAACAGGTGTTTTCATGGAAGTGTTTTCCATGGAGCCTTTCACCTCTGGGGTGGCTGGAGAGTGGCGGTTTCGGGTACAGCAACCAATTTCTGCAGCAGAGAACGGCTGGCCCGTTAACCACACAAATGGCATCACCTGCATGCGCGGGTTTGGTCTCTCGGTCTTGCTCCTACCTCAGTCACTAGATCGGGCGGCACAACTAACAACTTCTGCTCACGCACCGGCCCGGCCTGGAAACGCGGGGACGTTACCGGTGGCGACGGAGTTACAGATACCGCGAGTGCTTGAAAACGCGGGCGGGAGCTCACACCGACCCACGCAGCTGGCGACAATTGGCGACAGGAAAAGAGCCAGCGCCCGGGAAAATGCAGAGCCGAACCGAGCCGAGTCGCTCCGAATTGAGCCGAGCCACTCCGAACCGAGCCGCTCCGAACCGATCCGAGTCGCTCCGAATTGAGCCGAGCCGCTCCGAACCGAGCCGAGCCGCCTCGAGCCGAACCGAGCCCGCGGCTCAGCGCGGGGCGCAGGCTGCCCCCTGGCGGCGGCCGGCGGCGTGGCGCCGTACTCGGTTCCTCGGTGTGTCGGAGCCTGTTCCCGGTTCTCTCCGCTCCTCCGGTGGACAAAGCCCGTCCTGCAGCCGCCTGAAGTGCCGTCAGGGGCCGCAGAGCTGTTGGGGAGCAGAGGCTGCGAAGGGAGCCCGAAAGCAGTCAGGAAATCTGCCTGTGAGCCAGGCAGGCTCCCACAGCCCTCCCCTTTCTCAGTCTTTACACACACCTCGCAGTCTAGGGAGGGGAATCAGAGAAGGGTTGTATGTTCCTTTGTCATCTCTTCTAGTCAGTTTCCGTCAGTTTTGAAATCAAAATCTAAACGGCTTGCTGCCCTAAGTGCCTGTGTCCCTGTGAGGATGGTGGTGATGACATTTGCAGCAAAGTCTTGTGTCTGCCTGTGATTTCTCAGGGGACGGTTTTGGGGCTGTTTCCTCAGTATTAGGAAGTAATAATTGCATTCAGGTTCTACATACTATGAAAAAATAACATCCTTTAGTTATTACACCAAGACAGAATGGAAAATACTTTATGTTTATTTTCAGAGAAGATGGTTACTATCAGGCTAAAGTCAACGCAGCTATCAGCGTTCAGAGAAGAAAATTAAGTGCCACTTTCAGAAGTCACCTGCCTCTGTTTGATTTGAAATGCCCCTCAAAACTAGGGGACTGTTAGTAATTTGTCACTGTTTATTTAACGAGCAAACCCACTTGCAGTCAGGAAAGCCACAACTGGGACAGTGGTTAGAACCGGGGGGCTGGAGGAGGTTTGTCCCTGTCTGTGCTCAAACCCACTCAGATCATAGGAATGAGTCACCTGGAACTGAGGATCATTCCTTTGTAACAATGATTTGAGTTTCTGGGTGAGCTGGTGCCTGTGTGTGTGCAAACACCGGGGGGGATGGGAAAAGCAGCACAGTGACAGCTCTGGCTTTTGGCGGTGCCCTGGCCGACAGTGCACATGGAGTCACAGCCAACCTGTGAATAGGCATGAGGCCAACACATCTTGCTTTCTGTGTCTGGTAAAGCTCTTATTTTCCTTCAAACTGAGAATACTACGGTTGTTCTCCAACACAATTACGTGGAAGATCGGTTCATCGTTAAGAAGACAGTGGCTGGAGGAGCTCCAAAGTGTGACACGAGTATCTTGCAACCTCTGCAAAAGGCTGGTGTTTTGCAGGAGGTGATCTAATGCCATGTCTGCTCTACAGATCTCAGGACAGAGATGTCTCATAAGAATATCTCAGAGGTTGTTTCAACTCTGCTGAGCTCCAAACATCCACCTTGGCTGTCTCATAACATGTTTTGGTACAGAAAACTATCCGGTGCCATGCCAGGTCTTCCTAACATCACTGTTAACCAGACAAAGCACACTTGCTGTCCAAAGTGGGAAGGATCAGCCAGTTTGCAAAGGAAACTAACGGTGTCAATTATACTATGTCTATGCAAAGTAGGAGGGAAAGCGTGCCCTGCACAGCGCTGCTATGATTAAAAACCATCTCACAAAAAATATGGGAATAGGAATACAGTTATCGCATAGAGAAGACTTGTGTACACATCACCACAAACCTGGATGCCAAAATTACACGCACTACCGTAAGCAGCTACCACAAAGAGTCTGACACGAATCATCAGCTGTTTAACAATTAGATTATTAGATCAGATTTAACCTAACCCAGGTTAAGGGTTTAGAACTGGAAGATTAAAACCTTCTCTTGTTGGAGATTTTTTTTTAATAAAGAGCTTGTAGATGAATGGTAAATAAGGTTTAGACCTGTTAGAAGATTAAGTGTTCTGCTCTGTTCCTAAGCTTATACTTAAGGCAATTAATAGTTCTCAAGGTCTGAGCAGTAGGGATATGCACGAATTTTCTTAATTCCACTAGCTGAGTGAGATCTGAATGACTTTTGCCTCACATTGTCACACAAACTCTGGTAGGGCTTGCAGTGAGGTAAATCAGCAGCAGTACAAAATTATCCACCAGTGATCCATTAGATTACAGCAGATTAAAACTGTGTAAAAAAAAATCATAGTAAGAATGAGGTCTGTCTGGATTTTTTTCTTAATTTAATTTGTCCTCTTATTTAAATTTACAGTTAAAATGGATTACGTTTATGAAGAATTAAGTTTATAAAGAATGAAGAATTTACAAACCAGCCAATTTACTGCACATCTACATTATGTTTGTTGCTCCTCAGAAAAATGAGGCTTATTGTGCATGGGGTATATGGTGTGACACGTATAGAGACATATATTTCCATGCTGGGACCACAGGCATAAGCATAGACACAACCTCAGTTTTCCCAGGTCAGGATGCTGAGACCATTTGTCCTGACTTCCTCCTCTCCAAACCAAGACTTTAATCCCGTGCTTTCCTTTTTTCATTGCATATATTCATTACATCACCCTGTGCTCCCACATCCTGAACAAGGAGTACAAATCAAGCAGTGTTATCAGGTTGATATCGTGGCAAGATGTCACGAGCTGGATAACTCTGTGTCGTACCTTTTTTGGAAGTCCGCTTTAGCAGAATCCAGTGTTAATTTGGTGTTCCCGGAGCACAACACTGACATGTTTCATGGACCAGCAATGTGTCACAGAGCAGAGCACAGCTTAGGAGGTTCTGGATCACATTGTGGTAATGGCCGTTTTTGTCTCCCAAATAGTGAACCACAGAGCAATAGCAAATACAGAAAGTGATCATTACCAACTGGCCTAATTAGGTGTGCCATCTGCTTCTTTAGTGTTACAAATCACTTCACCAATAGGCATTATATCTTGTATAAAGTTCCTACTTCATGTAGTAATTATAGTCTAAAAACCCCATCCAGCCTATTCACCTCAAGAAAACAGAATTACATTCTTAGCTTTGCAGCTTGAATTGAAACCCTTAAGTTCTACCATACAGAGAACACACATCCTCTGGTGAAAGTGTCCTTTATCTAGACCCTTAAAGACCCATAGGCAACAAACTACCTGCAGCCAAATTAATGATTTTTCTTGAAAGTGTTTCACCTTTTTAGTTTTTATAATAAGCCATAATTTAACTTCCTACTCATTTGAAATACTGCAAAGAATATTGCTAGTTTCTGCAAATACAGAAATTCCCCCTGCCTGGTTGCTATTCACGCTTCACTTGAAAGGTCTACTAGTCGTTCTGCTATTGTCTCTGAGTGATGTACACAAGGGGAACTGGTTTTTAGTTAAATTCTACTTAAATGTATAACACTTATGATTTCTAGATAACTGTGTTCTGCAAGCTCCTCAAATGAGCATGCAAGCCACTTTATTGTGAAGACATGTTTTCATTGCTCTTCAAAACACTTGTGCCTTCAGGAGCACAGATTTACCTGGTGAATGGCTCACAAGTTTAAAAAAAAAATGGATACCTGCACATTATCCACCAGATTCTTCTCCGGAATGTGTTAGTCAATGCCTCTCATTTGTAGTTTTACAGTCATGTCCCATATTATCAAGAGATTCTGATTAAATTCTCATTAATTTCGGCATCATAGAAAAGGAGCTTCAACATTTCAAGTGGGTGTTAAGTTGCATTAAGTCTTGTGTACTCGTTCCGCCTGAATTATTATTCATGCACAAAGAGCTGTAAGAGCTTTTTTAAAAGAAGTAGGATGTTGCAGCCCTCACTGTAGAACTTCTTGGTGTGTATTTTGTTCTCCCCAAGGTGTACATAAGAAAAACACACCCAGCATCATACCGAGGCGGGTTTCTCAGTTCATCCAAAGATTGTCATCAATAGCTTGTCTGCTTGAAGACTCACTCTAAGCACATTTTTGCACATTTTTTCGTGGGCACAGTTCTGTGCGGTATCTGGAAATAAGTTTTGCTGTAAAGTATGTTTTCCCTGGACCAGGAACACAGACAACATGTATTTACATTTCTAGGATTATTTTTTAAAATTGTGTTCTTAATAAACCTTATTGACTTTGTGTTCTATTTTCCTGTTTAGCTCAGGTTTCTATTTTCTTCTGTCTTCTGCAAAGTGTACTTATATTCCATGGGAAATTAATAAGACAATTTCAGAATTTGGTTCCTTTTTGTAACCTCTGTTGTAAAGGGTAGGAAATAGCACCCTTCTATCCCAAATGCTTACCAACAATGCTGTCATCTTATCTTTTAGGCTACGTGACCCACAACCAAAGAATCAAGATGATAGATGTGTAATAATATGATATCTTTACTCACCTGCATACAAAAAATGAACCATTTAAACAGTTTCACTGCTGATTTCAGGATAAGATTGTAATGGGAAGCACTTTTTCTCCTCGATTTCCTGATGGTTCATAAGAACAAACCTGCAAAGAAGAGTGAGAGTGTAAAGACAGCATACTGCTTTGCCAATAATAATACTATATTTATTTACTTTATTTATGCTTTTCTTAATTGTAGTGTAAAAACAGAGTGACTTCTAGTTTACCTGAATCCAAAAATGGTGCACACATCTGGTAGAAATGTAACTGTCTCTACAGTACTTTAATTTTGTGCCAGAGTTTGTTTCTCTAGAACATCTTGATAAGTTGCTTGATTGTGTCATAAAACACTTAAAACTTGTAACACAACAATCTCTGCAACACAAAAATATGTAACCAAAAGATGTTGAGATTTTAATGTTTGTACATGGCAGAAAAATCTTACTAATCTGTATCAGTCATGTTATTTGCAAATTCTCTTAAAACTAACCCATAGACACACTTCTTTTCTTTTATTGAATATGCTAAAAAAAAGGCTGTGTATTAATTTTTCAAATCAATATTGACTTGGAAAAATGTAATCCATTTCTGTTTGGGAATTGTTACCAAGCAAGCTGATGTTCTACTGGATGCTGTTAAAGCTTTTCAGTGCAGTAAATATTGCTGATGTAATTTCACTGACATATAGATCAGAATAACATAGATAGTTCATAGCCAATTGTTTGAAATACATTTGTGTACGAGCATCTAAGAGAAGTGGGAAATAAAACAAAAGCTTGTAAAACGTGCTGTCAGTGTCTAGATCAGTAAAGAAAGAGGTGATTGAAAACATACCAGAGTTTTATAGCACAGAAAGAATTGCTCTTTTATACAAGGTCAAACACGTAGAAGAAAAATTATCATGCTCTGTTTGAATAAAATATAGATATTGATTAGATTTAACATAAGAGCCTGGAAATAAAATAATTTCTAAAAATATGGGATTATCTATTTAATATTCACCCAAGAATCAGAATAAGAAGGTGACCAAGAAACAGCCTAGTATGTAAACTGGAACAAACAAAGAATTACAAGCAGCCTCCTTGCAGTGTAATCGATCAAAGACAGTTGCACTTAAAGTTCTGTGTGAGAACGCGGGCTGACAGGGTCCATTACCAGCACAAATCCAAAAAATGAAATAGCCATTTCCCAGTAAACTGCAACCTTTGCAGCTGGTTTTGCCCTCTCAGATGGGAGCTGTCTCGTTCACTCTCTGATTGCAGCCCCCCAAAACTCCAGGTCGTGGAGAAGGAACCCTATCCTTATTCACCAGCGATGCTCAGAACGTGCACACTGTTGCTGTCACATCCAATAAGTTCTTTTTGTCCTCCTAATCATAATAGCAGTTAACTACTCACGTGTGGTGCTCTCTAAACGCCTGTGACTGACAAAGATGATTCCTGACCAGAATCAAAAGCTAAGCATTTTATTTCTGGAGAAGTGAAAACTTGTTAGCACCCCTGATTAAATTAGTCAGTATATTTTTTAAGGGAAGGCATTTTCCAAACTGCATGAAGTGTCCTTATGTGGGTGAAGGCAGCACAAGAGCTATCCTCACATGGAGGTGGAAAGTATGACAAGAAATACCTGTAAGTTATTCACAAACACATTAATTGCAGTTAAGGCAGTAGAGCAAGCATGAAAATTACAGCTCACTTGGCAGCGTGGAACTGGTGAAAACAATTCCCTGAGAGGTCATGTAATCAGCAGGGCAGGTAATTGTATTGTTATCCTACAGGCGTTATAAGGAATCCCTCAAAATTGACATACAACACGTGAACTTCCATAGACACTAAATAAAGCCATGAAACAAAACTTTGCTGCCTGATTTGCACCAACCTTTCTGGTTCAGCCTCACCAATTTACCTATTTTTACTTGCAGAAAAGAACTTCATTTCTGTTGTAGTGTTGTAGTTGGCGTCTCAGAATAATGAGACCATGCAGACATAACTACCCTGCCTCCAAAATGCTGCTCTGACCCAAACGGTGCTCCAAAAGAAATGCCCAAGATTCTGATATATAGTGAGGAGTGACATTGTCCGGAGCTGCTGGCAATGCAAGATGAGATTCTCCTTTGGGAAGGAAATCCAGGATGTGTAACAGGAGTTTCAAGGTTAAACAGCAGTTTCAGGGTGGCTGTCTTGGTAAGGGATAACACCTTGGTGTTCTAACACCGTGGTTTGAAAGGTGGTGTCCAGAATGGCCATCTAAATACACAGAAGAGCATCAATGGAGAAATGGTACCTTTCTAACAACAAGTACGAATTTGGAAGCCCCTTCTACCCCTCCAGATTGTTTGAACTGCTGCACCGCTGGTGGAGTGGACAGGGAGGGAAAGGTATTTCCAGTACAGACCTACTGCACCTCTCATGTACAGATAACAGCTGTTAAGAACAGACTCCTTTCCCAAGTTTTACGAAACACGTCCTTAGGCAGTAGTTGCAAAACCGCTTCTTCGTTTTGAATTTTAAGTCTCAAGAAAATGTTTAATTTCCTCCATGAATATTTGATCCTTACCCACACAAAACAGGAAAATTACAAGAGTTTTGCAGTCTTTAACTCTTTTTCACCCACTTAACAAGGAGTTTGGTGAGTATGATGTTACCAGAAACTGAATCAACCAATTAGTGAGATTATTTATCTTGTGCTTCTACTGAAGGAGTAACATGAGAAATTTAGGAATACTGAAAGAGCAGTAGAGTATGCAAACTGTCAAGGTGTTTTGTGGACTGCAGCAGCTTTTGAGATAGAACACAAGGATTAAAAAAAAAAATCTAATTTAATTACTTCGTCTCCCACCATTGCTGTCACCTTCTATAAACAAATGAGTAAAGAACAATGAACTAGGAAAAGTAAACTAAAGCTTAATTAAGAAAGGATTTTTCTTTCTTTCCTACTCAGGCTCATGCAAGTACCTTGTCCCTAGGATCCAGCAGATATGCCATTTCCTTCCTCTGGTAATTAGAGACACCATATTCGCTGAACAGAATGCTGAAGGCATATTCTCAACCACTCATTTTCAAAACAGAGTGACAGGCACGTTTATAACCTAGAAGTAACTTATATTCATGTAAACACAGCCTATTTGCACGTAGCCACCTCAATCAAATTGATGTTTCACAGCTTTGCAAAACTAGAACCATTCCAAAAAAGTCAACACTGAAAGCCTTGGAAATGGCACCAAAAGAGTTGTAGTAGGTGGAGCTGAGCCAAGAACATTTTTTAGGCTACCACAGAAAGCCTATGGAGGCCTGAAAGACATGAGATCTTATTATTACATATATGAATACAACTGAAACAGCGGAGTGACTGATAAGCAAGTAGAAAATAGACTATTAAGCAGAATATTTGTGAAGTATCAAAGGACTAACGAAAATCTACCCAACATATCTATGGCATGATATGAGGATGTAAACACCAGGAAATACCTGAGTATTCAAAGATGTCGACCACAAACTGAATAAATAGTGCTGCCAATAAGTGGAATTTTCTCAATGTTTATGCATTGATAAATTAATAAAGTTCTGTTATAGAAGATAATAGAATCATAGAATCATAGAATGCTAGGGATTGGAAGGGACCTCAAAAGCTCATCCAGTCCAATCCCCCCATGGAGCAGGAACACCCAGATGAGGTTACACAGGAAGGTGTCCAGGCGGGTTTGAATGTCTGCAGAGTAGGAGACTCCACAACCCCCTGGGCAGCCTGGGCCAGGCTCTGTTACCCTCACTGAGAAGAAGCTTCTTCTCAAGTTTAAGTGGAATCTCAGAATTCATAAGATAACATATAAGGACCCAGCATATAGAAGGGATGTGTAGCTTTCCCCCTTTGGATCCAGGCTGTTAAAGCTCAGTGTGTATTGCTTAATCAGCACATAGTGTCATCTGTATCTATCATATGAAGAAGAGTGTTGTAGCTTTATAAGGCTGAGTCAGCCTTTTAGTAGGCAATAAGTGCCAGTAAGTGAGAAGCTGCATGTTGAAATACCGTGAGTGGGTTGAGTCTGGAGTATTGGGGCACCAGCAGCTCCACAGGGACAAATTTGCCTGAGATTCTGATTAAATTCTCATTATTTTCAGCATTACAGAAAAGGTACTTTAACATTTTAAGTGGATGGTAAGTTGCTTTCATCTGATGACCCGTCACTGACCATAGCCCTGGGGCCTCTGATGTCATCCCATGCCCACACTTCCAAGGTGTCTGCTGCCATCCCCTGCCTGAACTTTTCTGTGTTGTGTTTTATTGTAGGGTCACAGATAATTCACTCTACACTAAGGAATACTTGCCATAACTACCTGTTAGTTACAGACATACACGTAACTGTAATCTCTAGCATACAACTGCATGCATCTGGACAGAAGCTAGCTGGTTGTTAGTCAGCTAATGCTGTTACAACCTGGCAAACTAAACCAGAACTCCAGTCCAGGCACAGCCTGACAAGTCTTGAGGCTGGTGGCCTCAGCTTAGCACAAGGTCTGTGTCCTGCTACACGCAGTGGCAGCACCATCTGTACTGGCTTACAATGCTACACATAGTAGTAGTAGATGCGCGGTCTCTCCTTGACACCACCGGCTACAGAACAGGGCTCCACAGGCTTAGGTGTCTGAACAGCATTTTAATGGTTTTGCCGCTTCTAAACCAGCTTCTCAACAGCAGCCAACCTCTCCATCTTTCATAGGAAGGACAAACTCGATGTCTTTCAAATATCACTAATAACCTTGCTGCAGACATTAAACAGAAAATGTCTGTAAATACGTTGAATATTAGAGCTGAATATCACCCTTCACGTAAAAAATAGAGTAAAGCTATTTAGGAAGGGCATTTTCGTCTAAGAAAAGTGCTTGATATCTTGCAACGTATAATTTGCATAACCAAAAGATGGCAGCACTCCATCAACCATTTGCCTGAAGCATTTATTTGAAAATGATTATGCATCTGTGCACATGATACCTCAGTGTATGAACAACACCGTGAGACTAAAAACAATGGAATAACAATGGAGCAACACCAGTGATTATTATTCTATTCCTTTACAAATGTCTGTAAAGATTAAATTCATTCACCAGTAACTTGAATTACTCAGCTTATACTAAGACATAGCAAGTTGTGGGGTTTTATTGTTTGGCTTGTTTGTTTGGTTGTTTTAATTTGGTTGTCTCATAGGTGCATCTTCTCAAAACATGTTTCATAAAGTAACTAAATTACCTAACTCCCTTTTCACCAAATCTTAAGAATATATATATCAAATATACACTTCCATTTAAAGCACCCTTTCGGCCTTTTCACAGCAGCTGGAAAAGTTCCCTGGTAATAATCTTATGGATCGAGGCACCTCTAAAAATTCAATTATGTTTGTAATATATATACTGCTGATTGTCTCCTGCAGACTGATGCTGGCAGAAATTGGAGGAGTTTTGCATTTCCCAACAGCCTCCAGTGTCCCATATAATCAGGCTCACAAGGGGTTTGTTAGCAATGATAATTAACCTCTTTTAGTCCATTTTACATTAAGACTCTATGAATAGCATACGGACTTCAGCAACAGTCTTCAAACAATGCTACATGGGAAATTAGCCGTAAAACTATAAGGATACTATGAGGTGATTAGGAAACCGGGTAAAAGGCAGATGACAATGAACTGGACTGAAAAGGAAATTGTTGAACTGAGACGATGTGGTTGGATGAGTTTTGAGAACAGCATTATTTAACGTAATGAGGAGGTTCACAACTGAGTAAAGCCAACACTGGTTCCCACCTCTGTTCCTTATCGCTAGAACTCATTTTTCTAAGAAAAAGGCCAGGTTCAAACAACATGAGCATATTTCAGAAAAACATGTCACAAACAAGCTGCATAAGGATCTTACAATTTCTTGCATTATTATTCTTACTTTAAAATGTCTGGATTGATTTTCTCCTATTGCAACCCATTTTAGTTTAGTGTCTCTCTAACTTCACTGATGTTACACTTAGTTTAATCCAATACCCAAGGAGAATCTGTTTTTTTTCACAGAAAATACTGGACATAACTTTTTGGGAGGGTTGCTTTGGGTTTCTGTTTTTTTAAATGTGACCTTGTTCTTCCATGTTATCTGTCTCTACTGAAAATGTCCACCACTATTGCATTCATTCCTGATACTTCTAATTATACAGAAGATTATCATTCTTAGAAGACCAGTTTTGTTTAACAGTTTAAGAAATACTATGCAGGAATATAACTCAAAAAACTATTCTGAGTTTCATCAAAGATACTAAGTCTAGGCACTATGTAGAAACTGGAATAGCAGGTATCACAGAATCACAGAATCGACTGGGTTGGAAAAGACCTCAGAGATCATCGAGTCCAACCCTTGGTCCAACTCCAGTCCATTGACTAGATCATGGCACTAAGTGCCATGTCCAATCTCAGTTTAAAAACCTCCAGGGACGGTGAGTCCAGCACCTCCCTGGGCAGCCATTCCAATGCCTGACCACTCTCTCTGTAAAGAATTGCTTTCTAATCTCCAGCCTAAATTTCCCCTGGCAGAGTTTAAGCCCACGTCCCCTTGTCCTATTGCTGACTGCCTGGGAGAAGAGACCAATCCCCACCTGGCTACAACTGCCCTTCAGGTAGTTCTAGAGAGTGCTGAGCTCACCTCTAAGCCTCCTCTTCTCCAGACTAAACAAGCCCAGCTCCCTCAGCCTCTCCCCATAGGCCTGGTACGTTTTCATTCTATCTTTTATTCTAATATAATGTGTGCATCTTAAATTACACCAATCAGCCTACATGAGATTACAGCTATGAGAACAAGTCTGTAACTGATCATCTTGGGTTTTTTTTTCCTGAAGCAAGAGGCTGCAGCACCAGCTTTCTCCTCTTTCTCACACAAATTAATCTTGCTGCCTATAATGAGCTGCTGTGTCACTGGAGGAATATCCATGGCATTGTACATACCAGCTAGATCAAAACACTTCAAGCAACTGAACAAGTTCACCAAAATACAGATTGCAATCTAAGTTTTTTTGACTCGTAACTGCTTCTATTGATGGGCCTGAAGTCCCCATTCATTATTAGCTCAATACATTTTCAGAGGGTGACAAATGAAATCTCAAGAACATATATTGCAAAGAATTTATAACAGCATGTTTCTTGAATTATGATTAACTCAACAGAACTCCTGTCTTATATAAATATGCTTTAAAAGACCGAACAAAATTAAATATCATTGCTGGGGGTAAAAATATATCTTTTTTTCTCTCTGAGATGATCAATTCTTCCCGAACTCCTCTTCCACCCACACTGTGATGTGGTTGTATCAGAATCAATAATCTATTTCTAGATAAAAGGACAATTTTTTACTCAGCAGTTAGTAGATTTCTACTGCTTGCTGTTGTATTTAGTATTTCTTTTAAGTTGTTGGGGTTTTTTCCTCCAGATAGAAAACTTCGGATAACTACTTTGAAGATAATTCCCATATCAAGCTGAAAGCACAAAAGATAGCGGAAGTTCAAAACTTTTCAAGTTGTGACTTAGGGAAGATCGGACAGCTCACTTCTTCTGTTTGTTCCCAATACAGGGAGCTCAGGGCTGCTCTGAAACACTGCTATTTACCTCATTTTCTTTCTCCAGTTTCATACTTTCGACTCTGTAACTTTGCTTTGCATTCCTGTACCTGGTTCACAGCCGCAGGATGCGCCACCAATCTGCTGCCCAACCAATAACCAGTTTCTTCTTTTTCTAAGTTCTGTGACAAAAACTTTATTAAGTTCTCCACTCCCAATACAACCACTTGTAACATGTTCCTGTAAGATGTGCTCTAAATGCTCTATTGCCTACATGACTTAGGAATTGCTGTTATGAATATTTATGAAGAAAATACATTAAAAAATGCCACAGTGAAATTTCGTACAACCTGTTTACAACTAAGTTGATGGCACCTCATAGGTTGTATTCCTACAATTTTATTCAAAAGAGCAAAATCACTCAATTCAAAAATGCCTAAAGGCAAAGGGCAGGACCACATCAGAGTTCAGATAGAAGCTTTCCAGCAGTATGAGTTTAGATTTAATTGGGTTGAACCCTCCAAGGTGCTCATGTCACATCGTGCTGGTGTTATTATTTGGCCTATTTGAAGGTAGATAATGCTTTGATGTCTCTGAAGTTACTTTTGCTTTAAAATGTAAAGACCATCATGAGTTTCAGGGCATCATCTGATGAAATTTAAGACCAATGTAAATTCAAATCAGGTAGAAATACCCGTGCTTAATGCTGAGCATAGGTACACACTTTTGCCTGCTGAAGAACTAAGTGAATGGATAAGAAAGATGTTTTGATTGTGTTTCATGTAGAAAACATGTTTTCATGATTCTTATCCATGCTAAGGTAATAGTTTGCTGAAAGAGATTTAAGCAGAAATTCCAAATTTTGAGCTCATTCACCAGAAAGCAAATGTACAGGATATGTCTAGAGTAAAACTGGATGATATTTTAAGTGAATGCAAGCTAATAAATAGCATCATGTGGGAATTTTGAGATATGGTGGCAGAACTCAGAGGGGCAGAACTCAGCTGTGGTAGCCTATCTCACATCAAAGCTAAGCTGAAGGAAATTTAGGCAAGCTCCATTTATATTTGTCAAATTATCTTCAAGCAAAAATTTGCTTTTATAATTATAAAAGCTATGATGCTGTGCCATGGGAGAGAGCCATGGTTCATTCAGTTCCCAAACCAAGGCAGATTAAATAGGCGACTGCCTATATACATTCTTGAGAAGTTTTTCTGATCACCTGCAAAGTGATTTCTCACTTCCACAGAGATAACCATGTTTAGAATTTAATGTTTCAGCATTAGCACCTAGCTCTCAGCTCCTCTGCCTTACTTCCAAGACAATCGACTAGGAATTGTAAATTTGCACCACTATCTCCTATTTAAACATTGCACTCGTTAACCGGTAGTGCCATGTTTGCTTTAACTTTCAAAGGCCGGAGCTACCTGCGGGCAGACACCTCCACAATGCCAGTCTTATCAATGAAAAATGCGGCTTATTAAAAAGGTATACACCTTTTATTATTATTATTATTTTCAGATAAAAGGCACCGGTTTCAGTATCTTTATACAGGAAGCTACCGCCCACAAGCCCCTTATAGAGCATCCTTGCACTTGTGTGATGCCTGCGCCTGTTACACCACAGTGAAACCTGCTCTGTTCACTGAAAAAGAGCACAGTAGGATGTATCTCGGAACAGACTCACACGTCAGTTATTGTTGGTCGCGATAAACAATCCTCTCCTGCCTAACAAAGCACACACCGAGTCCTCTGGCTCACTTTCTGCGTGATTTAACATTTCAGAGATGAACTCAACAGCCCCACTCTACCCTGAGTAATGAGTCAGACCTTCCTAAACACTTCATTGAAGTTTGTTTACAGCGATGTCGTTTTCTACAGCAGGGGGAGGAGGTGTCTCTGTTTCCTTTATATATATATATATACATATATATATATACTTTTTTTTAAGCAAACACAACTGACAAAACTGTCAACTCTTTTTATTGTTTTCAACTTATCCAAACAGAATTAGGCTGCAGGGAGTCTATTAATAAGGGCCTACACAACGAAACCTTTCACAATCTTCAAGGCAGGTTTTAATCTCCCAGAAAAAATCAATTTTATTTAGAATAAACTAGTAGAGAATGGAGATTACTCCAGGGAATTAGTCTTTAAAGTATGATGGAGAAATATAGATTTTCTTCTCTACAGGAGTATGATGTTGCAGTGCATATTAAATGTGCCATAACAATTACACAAAGACTTCTTTAAAAATTCCGGGCTTATTAACCCTATAGCTTTTTAGAAATAAGTACTTCTGATAAAAACAAGAAAAGGCATAATTAGAGAGAAAAATACCTGGAAGAAAAAGCTTAGAGCCTTGAATAAGTTCCACTGCACTAATGAACCACTCCACCAAATCCCAGGAGGTTAAAATATATTCTGTGTGTCGACTCCAATGCAGAAGAACTAACCTTGTGCCCTTGCTTTCCATATCTATGGTATCTCCAAACTGTCACAAAGGGATGAACACAGAGGGCGAAGTTATATTAATACAAGTTAAATGACCGCCTGGAATACAGCTGCCAAGACCTTCACTCACAGATGGTGACACTTTGTCTTGGAGGTTGAACCTTTTCAAACAACCCAAAGAACATAAATTCTGCATTGGGTTGTACCTGCAGCCGCCTGCAGCTCAGTGTGTCTTCATCAGCTGCAGTAGAGAGAATGAAGCTGTTTTTATTGAACACAGGATTGGATGCATTTTCCCTGCAATGTAGACACCACTGGGTTTTTAACATTCGTAGCTTGGAGAAATCAGAATGAGTTCAAGTCCTGACACTGTACATTTACTTGTTAACAGGGTCAGTATTTTGCTTTTTACCTCTGCTTTATACTTCTCTTAGCCAGATAAGTGAGACCTACACTCTGTGCCTGTTATTGTCACTGCAAAAATGTAAAGAACCTTTTGATTCACTGAGACACAAACAGCATGAAGGCTGAACTACTTGCAAAACCACTTCTTAGCTCTTCACACACTTCAACTGCCTGTGCTCCAAATGAAGCTGATGTAAATGAGGCTTACATGGTTTGAAACCCAATTCACACAGGTGTCGCAAATCTGCACAGGAGGGTTTGATCTGGTGCAACCATCACTGTGTGGGGAGAAAAAAACTTGCATGTTTTTCATCAAAAGATACATCTGGGTGCATACATACAGATTTGGGTGGCAGTTAACGCTTCTTCCATACACCTACACTTCTGAATGAAGTTGGTAGCTACGCAACAGCTCTGCTCGTAACCACACATCAGGGTCTCTGCTTACATTGTCGCTGCAGCTTTTCAACACCGGCTGCCTTCCGTCCTCCTCCTTCATCCCAACTCCCCTATTCTTTGTTGTAGGAAATAACAACCCAGACAACGGCAATGTCTCTTTTCCTTATTGGTAAACATTCTCTGGGCACATCTGCTGTGATGATGATAAGGCAGAGGTCCGCTCTCAAATGGGAAAACCAGAATGTCAGTTTACATAATGACCAGAAAACAAGAAAAAGAACCTACGCGCTCGAGCAGCAAGCCTGTTTCTATCTTGCTTCATTGTCTTAACAGGATTCTTATTGTGTTTATATTTAGAGACATGGGAAACTGTGCTAGCCATGCTACCCATTGTTACTTAACCTCAAACAACCTATATACTATGCTGTCCATTAAGGAACCTGAATATAGACTCTAATCAAGGTGGCTAAACAAGATATAGGAAAATAAAGCTCAGTGTTTCCTCCTTGTTTGGGAAAAAACAAACAGGAAGGCTCCCTCTTACACTCACCTCAGCCAAAAAGAGTGGGGGATTTGGGGTTGTTTTCACAGGCTCACAGAAGATTTTAGCTCTCCTTTGTGCACCTGTTTGGCTTTTTCATCATTCATGCACAAACTCAAATCCTTTAAAGGTTTAAATTGGCAAATTAATATAGACAGCTTTCACCTCTTTCTGTGGTGTTTCTTCTTGTCATAATCATAGCATTCGAGATTCCTAAATAAGTATTGAGGTTTCCTATAGAAATGTTCAAACTTTGGCTATCTAATTTAACATAAAGTAATAACAGTCCCAGCAGAGAGAGAGGGGTTGCCATCACAAAGCATAGCAGTTCTTTTTCTTTGAATTATTTGGCCCTGATGTATGTAAGGCTGTGAAGATGACCTACTAGATATGCCCCAGGCTATGGGACCTCACACCAGAAGAGTGTCTCTCTTAATAGATAAGAGATTGAAGGCAAGGTTGCTCCATTGCTATCCTTAGCAAACATATTTCCTTGGTGAACACACTTCTTCCTATCTTGTCTTGTCACTCAGTCATCAAACCACATAAGACTGATGTAAACATACGGAGACTGAAAAGGCTGTAGTTCTTTCTTACCTCTCCTTTCATTTTCCAATACCTCTGGAATCCTCCTACACAAAGATCAACAGAAAAGCAGGAGGCACGTAAAAGGAGCATCAGTCTCCAGGAGGAGCTCAGGGAAAATGTGATCCTACATTGCACCTTCCTAATCCACATGCAAGGAGAGAACCCTTTCCTGTCATAGTTTCCTCTCTCTGCTGCTCGGTTTCATGTGTGTATCATACCCAGTGTGTCTTGGATTTAGTGCTGGAGAAGAAAGCAAACTGATTTCTAGTAGAAAGGCCAAAGGCTAGCCTCGCTAGGAATGGCTGCAGTAGGATTTCAGTTAGATTCTAAAGTGCGACCTTTACTATGATTTCATTTAATTATCCTCCCTGCTTTCTCCCCCACCCTTGGAGTGTCCCTTTCCTTCAGGTGGTGGCACTGCTGCACCATTTGTGGTACTCAGGACAGATTCCTTTGCCAGATTTCAGAGTGTCTCTTAACAAGTAATTAGAGCAGTTTTCACTAGCTCCTGCTGTCGGCTTTCCAGCTCCTGCATGATCCAAATGGCTCTCAGGGGATGTTACATTATGGTTGGTTTGTTATTGTTTGTTCCAGGCCAGTGCCACTAGACAAAAGCCTTATAAAACTGGTGAGTGGTATTAATCGCAATGTCTTAGGTGTCTATATCTGCACTGTCCCTGTTCTCACTTTCCCATTTTTTTGTTTAGCTTTCATTTCATTCTGAAAGAAGAATAAGGACATGATGTACAGAGTACTTCACCATATAAAAGTTCAGGAATAGGCTGAAATATCTGTAAGCTTACATTTTAGAAGTCTGAGAGAAAAATAAGCATTGCATTTCAATGACTCCATCCCTTTATTAGGAACAACTGGATTAGTATCTGAGAGCTTCCTTGCAAACAGCAAAACTCCCACCAGCTTTGAGTATTTCAAGCCCTTAAATTCAACTGAAGCTTAACTACTTACCTATTGTGTGCCTCCACATCTAACTTGACTTCAGCATACAATGCAGAATGTCCCCTGCTGCGCATCCCCAAAACAAGCCCCTTTGAAAATGGTGTTTATTTCAATTCAGTTAATCCTTATCATAGTTTTGAAATTCACTGAGATGTACCTTTGTTCCTGTGTTAAGAGACAGGTATTCAGTCCTAGAGGGGGAGGAGAATAAACAGAGTATATAAACTAATTTATTCCACTTCCGATCTTATTGATTCCAGGTCCAGTGGGCTTTTAAACCTGTTAATTGAGGCAATAATAAGTAATAATAACTTTAGCCTGTCTGCCTCCTGGGTCTCTTCAGCACAATGAAGTGGCTATTCAGTACTCTCAAGAAAAAGAAGCCCTCCAACTGAAAATCCACCAACACAACTGAAGGTCCTCTGAAAATATGAGAAAGAAGGAAGAAACGACCACTTGAATGGAATTGCTGAAAGCAACTCGACAGTTGTTAAATATGTTTTACAAATAGGACTATGAGCCTGGTAGATTATTGACTAATGTAGCAATAATAATAAGGCTGCATTTACATGGTGCTTTACATCTTCAAAGTGCTGTGTAAACATTAACTAATTGATCTAGTCAGAAAAACAACTGCTTCCAGTGTTGTATTTAGTCACAAGAGAACAAATTAGTAACTAAAGGAAGCAATTTATTTGAAACTCTATTATCATAAATTATACTGATCTTTTATCCTCCTTTTTAAAGTTTTTCCCTCTTCAATCTGATTAATGCCTGCATTAATTTGTTCATGATTTCTGGAAACTTAGTAAGTGCAAACCTAATAGGAAGCTGATAGAAATGTCAGAGGTAATTGATGCTTTAATGAGCATGAAACCTGAAAAAGTACCCAAACGGAATAGATTCACAAAGGTCTTTGTTAAAGCACACGGGTAGATGCTGAGAATATCAGGCTCGCTTCCTTAGACAACTTGTGTAAATTGTGTACCGTGAATATTCTCTGCTTCCTAAATGAAGAGGGACAAAAGATCTATCAAGCCAATATAGCATTTCTCTGATTAACTCCACATATTATATTATTGCCTACCTCTTTTTTATCAACATTTTTAAATTGCTGCATTTTCAACTGAATGGTTGCATAGAAGATTTTATTTTTTTAATGATAATAAGTAGTTTGTATCGTGCCACATCAGGACAAAAGTATTATAGAAGCTGGGGCCATTCTATTTATTTTTGTTTCCCTACTTGGATAGACTGAAGTTTCTGTTCCCATTCATAATTTGTCTGTTCTTTTAAACAAGGCCTGATCTGATCTCTGAATCAGGTAAATCCTATTATTCCGTTTCACTCATGAATACAAAGGAAACATCCCATAATCTGTCCACAGGAATCTCATCCAGGTCTGTTTCTTAATGGAATACACAAACAACGATAATGCACATATTGTGTTTTATCAGGAGGCAAAAAATATCTTAATCTGTGGATGTTCCTTGGTGTAAATGCTCTGTTTATCACTGCAGTGTGTTTGAAAGCCTTTTTTTCCTAAGGAGAAATAAAGTTGGAAAAACACCAGTGAATCTCAGTTTACCACAACAGACTATAAGGCTCCTGTCTGCCAAGTCCCTGCTGTATATTTAAAGTCAGCTCTCAAGTTCCTTTCCCTCTGTTAATGCCATGAAGTTCTGGCTGCTGCACTCGCACTACCCATCCTCACATTAGCTCTTGAAGTAGCCGGTAAGTAAAAACCATTGTAATGCTGTCTGGCTTGTAAATGAGAAGAACAATAAGGAAAGTCTAAGCCTGACAGCCAGCAGTCCATGGTGATTAGAGAGAAAAGGGACCGCATTTTTCACTCACTTTTTGTTATTGTTATTAAGGTCAGTGTCATCCATCAAGATGCGGAGTTATTTCTGACACAGTTTCAAAGGTCAATTGGTCATGTGCAACGACAAAAGCGATTCATGGAATAATGTACCCAAAAACTGCGGAATGTGCCTTTTCACTTTCTATTGTCACGCCACTGCTCATATTTCAAGGCCAGAAATCAACAAAAAGAGACATTTGAAAATACCAGTTGAGCAAACAATGAGAAGAAACCACAAGTAACTCATTTATGTACAGTTTGAAAACCATGGAAATTCTCCGTCTAAGTTACTGTTCCCTTTGTTCCAAACACTTAGTCATTTTTTAGCCAGGAGAAATATTTCATTGGCCTCCCCATGCTACAAAGTGTCAGCCTTAAAAAGGCTCCTGGTCCGACTCCAATGAAAGTTTAACAGCAAAACTCCGAGTATAACCTCTCATGCTATGATTCACTTGGCTGGCATACTGCTGGCTTTGTCCTTCCAGTTGTTTGCAGATGAATCTTTTCACGAGTTTTAATTCAGGGGAAGTCTTGAGCAAAGTCCGCGGAGGTTTCATCACCATACCTGCCACATTTCGACAGTAAGAATTGCTGAAATCGGTAATAAATGGGTGAAGACTGAATCCAACAACCAGCAGGACACCAAATAAGAAATTCCACTTTTACCCTCTACTGTGCAATGGCTGCACAAAGACAAAGCTGCAATACCTTGTGCCACCCTCATCCATCTCTCCTTGATAGCAGAGCAGGAATATCAGTGCTTCCCATGTACTGAAGCCAGGCGGAGGAGAATTCTCTGCTGGGCAGGCAAAGCCTGTACAAGAGGCCCCAACTGCTGTGCTCCACTCCTTTGTGACAAAGAAACTCTCTGGCTGTGAGTTTCTCAGTGAGTAACTTTGGAAACCAGGACTCCTTCTAATGAGTTACTAAGCTGAATTCTCTGGGAATACAAACAGCACAATTCAGAGCTACAATCTGTTTCTCTTTGGAACTGATCTATCTATGCCACATATTATACCGGCTTCTCAGCCTACAGGCCCATACAACACTTGTGATAAATGAAATAGTAGCATTATCTTTCTGAATGTCTAGACAGAAATAAGTGTGTAGCCAGGCTGTACAACAACTGCATTTCCCACCTGTGGTGTGGATCGGTACCTTCAGTGTTTCCTGTGCAGTTTAGCTCATTACATTTGATAACAGCTTATTTGGAGGCCACAGATATAATGGAAGTGCTCAAGGCACTCATAGTCACTATTGATCACTTAATTGCAAGGTAGTACCATAGAATGGTGTGGAAATTATATGGCAAATAATTGTCAAGTAAACAGTTGCATTTGTTTCATTTCATCTTGCAGCTTTACAAAATTTGCCATGTAGTAGCTCATAATTTAGGCTTAAATACGTCCTGTGAGTGGTAACGAAGTGTTTAGTATAAAACACTGCAGTGAATTGCTTCTCACTTCTCATGTTTGCTGTATAAAAAACAGAAAACATATATTCAAGGATGCATTATACCACTAAATTTGGAGTACAACAACCAAGAAAAGAAATAAGTTCATATGGAAAGATTTACTTGGAAGTGGATCTTGGAGGCACAAGACAGTTGTAACCCGCCTATTTGTGCTAAAGCCCTGGTTTACTAAACCAGAATAAATAGGAAGCTGATATTTTGAATCGATAATATTATTCAGTTAGACACATTCAGTTTAACAGGAATCAGTGATATATGCATTAGGTCAGCTGTTAACAGCCTGTTGAGTCCCACTTTAGAGTCAATGATATACTGACAGGCATACATATTGACAAAACAGCTCCCAAAAGTGAAAACATTAATTATTTAACTGTAGAATCAAAGCAGTGGTTTAAAAAAAATCAGATTCTGAAAAGCTGGAAACCTTTCTGTTTTATCTTTGTCAAAGGCTCACTCCATTGCCCATTAGGATGGGTAGGCCTTACTTTTTCAAACATTGCCCATGTCAGCCTGTCTCCCCCAACAAAGCACTAACCTCTCTTTTGAGTAAGAATGCCACTTAAGCACCCAGAGTCACAAGGGGGTTATTCTTCTGTATTCTCAGGGTTTGCCCTTCCTAGATAAAACCAGTACTGTAAACTCAGCAGGAGATTAAGACAAAGTTCTCAAAACCAATGGCTCAACTATTGTTCCTCAATAGCTCTCAAGTGTGGGCTCCAGATAAGGCACTTCTCAGCAGCAATTTCTTTTTTTCCTGCTTCTTCATCCTCCCACTGCCTTTCAGACAAACCTACAGGGTTAATGCATTCAATAGCCAATAACATACAGGTTAACAGACAATATACAAAAATTACTAAAAAGCAGCTTCAAATTCTGCCATCTATTTTCAAAGCTTTGGCAGTGCTCACATATTAGAGGTACAAAAATTTAAAACGCTGTTATAGACTTTCCAGTTATTCTTTCAGCTCCCCTGCAACATTGTGATTCCTCCTATGAATAACATTTAGGATATTACTCAAATGATTACTTATTTTTCCCTCTGCAAAAAGAGAGACAGTCTGCACAACTCAGACACATTGAGCAACCCAGGTGCACAATTAATTTTTTTAACTCCCTGCATTTTTGTCTCATAGACAAAGCTCTTCAGCGAAAGGGCTCTCTTTTCTAAAATGCTGGGGATCTGGGGACACTAGTATGTCTTAATGGCCCTGACCTACCTCACCTGGGCCCCACTCCCCTGCCCCTGGGGCTCCATTTAAGCCCAGGCTTTCAGTCCTTGTCTATTTTGTATGTTTGTTTGCCTCCAGGTTTACCTCCTGGATGGACCCTGGACCCACACAGCGGGCAGCTTGTTGGCTGCATGTGTGCTTTAGATGTGTGTTCTAGCTTGTCTCTAGCCCTCTGGTTGGCCTTCAGAGCCTTGCCTCCACTCCTGCCCCTGTCCCTGTCTCCTTTCATCCCTGACTGGGCTCCTTAGATGGACCCTGGGCCTGGTTTATCACTTGCCTTGTCTGGGACTGTTGCTGGACCCTGTTACCAGCTCCTGGCTCTGGCACCATGGTCAGACCCTGTAGGACTGTGCCAGGATCAGTGGGAACGCTGCCACCACGGGGTCAGCCTTGGCACCAGGCTCACCTTCCCTTAAGTGGTAGCAGGCTACAATCTGTAAATACGCTCTAATAGCAGCAATAATTCTTCAATATTCAATCTTGGAGAAAAATAAACAAGAAATATGTGGAACTTGGTTTTCCCCTTTATGCAACTGATGGTTAAAATCAATTGTTCTGAAGTCCTGCTCAACAAAGTGCCTTCTGTTACAAGTGATTAAAACAGATTCACTCCCATAAACATGATTCTATATGATGTGTTGTAATTATCATAAGCCATAAGTTTAACTAATTTATTTCCAAAAAAAGGACACCAGTCAGTTATAGCGTTGAAGTTTCCATCCACTAATTGTTAATTCTCCTCCAGATGAAAATAAAGAGCTGGAAATCTTCAAGCCCCAAAACTTTCATCAAATGTAGATGTTCACTGAAAAAAAATCACTGTGAAAAACAATCAGGCATTCAGGATGAAATTCTGAAACGTGTTGTATGTCTCCCGTTACATGGGGTCCTTGGCTTTCTTCTCTGGTCATGCAAGTTGAGAATGGCTGGCAGTCATATCCAAAGTTTACTTATCATAGAAAAATAACACTCATTTTAACTAAGGTACGCACATGAACACCCATTGGAGTTGACTCTATTGACATGTGTAGGAAAGCACATATGTTATTAAGGGCAGAAGCAAACTTTCATGATTGGAAAAGGAGTTAATTTTACCTGTTTGAAACGTGCCAACCATCACAAGTCAGCACGATGCTGACAGAGATTTCTCCCAGGAATTGTTTCTTTTCTCCAAAACAGCATATTTATGCTGCACAGAGCACCCTGGTGTATGAGGATTTGCATTGACGTATACAATTTGGAGGAGACAAAGGAGAATCAGGTGTCAAATTTTCAGCAAGCAATGTTGTATAGATCACAATTTTTATCATTTATTAGAAGAATGATTACTCCCTAAACTAACTCAATATATCAGTATATATAATCAATTAATATGTGTTGATATGCAGATAGGCTGGTTAGACATTTCTGTGAGCAAAAATGATAGGCTTCTACCCACCAGTGAAAATCTAAACTCCACTCATGTCAATAGTCTGTGTCACCCAACTGTTCAACCCCAGGGGAAGAGGCTCTTCCCGGAAAAGTCACATCCTGCCCCATTATGCGCTGGTGTAAAGTTAGTCACCCCATGGATTTTAATGACGTTATTTTTTCATTACATGACCACCCGAGAGCAGAATTTGCCACTGTGTGACCTCAGTGTTTCACCCCGTATTGACAGAGCTACACCGACTGTTTGCCAAACATGAAATGGATTTTTTAACATCGTTTTAAAGGCCTATGAGGTTGTGCATAATTTCATAAGTTGTCTATTAAACTGAATTGCTGAGTCTAAGCTACTAATATCATTCAGTTCTGATCTATTGACCATACAAAAAATGCAGGCTAAAAGTCTGTGCAACACTTGCTATAAATTTCTATATACCAGACACAAAATGCACTGCTGGTCAAGGTTATGAAAGCTAAATGAACATACTTGTTTCAGTCTAAAGATCTCTATTCCTGATAACTTCATCCTCACAGGAAATGACCATTTTGTATCATAGAAACACAGTTGTGTTTCAATTTATTTTATTTTAGTTGAAAGCACTTCAGAATGCATTTGTATATGTGATCCCTTGTACATCTGAGTGATGAATTATGATTAATTACGTCACATTGATAAATTGTTTTCTTTGCAAGATACAGCATAGCTTTTACAGACTGATACCAGTTTAGGTTAAAAAGCACCTACATTTCAACTTAGAAGAGAAAATAGAGATATTCTGAAAGTTCACTAGCTAATCCCTGTAGTATTTTGCTGTCATTTTGGTAATGACATACATACATGGTAAAGATGACCATAAATTCATATTCATAAATACTACCATTTTACAATGATTGCCATTGTATTGTGACCCAAAGACCACAAATAGCATTAGAGCATTCCAGACCAGTACAGAATTCACTGAAATTACAGGCAAGATTAGCAGAATAAACACTTCCAGCCTTTCCAGGCTCTCTTGCTGAGTTTGTTTAAAGAAGAGAGAAGATGGAGACACTAAAAACAAATGGAGAAGTCACAAGCCTGGCAGAAGCCCCTGAACTGGACACTCCCTAGACTCCCCCAATGGCCATGCAAATTTGCCTAAGCATCAGTAGACGCCTGTTGTTTGGTTGATCTTTTGGACTAGAGGTTCTCAGTTTACCATCCCTTATCAGCAACAGGCCCAGGAATCCCCAGCCTGTTTGTTTCAAGTAAGTCTGTTCTCTCCCCCAGGTTTCCCAAAAGCAATTGCCATTTGCAATTCTACACAAAAAAACACAAAATACTTGCATTTTTAAGCTCAGTGTTTTCATGTCTCTTGAATCTTCCTTAGAATTCACTCTGCGTCTTCAAGGGATCTCTTCACTCTCAGTTTTGACTGGTGATCAAGTGCCCATGGTCAGTGAAGGCTCAGGCCCATGCCCATGCCCATCATCAGTGCTCAGCCACGTCCTGTAATTCATCTGTGTTCCTCCCTTCCCTGTGTTTCATCTTTCTGAGTTCTCCTTTGCTCAATAACTCCTTAATAAATCTCAAGAGGTGATTTGTACCCCCAGCTTAGACTAATTTAAAATATTTCTGATATCGGTCTTCATGCTTTGGTACAAACATTCCACTGTACCTGCTTGAGCTTAGGAACTGTTCTCATCCTTACCCATGGTTTGGATGGCTGCAGGCAGTCAGTACCAGGGAGAGGGGAGCCAAGCTCTGCTTTCTGCTGTTGCTGAGTGTGTCATCAGGCAGAGCAACACTGCAGTACCAGTACTGCACACTGGGCCAAACTGGTGCCAGCCCTTGGCCGGCAACCCCAGCCCAGAACTGCACTGGGGAGCAAGCAGGCGGCACCTCCCATCACTGTGACTAGTCCCGAGAACGGCCAGATGAATGTCAGATCCAACCCACCCAAAACAGAGATGTCTGGGTAGCCAGAAAGAACTTCCTATATTTTTACTGTTGTTTTTCTTTTTCTTTTCTTACTGATTATTTCCTCTAACCTCCCTCGCTTTCTCTACACCTCAGCTTTGGTTCTCATCCATAGCTGTTAAAATACCCTTCCTTTATTTGTCTCCCTTGCACAGTTCTTTTTCCTTTCCACCGTGCCAACTCCTGCTTCTAATGGAGCACACCTACTTTTTCCTCCTCAAAAAATCCATCTTTTTTTCTTGCCCTCAAGTTATTCCTTGCAGAACACCTGCCTCATGTCTGTCTTACCTACTTGCTTTGTATGGTCCTTGGAGCATTTGAACTATGGTTGTGAGCATGAGTATCATAATAAAAAGCATAAAAATAATACTAAACCACATTTTAATTGCTTATGGTAAAGAATTATTCCAACAGAGCAAATGAAATGCTATCATCCTATGGTTGTGTTTTACTCCTAAGGAAGACCAGAGCATGGACAATGTGGATAAATTCAGACCCAGTCTGCAATTACAAAAAAAAGTTGTCAATAACCCTCCACAACTGTCACTTTTATTACCCGACTCCCCTTCCCATAACACTACCTCATTTGTAGCCATGGTAAGATGCCAAATTGCTTTATTTCCAAAGTGTATGACTACATTTTAAAAAAGCCTTTGTGTGCAATATATTTCACAGTGCTTAGTCTCATTAGTATTGCCTCAGCATGCATGGATTCATGACTAGCATCCTTATTTCATACAGAGGCATCCTTTAAAGAAATTGAATGCTAGAGGGTCTATACATCAATGTTATGATGCTGTATTTTTCATGAAATCTGTAAATAAGTTTAACAGGCTGGGGATATTCCAGATGACAGAATCCCTAATAGTTTTTGAGGAGCAGCCTGTTTCCCTCTAAAAAGTCAATTTGCTTTTGACCCATGCCTATTAAAAAGTGTACTTTGTATAGCAGAGGCAAAGCACAATTCCAGCAGTTTTCATGGCTTTGGGTGAATATTGTTCAGATGATGTATGCAAGAGTAGCTGCCCATAGCTCCAGAAGGACAGTAATGAGGACTCTGGATCATTGTAAGTGGCATTGTTTGACTCTGTATTTGAGGGTCTCAAGCACAATGAATTCATAACTAAAATAGCATGGCAAGAGAGAATAAACAGCAGTGTTGGCCTTGTGAAAGCTATAATTTGGAGAGCCAAGAATGACATTTTTGTTGCTACACAGGAAAACGTAAATAGCTTAAGCTTCTTCCAAGACTTTGGACCCAATCCTGATTCCCTGGGAATCACTGACTTCAGTGAATGGAAGGTCAGACTCTGTTTCACAATAGAAGGATTTGTAGTTTCTCCTCCCAGCCCCTGTCAGCAGCTAATCAGAGCTCATTCCAGCAAGAGACATTGAGCCCAGGTCAAAGGTATGAATGGGATCCAGCTCATTTGTGATTGAAAGTCACTACAACTGGGCAATGGAGAAGTAAATTAGGGGGTGAAACTAGCTCCTGGTGGACAGCTGTCCCCTGTACAGAAACCACCACCAGAATGGGAGTCGCAGAAAAGGGGAGAAACAAAAACTAATTGGAAAAGAATACAGAGGTGTGAAATAGAGAAGCAGACATATAAGAAATTGAATGAGGCAAGCAAAACCAGGGCAAAAAGCTAATATAATACATTTTAGTTTATGACACAGTAGGGTTCTTGTTTATCTGTAACTCCAGCATTCAACAGCAAGCATATCAGATATTCAGAGTGACATAATTCTTTGTGTTAGCTAGAATACATAAAACAAGAAGAGGAAAAGTAAATTAACATTAACAAAAGTGAACAGAATTCAAGTGAGTAGAACATGAGATTATTTGTAACAAGAAAGACACAGTTCCACAGTTCATCGCACACCTGGTTTGTGTCCCATTCTTATAAAGTTCCCTGCCTTCTGTCACTGATGGACTTAGATCCTGCATCTGTCCCCAAAGCACAGGACATTGGAACAACAGGCTCACAAAAATGGGTCAGCATTAGTAACAAGAAAGATTTGTGTTTCTGTTAATGAATTCTCATTGTACTGATCAGTTGGCCCACAGCAACTTGAGAAGTCGTTTCTTTCAAGAGACAAATGACCAGGCAGTGGACACTGAATCTTTAAATTATCTCAATCTACTTTTATTTACAGTTCCTTTTGACAATTCTCAGTTTTCCTTTTTTTTTTTTTTTTTCCCATCCTAGTCCAAAGCCTCTTCCTCCTTAAAACTGAATTTAAGCCTTGTCTTTTTCTTTCAAGATGTTATCTCACGGCTCAGACTCTGTCTGTGAGCCCATCCTTTTGTTCTGAGGTGCAGCCACATGTCCCAGGGACCATTCAGGTGGGGAACCCACCTGCTGGGGCTTGGAGCCACTTTGACTGGCATTGCCTTTCAACACCAAAGCAGCCACATAATCACTTTGTCACTTTCATGGCACCTATTTTACTGCAAAGGACTTTCCCTTTTAGAGAAACCCCCTAATTCCTTAATTGCTGTCTACTAAAGACCACTTGTTTTGCAGTACTGATTAGCTTTGGAGTTTTTATAACCCTTCGGCAGAGGCAGATTTTTATATGAAATGGGTAGAATTTGATTTACAAGGTAGATCTCTCCCCTATATCTTTGGCAGCAATATCTCATACCTGTCGGTGCAGTCAGCTGAGTCTATCACCACCAAGACCAGCAATGCCTATGGTAGCCTAAGCTCAGTCACCAGTACATGGTAGTGGATAAAGTCACAGAGAATAATTGACCTACAGAGAAACTATTAGTGGCATTAGCAGAAGTTAGACACATTAGTGGCACCATTAAATCCCTCTGCTTTCTGCGGAGTTCAGGATTCCCGCTGTGACTTGACTATACACCCATCCCTTGTTCCTAAGGATCTTGTACACATCTGAGGTTTTCATCCGTACCTACCATACGCTAATGAAGTCTTATAATCTTAGCCAGTCTGCTAAGTACTTTTGCAAAAGAGGCATCATCCCACTTTTATTCTTGTATGATTTTTACACCAAATTGTGCAATTTTCCTCCATAACCTTTTCCTACCTAATCTTTCCACTGTGTGGGATATAATGTAGCCTCATATCCAAGAAAGCCATAAAAATGACTGACGCTTGAACCCACCTCCGTGGGCACACACTGCATTTTAGCAATGTCATGTAGTATCTCATTCACCTCGTGGTAGTTTATGTTTATTAGAGGAATATTGGGATTTGTCCTATTTAGGATTCTACTTCCTGGACAGTTAAACAAGTGCCGGGCTGTTATCTGGCAGCCTTTCCAGCTTTCATCATCTCCTGGGAGAGATTAACCAGAGACACAATGAGAAAGAATAGTCTGTAACTTGTTAATGCTTTTGTTCATTCATAAGTATCAATAGCAAAACAACGTTGGAAAATACAAGTTTAATCTTGTAAGAATTTTTGCTGAAGTTAATATTCCCATGGAGTATAGGAGTAATGAAACAGTATCATCCAAAGTTACCGTGCTGAACAGAATCAGGAGTCTTGAATTCTACTATCATCTCTTCTGCCATATTTTTGATCATTTTCTTGAATAAAGCAAAATAAAATCACTTCCCTACCTTTCAGTGTGTATTTAACAATCCTTCAGCACCTTTTAAAGTTCAGGTGCATCTGCAGTTAGGGAGTACTAACACTTCTATTATAAGCTGACTGGAGCAAACATGTCTGAGTGTCAAACTCCCAAGCTTAATTTTAAACAAGCCTTTGGATAAAAACTTGTTACACAATTTCTAAAGTCAAGCAGAATTATTTCAAAAAGCTTAATGTCTCATTGAGATGAGTGGGTATTCAGGATTTAATCTATAATCCAGTAAAACTAAAAAAAAAATGATTTAGTTTGTATGCCCTAACAAAAAAATATTTAAAAGTTTTACCCTGATAGTAGCTCAGTCTTTGTTGGCATTTGGCATTAGATCTCCTAATGTATCTGTTGGAGCCCTTCCAAAGAGGAAAAGAAGGGTGAAGAGAAAAAGAGAGAGAGAAGAAGTGGGAGAGAGAGAAGAAGGAGAGAAAGAAAATTTGATTTATGCTACTTTTTTGTTTTAATCACTTCTCCCTACAATAACACACAATGAACTACAGGATTTTAGTGGAAAATGCTGAAATATTATAAGCAGTTCAAATGGCTGTGCATTCTTCCCATCTGTCATGGGCTGCAACTGAGCATTATAACAGAAAAGTGATATTAGTTTCAAACTAAAAATAAATCATCAAGCCAAGTCTGTATCTCTAATCCTACCTACAGTGCCCTATCACTGACCTTCCCATGGCTGGGACAAATCATATTCTATAGGGAATTTGTAAACTCATTCTTCATGCTGGCTCATTTCGGGTCTCCTCACGGGGAAAAAAAATATCTCAGATACCTCATAGTGAACCAGCCACATTAATGTTTCAGACATCGGCAACATTAAGCTCCTCTCCATCACAGTCTAGCCAGACCTGCTTTCATGTTTAAGATCTCGGATCTTGTCTACTAGGAGTTGATAAGGGCTAAGACATTAGTAGCTAATGCCTGTCCCTGAAGCATTCATGTAAACGGAGGGGAAAATAATGGAATGTCACTCCAGACATGGATACCAAACAGGGACATATCCTTTCACAGGTTAAAGAGTAAGGGCAAAGACAACTTCTGCGTGCGTTTAGCATCCTCTTCAAAGGTCTATGCTGGTGCACTTAGAGGAATGGTAAAATTCACTGAATACTGTTACATAAGGCAAAATCAAAGCTGCTTCTCCTTTTCACACAATTGATTCAGGCCAAGCTAAGTTAATTTTTGAAGTTAGATTCATCCTGCTCTACTCTTTGTGTCAAATGATATCCATTTGTATAGTCTTCATTCACAAATGTAAATGATCTGATTCGTTCTTATGCTACTTGTTAGAGAAAGACAGTACTAAACGAGCCTAACAAATGGAACATATTGGTAGAAGAAAACAACTTCTTTCTTAATTTTAAGAAAATCTCATCAATGGTCCAGAAAAGGGAAGTTAAAAAATGTTCCACACAGTGGGCTATTAAATGAAAACAAAGTATTTATGCTACATTGCCTTGCTTTAAGACATGATTTTTAGAGTGAGAAACAACTAACCTCTCTCACAGACAGAAACTAAAATCACAGATACACAGAATATCTGAAAAGAATGGGCTTAAGGTACCTATTGTGCCTGAAAACACAAGTTCTCAAAAGTACGGGCCTTTTAGAAAAAATTCTTTATGTGACAAGGTCCAAGGCCAAACAACATGTTTGTATTTGAATCTGGGAAAGAACTCGGGCTTCCCAGATCCACATCTTAAACAAATGATTTGCCTTTGTTTGCTTCTTCTGAAAATGCTAATTTGCACATGCAAATGACTAGTGTGCACCTATGTCCATATGTATTTGTGGGAGCAAATTTAGAGATCGCTTTCC
Source organism: Columba livia (assembly GCF_036013475.1). Lineage (NCBI taxonomy): Eukaryota > Metazoa > Chordata > Aves > Columbiformes > Columbidae > Columba > Columba livia. Next base: position 6,888,482 of record NC_088608.1, read on the forward strand.
CAAAGCTAACTCAGGAATCCAAACTTATAAAAAACCCTCCACACAAAAGATATCTTTCTGAATATAAAGAATCACAATTTCTAATCAGTTTCATTGATGTTCAGAGTTTCAGGTTACCATAGTAACCAGCACACACAATAAATGGTGTTTTGTTTAATCAGTCATGAGAAAGAAGTCTGGGCATGATGAATCAGCCTGAACCAGAAACAGTTTCCTTTACTACCTTAATCAAAATAACTTCAGTGTAACTATAGGACAATTCAAATCAGCAAGACAGGATCAGGCCATGAAATTCAGATCTCAGTCCTGTTTTCAAACACTCCTCTCAGAAGCTCAGATGAAAGTTTTACTTCTGTTTCAAAGACAGGAGTTTATGTAGGATAGGATTTAGTTCAAGGTTCAGATTTTATCTTGCCCATACTGTAGGTAGTTCACATCAGGCTGAAGTCCATGTGAGACAATAGATGTTCAGAGCCAAAAACCTCAAAATAATCTCAGCCTCACATAATAACAGGAACAAATACATCAGAAAATATGATAATTCTTCAATAACAGGGAAAATTCCCCAAACCTAATGCAAATAACATTTCTTTACTCCCAGTTAATGCTTTAAAACATTGATTGCTGGAGTCTGCTTTGCATCTGTGGGAAATAAATATAATTAATATGTAGATGAAAACAAAACTCTTGTAAAGGGCATTGAGGAAGAGGGGCTTTTCTGACATAGTCCTTCTCAGAAAACAAGTATAAAAGTGGCATTCAGGTGGCTGGACCTAAACCAATTGTAGACTTGAAAAGGATTACCTTTGATGTATAAAGATCAAAAAACGCATTTTTTTCAGGTAATAAGATCTCTCTCAGATGGATTTCAGTAATATGAACATGTTTTCCATCGCATGGTAATAAAAATAAAACAAAGCAATAAAACTACAACTGGGACTAAGTCAGTCACTCTTGAATTCTTAGTGGAAGGTCAAACAAACATACAATTGGTGTTTACAGTTTTTAATATAACAGTTATAAATAATGAAAAATTATAAAAGCAATGTGAATAATAAGACCTGAAATGATGTTGTGGCTGTGGTGACATCATAACAGGCTTGATCAAGTGACCTGTGGTGTAACCAGAACTGTAACAATTTTTTCCAGAAAGTCAGTTTTTAAAGGAGCTTTGGGAATGTGGGTGGAGAAGGAATATAACGTAAAACTTTTCTTTTTATCTGTTTTCAATTCCTGCTCAGGCTGTACCATGTACTTTATTCCCTTCTCTTTTAAATTGCACCCTGTCTTTCTCTGATCTTCCCTCCTGAAGGCACTAGAAACCCAGACTGAACATAATCACAGCCATTGCTCTCATCACACTTTTTCAAGTGACCAAATATTTTTTGAAACAAAAAAAAACACCTTTTTTTTTTTTAATTGGGTATTTGATCTCAGGATTTCCAAGTATTGCTAATTTCAATACATTAATTCATGTCTCACTACAAAGATTTTATAGCTAGTTAAGATAAAAACAAAGGCCCAGTGTGACACAGTGGTAAAGTAGGAGTAAGACGCTGTTATTGTGGCAGTGAGAACCCTTTCTACCCACAAATTCCAAAATTTCTAGAATGTTCTGTAGCAGTTTATTAACTTCTAGGGCTCTTCTGCTCAAGGCAGGACAAGTGGAAGCGAGTGCTACCAAACGCTGTGCCAAAGCCGAGGAACAAGGAGAAATATAAGAGCAAAAAAAAAAGACTGTGCCTATCAAAGTCACGTTCCTCGTGGATGGCACCTTAGTAATCACAGCATGTTGAACTGCTTATTTTAACATGATTGTAATGGGTTGTTTCCAGTCAGAAGCTACACATAAGGAAAGAAAAACACTAGAAAAAACACTGAATAATTGCTGTTTTCTGTCTTTTGTTTAAATGCTGCTATGAGTCCCTTTGGTATCAATCATGTAAGTGCAGGGAAACACCTGTACATTTACTCATTTCATTTCATCTATCCAGTTCAGTTACAGAACCAAATTTCCACTGCAGTCTTTGCTTTTTACCTAATTTTCCATCCGAGCTGGCAGAAGATCAAGAAGGTCAAATGATTTGCTTGGGGTCACATAATGAGTCAGAATCTTGAGCTCAGATTAAATCCAGGATACTCCCCAGCTCCAGCACACGGGACTTGTCTACTCAGTAAACTGCACGAGTTCCAGCTGCTTTCCCTCCTCACATGAACCGAATATGAGGAAGTTTGTAGAAAATCTGTCTTAAGTAGAAATTCAGCAGGCTTTCTGCACTCAAGCACTGGATTTAAAGTGGGCTTAAATTAATATCCAGAACGGGGTGCTACCTAGTACCGTTCTTTTAATTTCTTATCCCCTTCAGTTATCTGTCCCTTTGCTTTCCTGTGGTTATCCAAGAAATAAGGAAAGGTTTTTAAAAACCTTTGTTAGCACATGTAACCTCTGAAGACAGAAACAAACAAACAAACAATATTTAACCACAGAACATTTCCTGCAGCCACCAGAGCTCACACTTCTATTCATTCGGTACACGGAGAAGCTGTGTCACTAGTAGGTAAGATCACAACATAGGAGAAGTCTAATCTAGCTGAATTACAAGCAAGACCTGGTGTTTCAAATAATCACCACAGATACAAATGAAACTTCATGGCAGATTTAGATGGTTTATGCAGGTTACTGAGAGTTCCTGAAGAGAAAATTAAAGGTATATACAATTTCTACTGTAGTAAGGTGGGAGCATTAGGAATTAGCACTGCAGCTTGGAGGTCCCAATTTCTTGAACATCTTGTCTGAGTTAATAAATTTGAGCTTTAATTAGGTAAAAGCTGAAACTTAAATTGCATGGGAGACCACTACAGTACCAAAATAAAAGGAAGATGAGGAATCCAGTGCTACTTTACCATCAAAACAAGTTCTGCAGCAAGTCTAGAGAACTAAGGTATACCTTACATAATTAATCAATTACAGAGTCAATATAAATTAAATGTTATTCCTAGTATGAATGCTGCTGAACACCTTGAAGAAAACCATATATGTGGCAAGAGAATAGATGAGGGACTCCTAATTTGTTCATCAGTGGTGTCAGCCTAGGGAAGCATTTGAATGCTACACTGGTCAAACCTCTATTATTTAATGTCTTCCATGGCAATAGGACCAGGTGACCATGGAGGTTACAAACTTTCCCATCTGAGAACAACAATTACTATTGTGGGATACAATAATTATGTGGATCCCGTAACAAAATGTAAGTTTCACCAAGTCCTACCCACTAAAAAGAGACAGATGTTTGAGCCAGTCTAGCTCTTATCACCTTGACCCTGTCAGACCCTCACCTTTGATCCTGACAAGCATTTGGTAAATTCTTCTTAAAAAGCCATCCAAATGCAAAGACCTGGGAACAGTTCGGTACCTGCCTGTAAGCTGGACAGTAGTCGGCCCCATATTTATCAATCCTATGACACCATGAAGTTCCTGGTACTAACCAAGTCCCACATGCAGAAAGCAAACTGGTGGGGGCCCATCCTGAGAGAAGGTTAACTTCCCTCTTGAGAAAGTACCTTGTATCTGTATTGTAAGCTTTGCTCTCTGCATGATGCTAGGTGTGCAACGTAACCTTGGTTTCCTTCAGTTGTGAAACTGCTTCCTGCACACCGGTAGTGCAGAGACTAGACTGCACCACTGGAGTAGACAGAAAACCCACAGTTGAAAATAATGCCTTCAGTGCACTAAAAATAGATACACCCTATGCGATCCCCCCCAGGATCAGCCCAAGAGGCTGCTCTTTGTCACCTACCAAGTAGATTATAACAAAGCAGTACATTGAGTATGAAGTGGGTGACCCTCAGGAAATGCTAACAATTCAAAATATAGCAACACATGTTCTCTGAAAGACAAGCTGTCATGAATGTATTAAACATGTCCTACCTTGATAACCCGGCAAATGATGAATAAAGTTCAAGACCATGTATTTCAATCATATGGTGCTCCCCAGTATGCTAGCAAGATGTATAAATTATTTTATACACCTTTAGGTTAAAGACTGTGGTTGATAACTTCACAGCTTAGAAACCTCAGAACTTGATCATAATGAGGACACTTATTCACCTGTACTGGAGCAAGAATACTCTGAATTGCTGACACAGGCCTCCAGAATGAATTCCCTGAATAACGAAAATGTACTCTATTCTCCATGGTTAGGGTGCACTTGTTGACTTTTTTTTCTCTAAAACAAAGAAAGGTCACTGTGCACACCTATGTATGTCTGCGTATCTCTTTGTGTTTGTGTATGTGTATGGATATATGTATATGTTTGCATCTTAAAAGCTTGACAGATTATTTCACTGTGTGGCACTTTGGGCCTTGCACAGCACACAAGGCACCCACCTTCATGCCCAGCAACAAGTGCCTCCAGGGATGCACGAAATACCCGAGTCTCTCTAGAACAAACCATCACCACCTCCCCTCATGGAGAATTCTGACATGGTGATATCTTACACCTGCCACCAACAAACGCTCTTTTAAAAGTTACAAGATGAAGTTTGACTTTATAATGTCTTACGAGTTCACACAAACAAAATAAACTCACAGGAAAGCTGTTGGAAGTTAAAAGTTATGAATATTAAAAAATACCAGATTTGAGGCTGACAATGGCCAACTCAAAGATGTATAAAGCTCTCAATCATATAAAATTATTTTGAAGTTAAAGCAAATGTTAATTTACTGATTCCCCTCATGGTCAACTGTGACCCAACTATTTCCATTAGTACTACTCACACTCTCAGTGCAACATTTGCTTTAACAATCTGAATTTGTCTGAGCTGAAACTCACATCAGATATCTATCAGATAAATGCATCTTTAAAAGCAACAAGAGAGATAAGTACACCGATTAGGAGGTACTTTGAACGGACAGCGATTATCTCAGGTATGAAGAAGGTAGGCACGTCTTGCTGAGGCAAAATAGTTGGCTTGTTTGCCAAACATGGACAGGTCCTTAGCTCTGATCAAAAACCCTAAATGGACAGAAATTCAGTGGAAATTATTCTTATTACATTGCTGGAGCTTAAATGTAGTTTCAACGCACCTAACGGCCATTTGACATTGTTAGAGATCTGCAAAGGTTCCTTAATTGCAAATAAAAGTGACACCTAAATGTTCCAAATGCTTTTTCTTTTTAACCTAGTAATCATCTCTTCTGGATAACTAATTAATTAAGCAACACAAAACATGAATAAGTGCTTTCTTTTGCTGCAAAATAAATACTCTCCAGATTTAACAAAAGTCATTAGAAATTAATGCTGAATCAGGAAAGGAAGAGCAAGCCAGTTTTGATTGCACTCCGTCTGCTACAGCATTGCTAATTCTCAGGATTTTATTGCACCCAACATAGAGCTTCATGTTTTCCTTCAGGCCCCTGCTGATGTAATCGTGGGTCAGCGTGTGACCTTTCTGGAGGAAAGTTTGCCAGTGTGACTTGGGTGTATCCTGAAGACACAAAAACAAGAAGTCAAATAAAAAGAACTTCGTAAGTATGGCAGCTTCAAATTCTCATGATTTAAGCAAATCTCATGATGCTTTGCAGGCTGACTTATGGGCAAGGGAGGAGAAGCTTACACTTGCGGTTGGCAATGCTGTTGTTATGTTAGAAATGACAACATCAGAAAGCTGCCTTGAGAAAATGTAACACTCACAGCTGTGAAGAGGCAAATTGCTTGGCCTTCCAGGACCCTCAGAATGCACCAAGTGAACAAATCTCCAGATGAATCCCTTTGGGGACCCTTTCTCTAAAATGCCATCTGACCTGGCATTTCCACTCTTGCAGAAACGGACCTGGGGAGCTCACACTGACCCATCAGAGTCATCCTTACAGAAACTATGGAGTTTCCTTTTTAGAGTCAGGACACAGCATTTTCCCATTTCCTAACAAAATCCCTCCTGGAAACCTTAGATTTCAGGATTGTGTGGACCCAGTCGCTCCACTCTCCCTCTTCCAGATAGAGGGCATAATACCCGCAGACAGATGGACATCCTTATTTGCACATAGAGAGTATGTATTAACAATTAGACCCAAATGATTACTATTTTACCCAAGATTTTACACACAGAATACCCTTTGCCTCCAAATGAAACCTTTGCTATTAGTTACTTTTTGCATAAGGCTCACAAAATCCAGAAGAGGTTTTGTCTGAAAGAAGTTTTCAGTTGTCCTCTAAGTGAAATCATGCAAGTATTTTTAAGTGGCCGAGTTGCGCATCAAGAAACAAGAATTGTAAATAAGGAAGTACTTTGACTAGAGCAGAAGATTGATACAGCACCTGACAGCTTTCATTACGTAAATCTAATTTATTTCAGCAAACAAGTGACTGGAATCATGCATCATTTCTGAACGAGCTGACCCTCAGGTTTACATGGTTGGCTGATATGGGTTTGAAAACAGGAAGCTCCAGCTGTAACATGAGTGACCCAGACAGCAAAGAGTGAGACACCAACCTAAATTGGAAGGCAGGAAGTCAAAGTTCATGCTCATACCACAAACAATACAAAAATAATAAAGTTCCTCTGAGATACATTTGGCAAAGCCAAATGTCATTGTGAGGCATAAAGTATAAAAGAACTGATACTATAAATGTTTATAGAGAAACAGAGCAAAGAATTGTTGAAAAATTACCAAGAGTGTCCCGAAGAGCAAATCCATCTGCGTGCATTTCCATAAACACTATAAACGGAACACCAACTCTAACAAGATGCCTGACTCCCTGAGGTTCTGTTAACTAGTCCATTCAAAAGCCCTGGGGTTTGATTCTCTTTATTCTCTGGTTTCCTAAACATTAATTTCAGCTCCCTCTCAGCTCCCAGGATACTGCAGAGTCCCTGCTCCATTAGGCACTTTCTTCTGGTCCCCTGACACTCTCTTGTAAAACACTTTTTACTTCTCCAGGGATCTGCTTTGGGGCATATTTGATCTCTCCACTCTTCCACTGGCTCACAGAAAGAGCCTTCACATCCAGAAACACAGCACATCCTGTTTGCATCAGAGCTCCCCAACGATTCCCCCAGCAACTCTACTTGGTCTATTGCTGTTACCTTCTGGGGACCACATTTCTACACAAACTGTACATACACAAGTATATCTGCCTACAGCTGGGTGATGTTTTCATTTTAGGGACAGAATAAGCCAGTACAGAAGAAAGTTTAACACCCAACAGGGGTGCTGGCTCTGCAAGTCAGGAATAAGGCTGCTGAAACACAGCCCTGTGAGATTTACATCTGAGCAGCTGGTGGTTGCCAGAGCCATGATCTAGATGTGTTGATACACAGATCCCTAGAAGCAGAAGCTTGATTCTGCATCAGGATTGCAGCAGTTACACCCACATTTCCCTAATTCCACTCTGCAGGAAATAATGGAAGTTTTTAATTTAACTTCACGTACATTTCGTTTCTCTGGGAATATAATTCATTCTTAGACTCCCGACAAGCTAATCTGCCTCATCACCAGCTATAAATTCCAGCTTCATCCTATGACTCCTCTGCATCCCTGTGCTCTGAAATCAACTTCCATTTGCTACGATCTGTTCCACAGCCTTATGCTGAAAAACTTGAAGGGTAATTTCTGCCTCTCTCTCTCCAAGGATAACTATTAGCACCATTACATCTATAGAGAATATCGACTGTACCCTATATATCCTATATAAAATACTTTTTCTCTGCAGAACTAAAGGCACTATAGACTGCAGACACAGAAGGCAAGATTTGCATTGTCAAACATCCGCAATAGCTCACAGCTGATCTAATATAATATTTTATTTTACCACACAAACAACATTGGTATTTTCCACAAATCTTGCTCAGAGGACTTTTTTGCTGAAGTTCCTTTTTCATCTTGTTTGCCTTTTTGCTTTCCAACTTCTCTTGTTTATTCCCTTGTGTTCTTTATTGCAATGAAGCTCAAAAAATGTTATACCCTGCGAAAAGAGCGGCAATCTTTTTGAAATTCTGTACCGAGTCAACGCTCAGCTTACACGCGCACTAATGACCTACTGAAGCCACGGGGGCTTCAGCGCATACAGACACAGTGTGTCCTGTTGAATTCATTTCTCTTTCAGCCTGTGGATAAATTCTTTAAAATTGTAACATAAGAGAAAAGGAAAACTTAAACAGGAAAGACTGAAATAAAATACAGGAGTTTTAAAAACGTTTCCTTTTTATTGAATACCTCTTATTTTTGGCAATTTCTGTATTAAAAGAAAAAAAGTTTGAACATTTGAAATCCTAGAAAAGTACTGTTAATTCACCTGACAGCTACCAATACTGCAAACCACTTGAATCCAGAAACCTTCCAGAAGTTTTCTTTCTGCTGATGGTTACTGGACTACACAGAAGCTATTAACACGTTACCATCATTATTAACGATTTTATCCACAAGAGATGTCAAAGCATGTAAAGGAAATGAAAAACTGCAATAGTAATGAGTGAAGTTCCCTTTGTCATCAGTATTCTGGAAATGCAAAATTAAGAGGCCCATAGGATAGAGTCTTCACTTTGAAGATAAATCTAGCATTTTGCATTCTGGAAGTTTGCATACTAATCTTAAGGTGACGGGCCTATTCTTCAAAGGCAATTTTACTGCCACTATTTACTATTAATGTTGCCAGGACAACTACTGAACCACAGTGTTCTGTGGTGCAATAGCATGGCGGAGAAACACAAGGCAGTAGGGAGCCAGACAAAAGTGTGAGATAAACTCGTACCTGCATGTACATTGATCTGGAGGGAAAATACAGATGTGCAAATATCTGAAAAAAACCCACATTATTCTTAAATTGGATATTCGCAGACTAGCAATCGTTTTAAAGCTCCAAGTGCTCAGGCTGAGATTAAAATGTGAAACAAATCAAAGACCTAGGGACAGGATTTTGTTCTCCCAGACTATCACTACACCTGTTACACAGTATTAAGGCAAATGAACGTGCTGGGAAATATCTCAGTAAAGTATTCAGTGCAACTTAGTTTATCCTAATTAAATGCTAGCTTTGTATTCTTCAGCAAATGTAATTAGAAGGGTTTCTATAGTTTCTGTAAAACTTTTCTGATATATTTACAGTGCTTTAAACCTTTCTTCTACACAATTCCCCTTAAGGTAGAAATGCCTACAGTCTTGGGGAAAAAAAAAAGAAAAGAATTGTCTAAATGGATAAATGGATTTAATGACAGGTTTATTTTTACTTCTGTTTGGTGTTTTTACGTTTTGCAACCTTAATTGTGACACAGCTTCAATTTGTTTCCTCACTCAAGTAATTTAAGTTGCAATACTGCTTCCTGACTTTGCAATTTCAATTTTCTCATTCTTCTCCACAGGCTCATCTTGCCTCTTCATAGTGAAGGTTTACAGAATCAGCCAAAGATGCCTTATATCTGTCCCAGATTAGATCAGCGAGACTTTAAATACAGAATGTTCTGCACCTTGTATGGTTTGGCAGAAAGAGATTAGAGGTCTTTAGGAAGGGAATATAATTATTATCCTCTGTGTTTAATTGTGATGATAGGTAACTAAATATCACTCCAGAGAAAAAAGCTTTTTGCTAGAGAAATTAAAAAATTATAATTCTATTCTAGTATTTTCAGCAGTTTCTAATAACAATTGTGTAATTCCAGAGATCTGTGCACACTAAGTGCATAGGACATACACCTCAAAGGTGGATGTTGCATCAACATTCTACTGCTTGTCTTGGTTCAGTACTGATAGGTACACAGACAGCGGATTCCAGATGTATTTGTTATTAAAGTTGTCTTAGAGGTTTGCAGTCATTGCATACTGTACTCTATATGGATATAAATGTTTCATTTCCTCTCATACGTGAGCAGGATGGCTTAAATATAATTCAATATTATTGTACACGTATATACGTGCACACAAAGATACCACATACAGATAGTTACATCATATAGTATGATTCATTATTTATCCTCAAGCATGCACATACAGTATGGTTGATTATTTATCCATATATATCCATATATATATACATGTACATCTTCAAACTACAAAAACATGCCTGTCCATCCCTTGACCCAATGGAGCAATTCAATAACTAGCAGATGTGCAAACAAGCTCTTAGTGCATTTTACTGATATGTTCCCCAGTCTCTCAAAATGCTGCTCTCCATGAACTAGGATCAGAGCAGTTCTGCTACATGTAGCCTGAAGAACAGTCTCAAGCAAAATGTAAATCCTTATAGTAGAAAAAAATGACTTACAAGAGGCCAGATATAGATTTGCCTACTCCAAATAATGGGAAATGTTACTTTTCCATGCATTGAACAATAACAGTTCAAGTTTTAGATATGCGTCTGTATAAACCATGATGAAAATACAATCTGATGGAATTTTTAATTAGTTGAGCAGCTTCGTCCAACTTTTTCCCTTATATAAAATGAATAAACATCCACGTGCATATATGCAAGCGCTGATTTTGTTAAGGTTTTTACCTCAAACACTCTTCCTTATTTTATTTCTCTCTGTATCCTTCCCCATAATGAAATAGTGTAAACATTCAAAGATTAGTCTCTGTTAACTACAGACAACAGCAAAGGTCTTGCTTCTGCAGTTGTGTCTGAAGCAGAATGGACTATTCCTGGGCCCATGTACAGCACCAAGCACACTTCACAGCCGCCTCCAAATCCCAGTGAAGACCACGCAGAAAATAGAGAGAATAAGCAGAAGTGTGAAGTGCTCAGTACTTAGCAACAACACTTAGACAACAGCAGTTCGTTATTTTGCTCTAATCTGAAACTGAAATGTTTTAAGAAGACAGAGTTTGAAGCTGCTCTTTTTCAAGGACAGAGAGAAGAGCTAAACTAAGCTCCCCAGGCATACAGGACAAGATCAGGATGTGTCCAACAACTCTTCACATGTGCTGTATCCATCAAAGGAAGAGGAGGCCCAACCTGCCAAGCAAATGTTTTATATGGAGCTGGAGGGTTCCAAATGTCTCACAACAGTGTCAGATAAACAAAAGGAGACACGAGGTGACAGGGAAGCTCTCACTCAAGTGTTGCTTCTGTTTTGAAGATGAGTGACAGACAAAGAATTTTCCCCCATTTAACATCAAAAAGAAATCTCAGACTACTCAAGCTAGACATCTATGTGAAATGTCAATGTTGTGCAAAATCTTTTCTAAGATTAACTATACAAACAGATTTGGGGTATAAAGAGAAACCAAATCAAAATGGCATAAATTATGCTTTCAATGGTAACTTTCAACAAGAAAACTAATGCCATGCTAAGAACATTTCAATAATTTCATTAAATATTAAACTTTACTGACCACAAAGATTGCCCACTTCTCAAATTAATTTCTTTTCTGCTAGAAATGGTTGCATCAAATGGTTATTGATTGGCCAATAGTAATTTGAGGCACATTTAATAAATGTAATAAACATATATTTAGTTTCATACAAAATTACTATGAATATAGATCTCCCTAGAAGAAGCGTGGGATGGCAAAATTAAAAAATGAGGGACAAGCAGCAGAATATCCAATTTTTTCTATGATCAATACTGATTTATGACGCAGTTGAATAGCTGAAACCACTGCCTGCTTTATAAGAGTCAAAACTACTCACAAGCACCAGCCAGGGCCTGTCTCAGCACCCCCATGAGAGAGCAGGACAGGCTGGGGGGCAGCTGGGGACACCCCAGAGCACCAGCTGAGTGTGTGGTGGCAGCAGGGACTGAGGTCATGCTGGGACATGAGCCCACCAGTGGCCCTGGCTCGGCTGGGACTGGAGACTGGGACCTTACGGCATCACCAGCGCGAGGACTGATGGCCCCAGGGGGCTGAAATGGGGCCCTGTACCACGGATGGGGTGACAGAGGTCCGGTGGAGGCTGGTAAGGGACATTAAGGGCTATTTGCGTTCCCTATAGCCTGATGGTCAGTAAGACCTAGCTGCTAAAATGAAAAATACAGCAACGTTCACTTCCAACAACAAATTTCCATGGCAAAGAGAGACAGAAATAACAGTTATGAGAAGATCTGTTTTGATAGATCTACAGACTGGCATTGGGAAAGTTGCTACACACATTTCCAACTTGGTTTTTTAAATGATTTTTTAAAGTAAATAGATTACGGGAGAAGTCAGCCTGGGCAGATCCTGCAGCCCCACCAGAACCTGGCTATAAATGAGAAGCTGTAAAGGCTGAAACAAAAGGAGTCAAAAAGCTGTTTCATATATCATCGAAAAAAACACCTTGTTTCTTTTGACGGGTGTAACAATTTTCCTAATTTTGAAAATATTCCTAGCACTTTCCTACTATTTTAAGTCTACTGACTTCAATAAAGTTACTGTAAATTTGAACCCATTTAAGACAGAAATCAGACATCAGTACTTGCTCTGTAAATCAGCAAATTTCCCCCTTTCCGAAAAGTGAGATTTCACAGTCAATTTAAGCTGATCTAAGACTGCGCTGCTCCCGACCAGGGCAATCCAACTTCCTTTTATCTCCAGCTGTGTGTTCCCACCACTTCCCTTGTGCGGGCTCTAGAGATCATACAGCCAAAGGATAAACAAGATCAGCTCACTGATCCTACTGAAAACTAACACTGAAAATACTTCATTTTGAGCCATTTTCTAAAGACATTAAAACATTCCTTTGAGGGACAATCTTTCGCCTAAGTGTGAAACCTCAGCATTAGACAGAAAGCAAATTGGAAAAAACCAAAATGTATTAATACCTAAGCAAGAGGTGAGATGACACAAAAATCCTGGCAGTCTGTTGCAGGCAATTACAGTATTTTAAAAGAACAATTTTAATCCAGTTTAGAAAACCTCCTAGTCCACAGAGATCCTAATGCACAAGAAGCGAACAGTTAAAATGAAACTAATGACAGCAAAACACTCATTTCATTTCAAACCTACAAATACTTAGCTCACATGAGAAACATGATCCAAGGAAAAAAATCATCATTAAAATGTTGTGATTTTCCTTTTAATTTTTCTTCACTATTTTTCTTACTGGATAGATTTAAATTTTTATGCATATTTGCCCTGGCATTGGAGTTTTTATTTTGTAAGTTTTCTATCAGGTATTTTTTGCTAACCCTGCTTGCAAAGCAATTAGGAAGATGTTCTTTCCCCTTTTCCACTCTTCCATGTTTGTTAGATTTTATCTACGTGGTATAGTGATAATAAGCATACTGTTCCTTTCTGATGTTTATTTCTTGCTGATTCTGGTTTTATCTATCATCTAATGTGTGTTGTAACAGGAGAAAGTGTATCTTCTATGGCAGCTGCAGATACAGGAATAGAATAATATGTAACAAATAGGTTGCTCTAATTAACTTATACCATTACCAAGAGGTTTACTGTTTACACTAGGGAACAGACAGGTAATATGGATAATTAACATCATCTCAGATTTTAAAAAACATAGTCAATAACATCAAAATACTTAGCTGAGTTCTGAACTTCCAAAAATCACCAAGCTCAGAAGTGTAATCACTGGCTTTGGCCCTGTTCTGATGCTGGCATTTTATAATCACACATCTTTTTAGTTTAAGTATAGGACTTGTAAGGATGAGAACATATCTGACGAGGTCTATAGGTGGGTGAAATCATCCAGAAAGAGTTACTAAGAGTTCTCAAGTCTCCACATGCAGTCAACAGTAAATTAAGGGCACCTATGAAGTCTGCTAAAAGGAGGTTTTTATTGTAGTCATAACTTTCATGATACAGGCATACAAATCAAGACAAGTAAATGTCTTTAATGTAAGTCTTGTGAAACACAATCAAAGAGTAACATTTGGTTGATACAGACCTAAACTTGGTTTGAATCGGGGACTTAAAGGCCTTAGACAATCTGTCCTATTACAAATCTCTCTAATATTTGATTTCTTACTATGTTATTCTTTTGTAGTGTTATTATTAACTGGATTATTAACAATTGCTTGTATGTATAGCTTTACCACTGTGCACTGATTTGTATTTTGAATGCATTAGCACCCATTCACACATCTAAAAAATCACCCAGTATGATTCTATAGATTATAGAAGTTCTATACAGAGAGCAGCAGGTAGGAGAGGTTCACCATCAGTAGGAGTTGTTGGCCCAAACCCTATTTAAACATTAGGTTTTGCATGGTACCCTCCAAAATCAACAGCTGGGGAAAAAGTCAAGAATTTCTTAAGAATGGGCAATACTCATCTGCACACAAACAGGTAAAATTCTTAAAAATGGGATGAGCCTTCTTTTAGGTTGATTATGGCCAGACTGGGGTTCTCGGAGTTACTCCCTGACTCAATAAACTCACCAAAAGTGACAAGATGTTAAAACACTAATGGTTTCTATTCTGACCTTTTCTATGCTTTATCTTTTTGTCTGTTTTTTTTACCATGTAACCTCTTAGGGAAGGAAATATTGCCTTCTTTTATGTTGGGAAATTGCCCAGAACATTGCAGACACTACCCAAACAAAGAGTAACTATAATAATAACAAAAATAGGAGGAGGAGGAGGAGGAGGAAGAGGTGGTTTGCTTGACCCCATACCAGCTGTCCACTGAAGACTCCTATCAAACTCAATGGAATTGTAACCTGGCTTATTGCTTAAGTAAAACTGCCCATTGTTAATTGCACCAATATAATTAATGCTATCAAAATTTATGACAGAAAAGAAGTGTTGCTATGCAATCAGGAGATAACTGAACTTATTTTTGTAGAGAGTCATATTTGATAGTTAATGTAGCCACTTAGAAATATATAAATAGGTACCTTGTGTGTTGTCCTGAGATGGAGTTAAAGAGATCCAGAGTTTCCACTCGGTTCTGCTCCTGACTTCAAAATCTTCAATACGGCACTGTCAGATAGCTCTCTATGCCTCCATCTCATAATCTATAAAACCAAGATAATGGTTTTCTTCTCAGAGCGTTCAGATGTATACAAATAGAATGCTACATAAGAGTTCAATGCCATTAATACACTTTTTCTCCACTGACTCAAGGGAAACCCTTTCCCTTTGATCTTGTTTGCTGCAACATGCCCTCTGCCACTCCTCAACAACACATTTTAAGCAGTGTATGATAAAAAGGTCCATGTAATGAAATGAACTCTGCAAACACCTCGTTTTCCCTAGATTTAATTAGGATGAATCTTCTCTACCGTGATAACATTCTTTAACCTTTTCAATTTTACAAAGTGCTTGTACCAGATTCTGTTAGTCCCCCACATTTCATGCTATGTAGTTCATTTATCTCGCATCTATGAAATATAGAGCTAGCATGACATTTCATATTTTAGAAACTTGCAGTATTACACAAGGAATACTGCCTTCCTGTGTCATTAATACCAACATTATGATTCAGACCCATGGCTTATAAGTCTCTCTTTTAGGTTAATTTACTGCAGTAATAAACCATTTTCTTTGCTTACTTCTAGTATTTTATATAACAGTGTAAAGATTTGAGAAGTATAATATCAAGACTTCAGTTATCCTTAAAATTCTGTTATTACTTCCATGTGATTTTGCCATCAGTCATGAAAACATCAGCCTTATGACAACTGATGGAGCACCCCACTGGGGTTTGTTTAACTTTGGTGCTTCTCATGGGTATTTGGTACATCAGATAATAAAACAATCTATTTTTTATAGTTATCAGAATCTCTTCTCCTTAATTAAGATGGATCTTACTATATGTTAGGTAGAAAATGCATATTATAAAAGAACATAGTCTCTTGCAGAAAAGATAAAGAAGCTGCAAGTATATATATATAAAGAGAGAATATTAAATAAGTAACTGCTATGGAAAGCACTGTCATAAAGCAGCAAGTAGACGCAATGGTATCTTTGGCCAAGGCCCTATTTGCAGCTCTGTTTGTGGTCCGTGAATCTGTCTCACCTCCCGCTACCCAGAGAACTCCTTTTGGGGAAAATAATCTTCATAGCTCAGAATTTGGGTGTGTTTTTGTTCCAGGGAAAAAGTGATTTGAGTCCCCATGAATGTTTTCCCCATGAGCCAGATTTCAGTTTCATTTCTCACCCTGGGCAGGACCAGTAACTAAATTTTTAAAACTGACATAAACTGAGGGAAAGTTCATTTGTTATTTTTGATAGTTTTCTCACTGAAAAATGCTAAAATTTCAAGCATGTTGCAGATAATCTAATACTAACAATTCTAAATGCTCATATGCAGAAAATTTGAGAACAAGTTTTTTGCATCAGATCAAAATCACCAAAAGCTTCTCCTTTTAATTTGGCGCTGATTCAGATGAGGTTATGAATGGATTTGAGCTTTTGAAATATCATTCGTTACAAATTCTGACCTTAGAGGACAATCAAGACTGTTAGCATTAATGATAATTAATTAATGATAATACTAAATACAATTCTGAAGCCTTTAGTTAAGAAAATATATTTGAAGCCAGAATTACTCACTTTGTCTTGAGCATGTTTAGTAGCAATTTTGCTTTACAAAAGCTATCAAAAGTGGCTTAAAAAACTGATTTTAAAAACTGAGGAAATTGGGGGAGTTTTATTCCCCCAAAAAATACTTTTAAAATAGGTTTGATGAAGTGAAAGTTGGGCAAAGACTGCAAAAAATAGCTTTCAAGAAAATAGTGAGTCCATACTGAAAGACCATGGTAAGATCCTGAGAAATTTAACCTGTGGCAAAGTCAGACAAAGGCCTATGGATCGTTCAGGGTTTCTCAATCACTCCAGCAGCACAGAAAACAGGAACAAAACCACTCATGGAGACGTTTGAAAGGCACTCAGACTTCTTCTTTACCATTAAGCTGGAGCATTATTGTTTTGTTCGACAAACATTCCAGAACACGTGTTTGACCCGTGATTTCTAAGACAAGAAATAAAAGCGTTTGGTGTACAGTGTACAGGCCATTTGGCTACCAGGGACTTGTGCTGCTTTTCTTGATAGCCTATTTGGCTCGATGCATCAGCAATTTAAGGACTGTTTGTGATTGTGCATCTGTGGACACAATCCAAATTGCTCTTTGAGAAAAGTTTCTGGGAAAATGTCCTGGCAAAAAGATGGCAGGACTGCTTTAGAAATGAAATTTTAAAATGCAGATCAAGAGCTGGAAACAGGTTTCTAAACTGAATGATTCTTTAGCACCGTGAAATTTATATTAAAGGATATTTACAAGCACAATACAATGCAAATACAAATAATGCATTTCTATTAAAACAAAGCTGTTCCACAAATACAAATATAAAAGCACATTCCCTTAAAAAAACAGCTGCAATTCCATGGACTTCAGTCCCCAAGGCACAGTCTCTTTGAACACAGTTAATGTATAGGAGACTGTAACCCTTTGCATTGCTTAATGTTTCAGGTCGTTGCAAACAAGCAGATTAAATATATTTGCATCAAAAATGTGTTTAAAAAATTCTGAGTTTGTAAATCCAAGCATTCAAAATTCACAAAATGCCAGAAAATGGAAGAAATCTAGAAAGTAAAGATTACTTGTCATTGTGGATTTTTTTCTAATCTCATCCTCTCAGCCATTGTACTCTGTATTCAGAGGGGAAAAAAAGAATCAAAAATTTATGGGAAGATCTATAACCTTAAGGTCATCATACAGAAATGCCATTATGCGGAACCTTGTAAAAATGTTGTCGGCAGCACCTCTGCTGTACACTGTAGCTGGCATCTCAGCCTGTCCCTTCTGCAATTAATAGTCACAGTAATAAGATTTTGAAGTTTAAATCACTTTAAAGGAGAAAAGCTGCTTTTTCATCCCTTTCTCAGAGCACACAATATAATTGGCAAAGTATCAGGAATAATAAGACAACCGGTTGACGTAAACCCCAGGAGAAACAGAGCAGCTTTTGTTCTGAGCTCTCATCAAAATCTTGGAAATCTTGCGATAGGAAATGTTGCTGGAATGTACTGAGAGTTCTTACATGTTAGGCCTGTGATATTTGAAATCACTTACCTGCTTCTATAACTATTGTATACTGTCCCATTTGCTGCCTGTAGCTGAAACAGTGATACAGTTAACTATCTGAAATTTTCTTGACACAAAAAATATATATTTCATTCTCTATCAACACACCATTATTCTTCCATCTCTGGAGGTACTAGCTATTCTGGTTGTTAATGCAATAATTGCTACAAAGCATGCAATAAATGATGCAATAATCAATACTATAGCTCATAGAGCACACGCTTTAAAAAGAAAGTGCAGCTTCAAGCACTGTACACATGAAGACCATACTTCCTAGATTTTATGTTAAATTAAATGTTAAATGCAAAAAAGCCTTGTGTAGGTTAAAAACTGGTGTTGTAAAGTCAACATTACCAAGTTAGAAAACAGAAAACTTATGGTTCAAAAAGCTCTACTATATCCACCACATAGACAAGCTGAGTTTAAAACGTATGGTAATGACTTCACAAGAACAGAAACAGAATAGAAAACTGTACCATCCGTCTGAAAGCCCTGAGCATTTGGTGCAAACATAAGGCTTTTGTAGGTATACAGATGCTTTGTAAAACTCAATTTTTTAAAAAAGTTCTCAGTTGTGTAAGGATCGGTGTCACCTCTTGAATTTAATTTATTCCTTTTTAAGTAAAAGAGGAAAAAAAAAAAGAAAGAATTGCTTGTGGAGCTTGCATTAATTGTATACTTTGCTGTGCAAGTTTTCTCACCAAACCTGTTTTTAAGAGTGCACTGTCATGTAATTAAAGGTCTCCGTACCTGAGTTACTTCCTTCTAAACAATCTTGTAGCCTAAAGGAGAGCACTCACTCCATAAAAACTACTTGAACTACTCTGCTCTTATTCACATGGCAACCGCTTGTGTGTGATGCTGAGATCTCTGGGGACTTATCTCACAGATATGGAATCAGGTGGTTTGTGTGAGATTGTGTGTGCTGCTTACAACCACACTGAAGGAACTCTAATAAAGTACCAATCCATTCAGGTTGCAAGCAAAGTTAATGAAATCACTAGTTATTATTCCAGTTAGCTTTGCAATATTTCTTAATCAATGCAAGTCTGCAGAAACCCAAGCAATGGATCAATTAAGCCATTCAGCTCTCCTGTAGTCTCCATGAAAGTAAAGAAGAGGCTAGAGCTCAAAATATTGGCTGTGACCATATAGACATGTCATGTGGTTCAAAGCATTCCTAGGTAAGAGTGTGGCAGGAAGGCGTTACACAGTGAGGAGGAGGAGCTGGATGTGTTCCCAGAAGGAAGCAGATTGGTTTTGACTAGATGCCTCTTATATCTCAGAAAAACAGACGCAAAAAAGGAGCTTTTTGGAAAGAGGAAAAGTTATTTTAACAAGGATTTGTCTGACAGAGAACTGATTGCATGAATTTGTTTCTTCTATTGTTCAGATTAAATAAATATATATATTTTTAATATAAATTACACCAAAAAATACTCAGCTCAAGGGGTAGGTCCAAATAATTTTTCATATAAAGTCAAAAACCAAACACAAGAAAACCTTGAGGTAAGAACCAGAAAAAGTACCAGACTAATGTGCAGCAGGTTTGGGATCAATTGACGTCACCAACCACCTTTTGATTATGTCAGTGAACAACAGTGACTCACCATGAACCAGAGAAACCTGGGTGCCATCTGTGGCAGGTTAACGGAATTTTCTCCTCTGCTGTGATGCCATATTAAGGTTTTAGTTTTAGAAGTGAGCAAGGCCTGTGGGTCTGCAATTGTTAAGGGTAGGAAAGTAGAACCTGGCCACGGCAGCTCTATCTCCCGTTCAAATCTCTGCTCTCAAGAATGCAACAGACCTCCTTTTAGCAAGACAACAGACTAAAGTTACATTAAAGATCAGATTTATTAGTGTGTATGTTTATAAAATCCAATGTCTATGTTCTTGTAACATGTTACTCATTTTTTTTCCCCCATTTTAACTTTGTTCTCTCATTTCCAATCTGAGTTACAATCTCTCAAGTTAGAAATGTAAGATATGAGCCATCCCTCCTGACCAGTCATTTGCTGTGTTCAAGTTGCAGAGTGTCCACAAAATGGTCACCAGTCACATGTGGTGTGAGCTTTCAAATCAAGTAACTCTCCATTACAAAAGATGCTTATAAACATCACACTCTGGTGTGTTCTTACAAATCCCTGAGAGATACAACATGCGAACATCACAAAGGAAAACATTGGTGGGTCCGAGTTCTACAAAAAAATCCATTGAACAATATAGAAACATTTGCTAATTACTTGACATTTAGAAAACATTTTGGTATAATGTGTAGTTCCTTCTGCTTTCAGAATGAAATGTGAAGTTGGAGGGGATTTTTCAGGATGGAGGACTGTGGGAGAGGAACAAGGGGAGGAACAGGGGGTTTTATTGTGGAGCTGCAGTGTTGAGAAGTCAGTGGTAGGTGGATGCTGCTTTGCAAAGAAATCAGGCCAGCTATAGCAAGAGGAGAAGGAAAATTACTCAAAAACTCGATTTCACTTCTTTGTTTCCATTCTATTCGCCCATACTTGTACCTGCAACACCGACTCAATGATATCAGCTTTCTAGTTATTTTAGAAGCCTACAGTGATGCCAATCTCTATAGCCAAGAGCTTTCAGTTAGACAGAGAGAGGAACATTGTATAAATAAAAGGCAGTTAAACAGCTCCCCAAATTAACTGGTGCTGTGTAGCCCAAGGCTATAAAAAATCTTGCCTGGGCCAGCAAAGCTTCAAGGCTGCATCCTGCCCATCTTCCTGCCCCAGGGAGCCTTTGGACAAGGCTCATTGTTACACAGAGCAGCTAATTCAGCAAAGGAACCACTTGGGGAATTTAAGGCTTATTTGAGGGGATTACCAAAAGTCATTGTTTTGATGTTTCTTAATTTTCAGAGTTTAAGAGAAGAGATAGAACCGCAGAATCATAGATGCTAATCCCTGGTCTGGTTCATTAAACTATATTCTGAAATCGTTGCTATTCCTGTCACGATAATTTACCGTAAACTGTAAAACAGAGTTTTACAGAGTAAATTAATTCAGGCATTGAAAGTTTCCCAAGATCATGTACCCTCTGTTTAAATATAATACCTTCAGTATATAGTAGTCACTAAGCATTCTAAATATCACCATAAATACCTAAAGATTTGAATATTATTTGATATTCAATATTTATTTAAAGTATTTTGATACCCTGTACTTAACTAATCACAATATATCAGAACTAGTTGAAATTTTCAGGTCAGCGAATGAGAAGTCAAGATTTCTTACTGCTTTTCCTGATTGCTCACTGCTTTTGGGAAATAAGCGTTAAATTTATGCAGAGCAGTTTTTCCTGGATGACTGACATACACTCCTACATTTCTGTGTCAACTTATGCCAGTTGAAAATCCTCACTCTGCAAAGCCCTGCTCTGTTTCTTGGTCCTCATTATTTTTAATTTATTTATATTTTTGAGGGAATATCCCATGTTTCTTTTCAATGAGGAACCTTAGAAGTTTTCCATGACCAACTGATAAGTCACTGCCTTCACAGACAACTGCAGATGGGCACTATTAATACCGAAGTCATTTAGTTTGGACATATACGGCAAAAAAAGGGATTCTGCCTAAGTTACAGATTTATTCCCCCACAGCTTGTTAACACAGTCCAGGCCAACATGCCTTCTAACCCCAGATAATGACATCTCGATCTGGGTTGCAGAGATTCTATGCTAAAACCAAAATACAAACCAAAGTAAAAGGTGTAGCATGTCCTATTGATGAATTCATGGCTAGTAAAACCTTTTCTACCTGGATCAGGAAAAGAACTGTTCTTCACAAATTGATTAGAAATTTACTACAGATATTCATAGACTAATGATCTGAGGAGTCCAGTTTTCTGTGCCTATATGTGTAATCGATGTTCAGAAGCATATTTCATTATATCTTCAAACCAGTGCAAACCACTGGAAGACTGTCATCATCTGCACGTTCAGTTATCCTCGTTCTTCTCATCGGAGGCATTCAGTTAGGTTAAATTATTTGTTCTCCATGTCCAAAACTCTCCTTCTGTGTCTTTTAAATGAGGGGCCATTTCATGCTGTGTGATCTCAACTTCCCCTGATGACAGCTCTATCCTACCGAAACTATGAAACTGTCAACATCAAGAGCAAAATTTAGGTGTGCAGAAGACAGAAATGGCTCAGCAGCTATCCCACAAACCCTTTCAATAGAGGTCAACAACCCCAGCATCTAGGGGGAAAACTGCAAAACTCTATATTTCCGTCAAACAGCCCAAAATAATGTAGCTAAAAGTTTCTTGCCAGTTGAAAGTAAAAGAAAAATATTTTATACACATTACAGTTTCAGAAAATGAGTAGACGATACCATGACAGACATGGAATAAGACACTGGATCACCTTGATTTAGTACAGGTAACAGGTGTGCATGGTCAGCCCTCGGGGAATAATCATTGATTTTTTTTTTTAAACCCTAACAACCTAACTTAAGAAACATTAACTTATCACGTATATTTCCTAACCTGACCCACATGATATGAGGTCATCTAATATTCAAGGTTTTCTTGGATTCAAGTACCCTCGCTGTTATCTTCTTTTTTAAAAGCATTAAGCTGAGGCAGTGGCGGTTAAATGGTTTGCCTGGAGTCATCCAGTGCATGAAAGGTAGAGCCATTAATAAAAACCCTGGAGTCTCAACTGACAAGTTCTATGTAGCAAGGATTGGAGTGTAGCTCCTCTCTAGGTAAATTAAAATGTTGTGGTTTATGTCAATAGAAATATGGGAATTTCCACACGGCATTAGACGTTAATAGATATTACACAGTAACCTTCACTTGATGGTGGCCAGCAATAAAAAATGCAACTCCCCCCTCCACCCAGTTGACAAATGTTTTGCTTTTCCCCCCTTCCAGCTGGTATATTTTCCAAAGAACTCTAAAAATACCTTTTCACATTACTGGTAAGAAGATCTAATGGGCTGCCCCACTAATGTCAGTCTTAATCCTAGCCATATAATCCCACCACTTCCCTTCCCTCGTATGGGCTCCAATTCCACAATGAACCAATTTAGGGAACTAAAACATCAGAAAATTAACCCTAAAAAAAAAATTAAAAAAAAAAAAAAGAGAGAGAGAGAAATAAGTGAATTGTCATCTATCCTCTTTCTGCCTGGAACACGTTACTGTGGAAGCAGGTATTACTGATTGAAACAGTTCTGGATATACACACTATTCACATAAGCATCTTCTTTCTGGAATCTTGGTACATTTTTAGCTCCAGTGATGTGAAAATTGGAGCAGCACAAGCAACGCGTCTGGCCAGTGACCTCCCCCTGCTACCGGTACTCAGGCACACCAGCTGCGTGGCTTCCTTGGCCAAAGGAGCAATAGGTCACCACTATTTTAAGTTCATTGACTGTCCCCTTACTTTAGTCTTGTAAAATTACATGATAATAAGCTCCTCCTCTGTTTTCTCTAGGCCATCCGTTGTTTTATAGTTTATCCCCCTGTTATTGAGGTTTGCTCAACATATAACAGTGTCAGTCATTTTTGCCCATGCCCTTGCCCTAAACAGTCTCATCATTCAGTCCTGGGCACCTCCCATGACAGAGACAACCAAAGAAATATTTTGCTGATTTTAAAATGCACTGCATTTACTCTTAGCATTTTCACTCATTTTCATAAATTCAAATATGCACTCCAAGAGTTTGATTCTGTATCACTTTCCTATTCATTAGTTCATTTAGTTTAATGCAAAGTTGATACAAAACATAACTATTTTTACTAAGAAGTGTTTTATAATTGTTCTTTACCGATATAAACGACAGTATCACTAAACTGGAAAAGAAAAACCAATCCAGAGCCATATTAATTAAAACATATTGTCTGTCCCTTATTAAATTATACATTTCTTTTAGAAGCATGACTTTTCAAATAACTCAGGGGATTTGCAGTTGCCTACCAAGCTTTTCATTTCTAGGTCACTTGTTAAATCTACTCCAGGTCAGCACTGACTGAAAATTATTACTGTCTGGCAGCTGGTTTGTAGTCTACATAAAATGAATTAGTGGTTTCATTCCACTTCCTAATGGACAAGTGGCCCCATCTTACACTTCGACCTAAATGACACGCTGTTGACTACTGCGGGGAAAGAACTAAATAAACTCTTTTTATTCTGTAGGTGGGTCCTCATGGTTAGGAATGAGACTGGTGGGACCCTCGGGGCTATTATAGCACTACTTTACAAAAAATAGAGTCCTCCATCTATGGAATTCCTGTAATCAGACCAGATAAAATGCTATTTTGGTGAGCTCTTGTGGTGATTATTTTGCTCCTTGGAAGATCTTTATCATGTGGTTCAGTGGGGAATACATTACAGGTTGTCCACTGATACAGTTAAAAAGAGATCTGTCCCCTCTGCACTATTTCAGAGTTCAAAGGGCAGAGAATGTGTGTATGTATGTATGTATGTATGTACGTGTAATTGCACACGCTTACAAGAAACCAGAGGAATAACCCACAAAGGTTTCCTGTTTAATAGTAGTAGAACGAAAATTGCTGTTTGATAGAGATAAAATACATGTTAAATGTTTAATAATAACATGGTGGACAAAAAAGAGATTTGCTAATTAACAGCGAGAGATAGAGATTATAATATGATCCATATTTGACTTCTACTCATTGTGCTCTACTTGAAAGCCCCCCCAGTCTTACACTTTCACAAGCATTACATTCCTTTCTTTTTAGAGCAGGCACAGGCACAAATGCACCAACATGTATTATTAAAGAACTTTTTGTCTGTCTATTTGTATTCAATATATTTCTCACAGAAATAAAGTTTGAGTAAGTCCATTATTTTCTCTGCTTTCTCTTGTCTTTTTTCCTTGGATGACAAATAAGCCTCTGTGAATCTGGTGCTATCACTGTCCTTCCTGAGCTAGGACAAATTTCCCCTAAGGCCCCCATTTTCCTCTGTGTCTCCATTTGTCATTCTGCTCAGCCTGCAGCAATTCAAACAGACCTGCTCCTTGACTGAGAAATCTTCACCTCTTCCTATCCACCAGGATGAGGTTGCTTTTCTATGTTTTTGTGACAACTAAAAATAAAAAAGAGGGACTATCAACTTCATCTGTCAACATCTTTTCATGCTCTTGTCCCTCAATGGCCCTACTGTCTCTGTTCCTATTTGTTTGCTTCTTCTAACTTATTGTTCATCTTTCCTGCTTTGCTACTCCCCACTCTCTTCACTGTTTGACCTAACTTTTCCCAAAGCAGCCTTCATTCCACAAATACAAAGCCGTTAACTTGAAGGTGATTTCTCCACCCTGAGAACAACACCAGGATCCAGCCTGTGCTCGGCTTCCTGCTCCTTCCGTAATTCACTGCACTACTTTTTTGAAAAGCCAGATGCGTAATCAGACCAGCTCCTACAGACATTACATTTCTGTTACTAGGACTTGCAAGTAAATAATTGAGCTGATATTGATCCTTCTGTCATTTCATGTATGTTATTTTCTGTTGGACAAGTTATACTGGGATGATTGTACATAGGAATTTATTTCATTACTACATGTACAAGCACTGTATATACAGTCTTACATTTACATACTTCCCTTTTATCCTTTACCACTAAGTTAACTGCCTTTTCGGTTTTATTCTGTGGGCCTTGCTCACAAGCTATCTCTCTGAGAAGGAATTTACCTGTATGGAAAGTAGTTTCAAGGTAATGAATATTACAAAGAATCACAGGCAGACTTACCAGTGTTTTGTTACCTAGAACTAAGAGTCTTTTCAGGGACTTCAGAACAAAGAATGGGCATGAGGCCAGTTAAACACTCACTGCTGTTTCTTGTCCATCTGTCCCTGACTGGAATGTAAGAAGTTGCACAAGTTTTGCTTTGAAATCAACTAGACATTATCTAGAAGTAGAGACAACCTGCTGTTCTTTATTACATTACTTCTATTTAATTGTGTACATCTGATTTATAAAAGCAGACATAAATGCACACTCAAATTCTACAAAGAATTTAATATAAAAAGACATATTCTGACACCATCCAAGCTACCATTCCAATAATTAACAGAACCAACTTTCCAATGGATTTGTGGTTTTTGTTGTATTCCCTAATATCTAACACAATGCACCCAAAGTATTTGCTGCTTAGGCTGAAGCCTTTCCCTCAGTGGGGTACTAACTTAAAAATCGAAGTCTAAGAACACAATTAAACTTGGCTTTTATCATGTCAGGCACCGACCTCCTCTCAAACACTAGATTCTGGCTCTGGATCTTTACATTTTGCTTTTATTTGCCTCTTCTTGACCTTGATTGCTACCGTTCTTATAGGAAACCACCTTTCGCTGGCAATAAGACAGACAGATGATGAAAAGGCTCTTTTGTCTCTTTGTTCATAAGATTTGAACTGTTTGTGTTTAACTGTTATTCAAAGACTGACACTTTGGTTATGACTGGCTGTTCTTGAATCTTCTCTACAACAGTGGTTCTTACATAGTCAGGATCTACTGAATTAATTATTATGATTGTGGTTTTGTGATAAACAGCAGTACAGAACATGACTGATTTTATATGCTACTCTAAGATCTATATTTCAGGGTACACATACTTACACTTGATACAAGCAGTACAGTTGTATTGGTCAACAGAGATTTGCTCACTAGCTCAGGCATAGATTAATGGCTTGGGCACTAAAACCTGCATTTGTGGCTGAAAATTGCTTCTCTCCTGGACTAAAATCAGCATTTTATGAAGTACTCAATACTACTTTGTCCTTAGGCACCAGAAGAGTACTTTCTCAGCAGTTATTTCCATCTCACATAAAACCGATCTTGCTACCCTAATAGCAACTGAAATCCTAAAGAAAGGGACATAAACTCTTTTAAATTTAACAAAAATGCATAGCATAAAAGTTACACAAATGCTTAGATTCTGTTTAACTTTCACAGACATTGCAGCTATCAAAGGAACAGAATTTCAGTTCAGAACCTAGGATAGGGAGACTCAACTGGGGTTGACAAGTCCCAACAAATCTGTCAAAGCAGTCAATTGCTTAAAATTCTCTGACAGTTATTTTTTTTTATTTTTTATGATGTGTATTTATCATGTTATTACATCCAGTTGTTTGTGTGCTAGTACTGGTCCAAGTATTTCTTTCTTGAAGGAGCAGTTCTCCATTCCACACTTCACCCCAATCATCTGTTTCTGCACCTATTCCATTTGAATTCATTTCTCTTGTTAAGAATTGTAAAAATTATTTCAGAAGACACCTTTCCAATGCTCAGTATGGCAGCAGTAGTACTTCTTTCTCCCTTCAGTATACCCTACTTGATACATTCAGCAAGCAAGGACATCTCTTTCTCAGCTGTATTTGAGAAATTCAGACTCATCCTGCAACTGGCTAATATATTTATGTTTTTCTCTGATATCCCATGTCCAAGGATATCCTGGTTTCAACAGTGACACCTCATTTTCTACTAGTAGTGAATTTCAGTAGATCACTACTTTCTGTCAGAAATCTAATGCAAAATAGTAAGTGTAACTGGTTCCAACAATGAACATTGAAGAGCTCTACTGGTTGCCTTCCTGCAGCCTACTATTTCCCTTTCAGTGTCATCATTGTTATTTCCCTTTACAAACTTCCTCATTCACATTAGATATATTGTATTAATTCCCACAGAGTATAGCTCAACAAACTAAGCTCATCAACGCTCAAATGGCATCATATGCACTGCTTTACTAAAGTCCAGACAAGTGGAATCAACTCAAATTTATTTGCCTAAAAAATTAATTCTCAATGAATGCTGTTAAGTAGTCCTACTACAATATACCTTCATAAATTCAACTTCCTTTTTGCTCTGTTTTCAATTTATTTCCACACTTTTAATTATTCTTCCCACTAGAGGTTGTTCTAAAGCTTTGCATACTAATAAGACAACTAAAGTGACAGTAGCGTATATTTTTCATTTTAAATGTAGGCTGTGCATTTGCCATTCAATAGTCACCTGACTTTGTCCTGGTTTTGACAGATTTATTAAAAACAAACTGTTTCAAGACTTCTCATTTCTCATCCTTCTTTCAGAATCTGATGGAGCTGATATGGTTCTGATCTGATCACATGGCATTTCTTGAGCTTTGCTTCCACAGGCAATAGGGCAGTTTCCATTTCTCTATACTCATTCATACTCATTCATATTAGGTATGTTCACCTTTGTCTACTTATTCAACATCTCAAATGTTTTTGAAAGGTGAGAAAAATCTGTAATTAGTTTCTCCCCTCAGCTGAATTACACTGCTGCTTCAGCTAGACTCAGATCCTTTGTAGATCTATATCAAAGCAGCAGAGGAAGATTGACAGGCTACTTCATGGAAAATAAGCATTCCATTTCTCACTAAGATACATTTTGAAATCTTTCTGAGACTTACTTATAAGATACCTGTTAAAAACGGATCAAGTATTTTCTAAATATTAAATGCATTTTGACAAATTCCAGGAATGGAATAGCCTCTTTCCCAATTCAGTAAAATGTTACATATTTTGCATTGAACGTGATGCTAAAGTGGTTTCGTAGATTGGTTTCAGTTTTAAACCACACAACAATCAATCCTTCCCAAAAGACTTCATTTGGGTGGAATAATCATTATCAAGCAACTTTGCTTTAACATCTTCTTTGCTTAGAAAAGAAGAGGGAATAAAAAACACAGCTTTCAAACCACAGAGCAACCGTTGAAAACTTAAAACCACAATACCCAAGAACAGAGTGAGCCTATGATTACCTAACACAAAATGTGGTTTAAACTGGGCATCTTACCAAGTTTTTCACAGAAACCCAAGGGGAGAATGGAGTAGAAGTATCCATGGTTACAGTGACCCTTGCTTGACACTTGAAGAGATCTTTCTAGAAAAAGACAGGTAGAGACATTTTTCAGGGTCCTCAGAAGCAGCAAGGCTTCTTCCTGTTTTTATAAGTTTAAAAAAAAAAGATAAAATAACACTTTGTACAGACTGTCCTGAACGCAGACTGTAACCTAGAAATATTTTTAGAATTCCCCTCTTGTATGTTTTTCACAGTATTCACTCAGTACTGAAAAATAACCTCAGAAATATAGATCCATCTACTTAAAATAATGGTAAATTCCTAGAATAACAAATTCATTTCTAAAGTGAGTATTTCAAGACTAAAATCTTTCTTCCCATGTTCAGTTTCACTAAACTCATGAATGAAGGAACAGGATCGTAGGCTACAATTTTTCATGGAAAAAGCTTCAAGTGTAAATTAAGCTAAATTGGAACCATCACTGCTCAGTATTGAAGCTTCTCCACTCCCCGTACTTCTGTTCAGCTATAGCTTGCATGGTCACGATAGAGTTAAACACAGATGACAGTTTGCTTGAATGGTACTTTTCCTTACTTCTTCACTCACCTGTTCCCTGTTTATGTGTATGTTTGGGGAAGATTTTATTTAAATGTATGCTGATGCATAACCAGGTATACTGAAGCGTGAAAAAACATGCGCACATGGCAAATATTCATGACAGCTAATTTTCTAGATGTTTCTCATACGTGTGCAATAATCTGGTGAGACAGTGAAAAAATAAAAGTGAACTGAATTTGGCTGGCAAGTTCCTCTCTCCCTGACGGGGAGGAACATAGCTATTTCTTAAGGTCCTTGTACAAGCCAAATGCAGCTCTCCTTCTTGTGCAAAGGAAAAAGCAGGCAGAGATTTTTAATGCTCTTTATTTTCCAGGATGCTCATCTTCTATTCTTTATGCTCCTTAAGGATTCTGCCTCATCTTCTCTTGTAGAGGTGAGGGCTCCACAGTTCCTCATAACAGATGGCTGCTGAATCACCCAGCTGTGCAGATCTGCTCCGGATCAGGCATTAGCCCGCTGTCACTTCTCTGCCAAATCAGCCAGAGCACATGCCATGAGGTTTGTAAAATCTTCATTCTGGCCATTATGGAAATGATATGGATGATGCCTGATTCAGCATAAAGCTTGCCCAAAGTTGCCTGGTCAACTTTCTAAAAATAAATTTGAACCAGCAAGTTGAAGTTTAGCAAGTTCAGCTATAAAGTATTACCTCTTCATATCACATGGCTGGAGCACTCTTTATGCAGCAAGAGACACACTGAAAATTGGATTTACCTCCCCATTAGGTCAGAAACAGAAGTTCAACATCCCAATCATTTCATCAAGCAGTTCTGCTTTTGTAGAGCTTGGTCACCTAATGACTGAGAAGAAATCATACCATGTGACCTCAGTGATTATTTACAAAGATTAGGCCCCAAATCCTACCTACCATATTTTCAAATAAGCAAAAGCAAATGTCTCTATTCATAACCAATCAGCTCAAAATAATAAGTGTGCAATATAATTATAATTTCACTGGCAATTAATGAACAGAGAAACAAACATACCTGCCATAAAAATTCCTACAGCTCTTTATCTACATCCATTTATTTAACTATAAATAAATGGATATAGCAGGCTGCATGCATGTAATTTACTCATGGTATTTAAGCAAGTACTGTATATAGAGGGTTTGATTGCAGCACTGAAAATCTGGCAACATTTAATGGAGATTTTTTGTCGTTTTAGAAATGTTGGATCATGTTTTCAACAGGCATCAAACTGATGGACAGTTACTGAGTAAATGCCGTCAATTTTATTACCCAAGTAGGAAGCACTGACTCAAAAAACATAAACCCAGCCTTACTCCTGCACCTCCTGATAGAAAAAAGGCCATATCTCAATGGCATATGGCAAACCTGGCTGCCAGCACTAAAAATGTTTGGAATTCTAAAGTGAATTTTCAAGGAAACAGTGGGACGAGAGATCCAAAAGAAATAAATGACGGGAATGCATCACTGAATTTGGGTGACCTCCCTACTTGCTGAACAACAGATCCAGTCACCAGTTTTGAGAGGAAGCAGAGACAGGAGCAATCCCTGGCATGCAGATTCAAAAACAAGTATACAAGCTGAGGCTCAGCACCCGTATGTACAGACTTTACTTCAAAGCTGCTGCAATAAAACTAAAACATTTGTGAGCTCCAGGCTGCTAAACTGAGCTAAACAGGAAGAGCTGTTGCTCCTACTCTGTTTTTAGTGCCACTTTTTAGACACAAAACAAGTAGGAAAATGACCTAAAGAAATTATTTCAGCAAGCTCAGAAGCTCACAACATATGAAAAATCAATACCTACTACCACATCCCAAGAAAGGAATTAGAAGAAATGTGTGAAAACAATAAAGAAAACATGACACGTGCTAGAATACTTTGCTACATCCCAAGCACACAGTTCCACGGACATAATTTCAACACAAGATTGATCAAAAACTGGCAGGGCAGAAACACAGCATCAAAATGCACTTTCCATTGTGTAGAGCAAACAGGCTTAATGTACATAAACGTAAGTGGATGTATTTTGATCCGGGTAACTCTGGGCATTGCTGGTAGCAGAGGTATGAGCACATGGTCTGGTGGACCTATTTTGAGTCACAGAATAACTCAGGTTGGAAGGAACCTCTGGATTCAAAGCCAGACCAGGTCACTCAGGGCCCTGTTTGGTCTAGTAGTGTCCAAGTAGCTATGTTGTGTTTACACCAGTAGGAGAAGCAATGCACAGTCCCACATATAACTGTATCTCTACAGCGATACGAACTCATGAGATTGTGAAACTGCACACACATATACGTGAATATCTGAACTAGAGTGTCTGACTTTATCCCTATGCTGACAGGAATACAGCATACTGTTAGTATGGTACACAGAAGCAAATCCTGTCCTTAGTAATCCAAACTGAACTGCAATACTTTGTAATGGAATTTTACAGCATAAAAAACCATTGTAAGGAACACATCTCCTAACTAAACAGAAATTTATTTGAATGCTATGAAAGCCAAAATACTACCAGGTTGTAGTAAAGAAATTACTTGTGATAAGTTAGGTAGGTTTTTGTTTGTTTTCATAATTCTGATCTGACTGCAACTCTGGAAAACAAAAAACACTTCAGCATGTCTCCAGAAGTATTCTGCTATATAACCATCAAAGATAAAACCTTCAGCTTTAGTGATATGCAAATGAAGACATGTTTGTTGAAAGGATTAACAAAGTTGTTCAAAGCATCTTTTTAGTCTACTCTGCTTCCAAACAAACAATAAACGGTCCACATGCAGTGAGATTTGCTAACCCATAAACATAGCCAAATGGAGGAAGAAGATCAGAACCTTAATGAGTTTGGTCCCCTTTGAATTTTAGCTGATCAGTGTCACCAATAATTTCGACAGGCTCTAAAATAAGCACTTTCTGTCTTCAAAGTGCCTTGCAAACATCAACCAATTAATCCCTACAAGTCTCCTCTGAGGTAGGTAAGTAGGTATTGTTATCCCCATTTTACAGTTGGGTGAACACAGTCAGAAGGGTTAAGTGATTTGCTGCAGGCCACAGATGGAGGTGGGATTAAAACACAAGAGTGACTATGATTCCTTTTAGAAGACAGCACTTTTTTTTCCTGCTGACTTTTCTGTGCTGACTTTAGACATCTTGGCCTTGTGACGAGACTTAAAGGAAACAATATAAATTCTCCTTGTTAAAAGCAAGCAACCATAAAGAAATCTGTCTTTCATAACAGTACTGATAACGTTTTTGTTGCCTTGTGCTGATGTAAGGCTTTTCCTTTAATTTTGTTCTGATATTCAAATATCATTCCTTATATAGAGAGACTTGTTCCTGTAGTAATGCAACGTGCTACCAATTGAAAGATATGTCCTGCTCCTTTGCAGATTTTGTCTTTCTGCTTTCACATGAGTAACTTCAGGTGGCACCCTGCCCATAAGGTGGGCAGACACGCTCCTTCCAGGATCAGGGTAACAGTTGGTAGCTTGTTCCGCTGCAGCACAGACAGAAAGAAATGGAGACAGAGAGCTTTGAGAACCAAGAGCAAAGCCATTAACTGAAACCCAACTCCACAAACCGCTTGTAACCATTCTAACAGGCGTAAGATTGATACCTTCCCCACTTCAACAGAAAGATAAGATGGAAAAGGCAGACTATATCCTTCTCCTCTCTATACATACAACTTCGGGGCATTTGAAGACCCGTTTGTCATGAAGTCAATCCTATGTATGGTAATGAACGTTTGAGTTTTATGAGGAAAACACTTTTCATCTAGTGGCAAGCAAGTCCACAACAGCAGATCCCTGGAATTTATTTTTGGAATAGAAAAATTCACTACTCAAAGTTAATGTTTTCCAAACCTTGAGCACAGTTTCTATTATTTTTTCAGAAGATAGTGCCCCCACTTTCAGAAGCCTTCCAGTACAGGGATTGCCATATAGAGAGAAAATCAGTGAATATTTGAAAATTGTTCACTCCCTATTATATAGTACAGTAATTTCAGTCATATTGCTGTTTTTTTGTTTTTAAGACACAATCATTGACGTGTACTGAAAAGATAGCTCCATTAATGCTGAAAAATAAGGAATAGTTTATTAATACATCATTGGAATGAATACATTACAATGGTATTAATAGATTACATAAGCCAGGGCTCATATCTCCTTTATGTTGGCTGTTGCCCACAGACAAAGGTGCCATCAAACTTTTATCAGCTAGAAGTTTACTTTGTTAAAGACACTTGTGAAGCCTTGAGATTAAGTCTGTCATTCAACATAGTTAAATAAAAGGCAATTTCTTTTTCTGCTTCTGTGGTAGAAGTGTATTTTTCCCATTAGAAAGGTTTATTAGAAATTACTTTGCTCTTGAATGACCAGCACTTATGTCTCTTTTTAGAAGACAAAACTAGGTTAATGATTCACAACCCGAGGGATTGTATTGTTAGCATAACTGTTTAACAACATATAGGATTTTGAATCTCAGAGGACAAGTTTTTCGTAACAAAAACGTGTATTACATGGATCAGGAAGAGTCTGATTTTCACAATAATTCTGTGACCAGGAGAACACGTAATGCAAAACATAAGCTTGGAAATTGCCTTTTGCTAGCTCTGTCTTAAGAAGATTTGTAGCTAACTCTGAATTACATGCTCTGCAGAAACAGCTCCCTTCTTTTATCACTTTGGAAATCATTAACTTGCCCTCGATGGTCCTCAGTGCAACAAAGGAAGTTTTCACATGGCTTTTCTGATAGAGGAAACAAAAGAGATCATAGATAACAAAACAGCAGTGTGAATGATAGTTTTAGAGGACCTCCAGCCAAACACGTCTCAGTGACATCTCATCAGATAGGGTATCAATCCCCAAATTTCTCTCCACTCAGCACTACTATGCTTCAGGGCTAATCCATGGAACTAGACCATTCCTCAGTTCCAAATTTCATATGTTATCTGGTAACACAAATAACTGAGTACCTGTCCCATATCCCACTAATTAACAAAATCAGTTCTCACATGATGTGCTTTACTATCACAGGTCTATCCACACAGTAAAACAGAAGCGTGATAGCATTTGCCTACTTGGGCTGTAATTATCCTTGCATTTCCGTGCGTTAATACCCCACATGTCAATGCACTCCACACTATCCACCCCAATAAATAACCACCAACTCTCAAACTTGTCAAATAGCTCCAGAGTTCATGTACATATATATATATTATTTTGCTCATCTGCAGCCATTGCCGCAACCCACCTGCACTACAAGAATATTTTAATGTCCTGCACTGCATGCATAGAGAAAGAGCAATGATTAATCTTCTATGCCACTCTGAGATGAGAATATGTTCTCCATAAAAATACATCTGCCACCCATATGAATTTCTGGCAAGGAAGGATCCAATTTTCCCTGAGGGTTCATCTCCCCTATATGGAGCTCCCTGTCCTGATTAGTTTTTTAGCACCTGTTCAATATGCATATTTCTGAAAATTCAGTTTGCATGTTTGCAAGTTCAGTAGGCTGGGGAGCCTTCCAAGCAGCGTCCATTGCTGCAAACTGCACAGCAACTGCTGGTGCCATGAGCTGGGCATCCTCCATAAGTGACAGAGTGAAAAATGATTATATGCACATGATCCTACTCATCCACATATAAAATTCCCTCATCTGTTCATTTATCTGCCCGGTCATCTAATGATGGGCTGCAGTTTACTTGGGGCATGTATTTTCCTGTTTGTATGTCTAGAAAGTAGTGAACATATCACAGGTTCCATGGAAAATACGGAATGAATAGCAATAATTACAATTTTGTCACACTTGCTTTTAAAGCAGTGCAGCAGAGTAGAATGATGGCAATGTATGGCTCGTCTTACTGTCTAAAAATGGGGATTCAGTAGAAGATTTTTATTTCTCTAGAATTCTAGCATGGTATCCCTCTCATTTTTTTTTTTATATAAACTCAAAGCAGAACTGAATTTTCTGAAGACTGCTAATTCCTGAGTTATTATTGCTTAAAGCTGGATTTTAATGCAACTTCTATGTGATAGTCTAGACCTGCTGACAAAATATGAATTACAATGAAATTACAATGTCAAGTACACAATCACATATCTTACATGCCATGTTTTTAACAAAAAGGAAGATAATCAGTGTTATTAATCATAACTAAACTCACACTCACCATAGGGCATGAGAAGAAGTTCTAGAGTTTTTAGGGGAAGAGAGTGACTGTTATCAAATACCTGGAAATATTTGTATCTAAAACTGGCGGCAAACTTGAAGCACGTAAAGTGGTAATACGGCCATTTAAGAATAGAACTTCAGTCAGACTTTCATTGTATTCATCCCTTGAGGCTACCAGGGTAATTTGAACATATTTTTATTACATAAAGAATGCCCTTCTCCCCTCTTCTGCTTTCCTGTTCAAATTCCAACTGTAAGGAGTAAATCCATATAACTAGATAAATTATTCCCAACGTAGTTACTCACTATGGTGTGAGTAGCGAGACTGGGGGGGAATGACAACGTGCTATTCTAATAAAAATCTGTTCTGCAAGTCAACTGCATATCAACGGTACTGCAACCCCAGAGACAACTTGAAAGAAAATCCATTATTCTGAAGTTTGGTTTGGTTTGGTTGGTTGGTTGATTGTTTTTGTTTTTTACTTTATATTTGTTCTGGTTTTCCCTTGCAAACCTATTTTACGATTGCTATTTTTATCCTAGATATACTATTTCCTTGTGTTTTTTTTTTTCTTCAGATTATCCAACTACTGGAAACAGATCATTACCAAAGATATTCACCCTTAAGACTAAAGAAAAAGCCAAGCAGCATTCCTGATATTAATGGGCAAATAAAGACCTCACTGTCTGCTATTTTTAGATTACAAGATACTAAGCATGAAAACCCATGGTTTTAAATGAAGTTTGCAGCACTATTATTATGACAATGTTTTCTTTTCTTCCCGATTTCTATTGTTTCCTTGCAATGTTCCAAAGCTTTTTGGAACCATCATCATATCTCAGACATGCTGGCAAAGCACCTGCAGCTCCTTGTTAGACTTCTCACCCAGACCACAGACAGCAGAGGAGTTCAGCAGGCAACTGGCAGCCCGCTCGGTTGGGTCTGCAGAACCTCTCATCCCTCAGGAAGGACCATGCCCTTAATTCTTGCATCTCAGGAAACTCTCTTCTCAGTAGGGTTGGGAGACAACTCCAGGGACTGAGTTGACTGTATGTTGAAGGGTATGCAGGACCTCTCCTCTTCCTCGTCCATCACGATTCTTGGACCAGTGACTTCACCCGGAGCTCGCCTGGGGTACCCACGGCAACACGGGGCCCGACAACACACTTCAAAGAATTTTTGAGGGGAAATTCAAAAACCCAATTGTATGAACACATCAATCAGAGGGTGGCAAATACCCCTGTGAGGAGCAACGCCCCCGCGGGCGCTTGGGGCAAGTGCAGTTCCCAAGCCCTGGCGCTACAGACAAAGAGCGGTCCGAGGCGCCCGCCCGGGGCCGCGGTGACACCCGCCGGGGAGGAGCCATTCGCGGGCTGCCCCGGGGGCGGGGGGGCAGCGGGGGAACTTATAAGAGCCGCGTCCCGCCAGAAGAGCTGGGGCGGGTGTTTGGTGCAGCTGCGAGTGACGGTGCTGGCAGAGGCGCGGCGGCAACAACAACTTGAGAGCCCGGGACCGTTAGATGGCTCAGAGCATGGACAACAGCCTTGACGGCCTGGATGTAAGTGCCGGGAGCTGCGCCGGCGGCGGGGCCGCGCTAGCTGCTCGACGCCGCTGCTCCGCGGCAGGGGCACGACAGCCCCGGCTCCCCGCAGTGGTCGCCCATGTGCGCGCTGTTTGCAAACAAAGATGCCCTCGGCGGAAAGAGCGGGTGTCGGAGGGGAGGGATCGCCCCGAGCTGCGGGGAGAGCGGGGCCGGGACAAGGCGGGGGTCGCGGAGCCGAGCGCCGCGCTGCCTCCGGCTTCCCAGCCCGCGTAACTGCGGGGTTATGCGGGGCGCAAACGGGCAGGGCTCAGCCCTGGCCTCTTGCTGCTGCTGTGCCTGGCTGCAGCGCTACGGACCCTGCTAGAGCTGCAGCCGCTGCTGGACTCCTGCTTCTTTCCTCGGGTTTTGCTGCTTAGCCGTCAGTTGCAGTGACATGTGGCGCCTTTGTGGACTGAAAAACGCCGGTAGAGCAGTTAGAGACACGGGAATGATGAGGGGGGACACAAGCGAAGAAGTTTTGGAGTGATGTGACGCCAGGGCATCCCTGAGCCCCGGCGCCCCCTCTCACCCAGGGCTATCGGTGTGCCGGGGAGCGGCGGCAGCGCCCAGCCGGCCTCTCCGGCCGAGCGGTGTCCCCATGCAGAGCCCGCTCTTCTGCCACGGGCTTTTGAGAGTAGTGAGGAGCAAACTGGAGATCTCTGGCAAGTTCTAACTTTAATCCGCAGTCAATGCCCTCCTGGGGCTGGTGCATCCCTGTGTGAAGTGCTGCGGAATCCTCGGGGCGCATCCCGCGCGAGGGTCAGGGGTTCATGGTACACGGGTCATGAAAACTAAAATCTGAAAACCCGAGGAGCTGTACAAGGCCAGGTGGCACTCGCCCGCCTGCATTGCTTTGCAGCGTGGTGGGCAAAACCGTTGGTGGTTTCCTGATGTGCTTTCATGCCCTCACCAGAATTTCGCTTCCTTTTTCCACTGCTGCACTTGGTTCGCAGTCTGGCTCAGCCCAGCACCAGCCCGCGTCACCCCTGCCCCGCCACCGCAACGGGTGGGGAACAAAGGCAGGGAACGTGGCTGGTCGTGGTGACCCTCCATGGGGTATGAGTTCCTCTGCTTAAGGTCACCTCTTCCTTTCTTTTCTTTATGGGCTTTACGGTTTTTGCCCCCTGTCTCTGTGTGTGGAGCTGTCAGTTGCTTCTCAGCAGGGAATTCTTGCTATTATTTATCCTTTATTACATCAGCCGAGGGTACCTTCTCCATTTCTCCTTGACCCCATCCAGCTAATGAGAAGGGACTCTGAGGCAGCAGTATTACCATCTAAGCTTTTTTTTTTTTTTTTTTTTTATAATAGCTCTCTGTTGTAAGAGTTAAATGTCATGGGTAACATTCTGTGCAGACTAACCTCTTGCATCCAGCACTTCGGGGCTCCTCCATCTGTAGTACGCATCTAAATTAGAGCAGTGCAGTGTCCAGAACCAACAATATTTCTGGGAGTAGCCATTATTGTTCTTTTCCCTTTCATCCCCTGGCCTTCCTTACAAGACCTTAGTCCTTAAAGACAAAGGAAGTTTTAAAACTTGTTCTTATTTGCTGTATCATATATATATTTTTAAATTGTATTTCTTCATCTGGTTTTCAAAACGTTTGCCTATTAATGATGATGGAGACTGTTCAGGCAACTCTTAACATACTGACATATTGAGTGAGTTTTTGCAGCAAAGCTAACCTCTAAATTTTTTTTTCCTTTTAGCTCTCCTCTGGGTTCACCATTGAATTTTCTGACAATGGCACAGATGAGGTTGGTTCAGGTGACTATGGAGACTACGGAGAGCCATGCTTTCAGCATGAGAACGCTGATTTCAACAGGATCTTCTTGCCCACAATCTACTCCATCATCTTCCTGACGGGAATAATCGGCAATGGATTGGTTATTGTTGTTATGGGCTACCAGAAGAAACAAAGGAGCATGACAGATAAATACAGGCTGCACCTCTCTGTGGCTGACCTCCTTTTCGTCATCACCTTGCCATTCTGGTCTGTGGATGCGGCCATAAGCTGGTACTTTGGGAATGTTCTGTGTAAGGCAGTTCATGTCATTTACACAGTCAACCTCTATAGCAGTGTCTTGATTTTGGCCTTTATAAGTTTAGATCGCTACCTGGCAATAGTCCATGCCACCAACAGCCAGCGACCACGAAAGCTGTTGGCTGAGAAGGTGGTGTATGTGGGCGTGTGGCTACCAGCTGTGCTTCTGACAGTGCCTGACATAATTTTTGCCAGTACTAGTGAAGTGGAAGGAAAGTATCTATGCGATCGCATGTATCCTCATGAGAACTGGCTGATTTCTTTCAGATTTCAGCATATCTTGGTAGGACTTGTCCTGCCTGGTCTAATAATCCTGACTTGCTACTGTATTATAATATCTAAGCTGTCGCATTCCAAAGGCCACCAGAAGCGCAAAGCCTTGAAGACAACGGTTATCCTCATCCTCGCCTTCTTTGCCTGCTGGCTGCCATATTATATCGGCATCAGCATCGACACATTCATCTTGCTAGGAGTCATCAGACATCGTTGCAGCTTGGAAACAATTGTGCATAAGTGGATCTCCATCACTGAAGCCCTGGCATTCTTCCACTGTTGCCTGAATCCAATTCTGTATGCCTTCCTGGGCGCCAAATTCAAAACATCAGCACAAAATGCCTTGACATCAGTTAGCAGAGGATCAAGCCTCAAGATTCTTTCAAAAAGCAAACGTGGGGGACATTCTTCTGTTTCTACAGAGTCCGAGTCTTCAAGTTTCCATTCCAGCTAACGCTGCTCCTTGCCATCATTTTATAAATAGACACTTTAAAGTCGGGCAAGATTTCAGAAAAACAAGACTGACCATAATGTACAGATTTATTTACAGTTGGAATTTTATATTGGTTCTTTTAGTTTTTGTGAAGTTTAATTGACTTATTTATATAAAAAAACTTTCGTATTGATGACAAACTGTCTAGGCGGGTCCTGTGGACAAGTGGTTAGTTCGCAAAAGTTTTAGTGCTTGTATGTATAGATATGTGAACTAAACACTTCTGGATTGTAGCAAGTGACTGTTAAAAGTTTAGAAAATATTCCTCTGTTGTTTATATGTAAATGTTTTCAGTGTTGCTGTTAAATTCTTAAAACTTTTGGCTGGAGTTTTTTACCTTACTACAAGATGTTTGGTTTACAATAGCTTAACTCTGCTGTAGAAATGGCACTTATAACCAAAGCCTCCTCTGTTACATCCTAGGGATTTTTTCCCCATTCTCAGTAACTGATGGTTTGCAAAAAATTCTGTTCAAGGTAAATAAAAGTATAAGACAAAAAGTTATTTTGAGTGGTATTTTCATTTCTGGTTATTTTTTTTTCTCAGTGCTTTTGTTTACAATTCTCAATGCACAATAATTTCTTTGAAAATTGCAGGGCTCGTGTATGAAAAGCAGGAAAATGACTTTCAGTACTAGTGATTATTCAGTTGACACCTGTGGGTCTCAAGTCATTTGTTTTTTTCACCAGAATACATTCATTTCAGTTAACATCTTTAAAATGACTTAAACCATCACTTTAAACAAACTTTCACAGGGCAATATATCTGCAAATTAAAACCAATCTATTTAAGCAATTGCTAAAAGTTTACAGCCTCTTTATAAAGTCAATCCTACATTTCTTCTGCCTTTTGCTGCTCTTCTAAATTTCGTTTCACATGGTAATAGTAATTAAGTAGTTGAATCAAAGCCATTTTGCTATTTGACTTTGCATTTGAACGAGAAATAGTTACTGGTGTATCTATGGAAGGTAAGTGCCTTTTCTCTGGAGTTTACTCTATCCTGTCTACATCCACATTTTCTTAAGGTAATACAATCTTCTTAACATTCTTTTTAAAAATCCAGAATGTGTACCAATTCTCTTTAAAAATATGTTTTTAATAGAAACCAGCCAGACTACAGAATTTCCAACAATTAAAGTTGAAATTCTATTTGTCTCAGTCACATCTTCATGTTAGTGGAGTACATTCAAAAGTAATGAACACCCAGGAGGACAGAGCTATTGTGAATATTTGTATGTTCCTACACTGAAAAAAAACAAACATAACTGTTACTGTCCTATAAATATTTAACAGTTTGGAAGGCAAAAAAAGTAAAAACCAATACCTATTAGACACACAGAACTGAAATAAGCAACATGGATATTTCAATATTGCCCAGAAAGAAGGTGTTTTCACATCACCCTAGTGATTCTGTGAAGCATGTACCACTATGTTAAACTACACATTTAATTGCATGGTTTGTTATAGCTATAAATGCAACTTCCCTACTCCAGTCAGGAGGCTGCAACCTTGGCTGCATCCTGCATGCTTTCTCACTTGCAAGGGTGGGAGAAATCATCTGATTCTATGCTGAGCTGATTCAGTTTGCTGAACCAGCACAAAACTAACCCAGCAGAAAAAGAAAATAATTTCCCAGCAATTTAGTGAACTGAATGAGCTCAGTGAGGAATCCAACAAGCACCACAAAAGTGCAAGAGCCTGTAACCTGGAGCCAGGCACGGGGAGAGAAAAGTGAGCAAAGAAGAGGAAGGTCTCCCCTTTCAGGAATTCAACTTTTAGGTCAGTTCAACGTTCAACCTTAATGTCTTATCTTCACTCAACGTAACATAAATGAACAATAGAAAAAGATGCATTGTCAAGAAACAAAAGGTCTCACTTTCATCAAGTTGTTCCTTGTTAGGAGAGTTGAGAAATGAGGAAAACGTGGTATAGGAGCAGATCTTCTTAAATGGTTTATTTTTGTTGCTCATTTGTGTGTTTTCTTAATTTAGTGAGGGTTTCCCCGTGAAGAATTTGTTGTTCTAAATGATGCTGATTTCCACCCCGGCCCAATCAATCACTGTGATTTAACTGCACTTATACTTATTGGCTATCAACACACTGTTCCTTATTTGCTGAGAAAATATTTAGAGCCCTCTGGCATTAACTTCGATTATTCCCATTATACTTTACCATCAGCCAACTGTTACCTCAAGCAGAGAGTAAGCAGGAAAGAGGGTGCACGACAGAATAAACTCAGCAGTCCATGTTACTGCCAAAGACCACTATAAAAGGACACTTTAAACAAACAACAGAAAGCATTTGTGTAGAAAATAAATTAGCAAAACTAAAACATAACCCAAGCCCCAGAGGAATGAGACCTTCATTAGTTTTATAAAACTGTAATTGTTTTCAGTAGAATTAGTGAAACTATGGGGAAAAGAATGTATTGAAAAGAGGTTGCAAGATTATTAGGGTTTTGTTTCAGCAAGAAAAATTAGTAAAAAGCCACATGTATTTCTTTTTAAATAGCTTTATATATCTATAAATAAGAACATAACATATTTTTACTGTTTACAGAGCAAATATTTGCAAAAATAATTAAGTTGCCATGGGGAAACATAGTAAGAAATTATGAAGCCTGTTCTGTCCTTTTACATCTGAGTGACAGCAAATTGGGCAAATTTCTCTCAGTCACTCAGCTATTCCAAATACAACCTGTAAAAAATCGGAATTTATTTCCCTTCAAAATAAAATCACCTTTAAGCTGATTTTTGTTGAGGCTCTGACTTTTCACATCTTTGTGAATGAAAAGTAGTCCCAGTAAATGCTTTCGTCAGTGTAAATTCAGTGACAAAGGTGAATAGACCTAATTTCTAATCTATCCACTGAACAAGTCCACATACATCAAGAACTTTTCAAAGATTCAAAGAGATTTTCCAAGTCTTTTTCCAAATCGTTCGTCTCTAGTATATAGAATAATCAAAATGAAACTCTTCAAGATATACACAACGCATGGTTTCAGCATTTTCTTGATGTCACAAAATGATGGCTGTGCTCAAGTAATTTTAAACATGCAACTCAAGATCCAGAAAACAAACGGGAGTACTGGTGAGTATTGGTTACAAAGCAGTTTAAAAAGTTATATGGTAATTAAAATGTTTATAATGTATTTACAAAGAAATACATTACGATGTATTTACGAACACTCTTTGCACAGAATTCAGTCTCGAAGTATTTCGCCATGGTTGTTACAGTGTGCTAACAGCAATAAGGGACTAAAACATGGATATTCACCTAATACTATAATGCACACATTTTGAGTGCTTAAGATTAGTTAGAAATCCTTTGGATCACACAAGGCTAAACCAAGAACAGAATGTGTACATAAACTTACTTTTGCTTCCTCTGAAAGGCTGTTTGGAAGTCAAGCTAGAATACTTCAAGCAGTGGGATAAAATTATGCTATAATCCATTATTTGTATTGCGTATTTTTACTCTAATCGGGTTGTACAGAGTCCACATTAGAGGAGCATGTGAAACGAGGAGCAGTGGTAGTGAGGTGTCAGGGCTAATGTATGCAGGCTATAGAGAGCAGCCAGCAAGGTGGAGTTTCTTGTTGTTTCTTGGCTAGTCTTATGACACAATCATTATACAGGGGGTTCGACTTCTATGCATTTACATAAATCAAAACAAAATCACCATGAAACTAAAAAGGAAGTTGCAGTAATAACATGGAGCCATTCATACAAATGAATGGTTTATCTTGTGATGGTTGAGCTCTAGTTGGACAATGTACAAAGTGACCACCTCTAGATGTTTGGTTGAAAAGGCCATTTTTTATATTGTTTGGGAAAGGAAACAGCATGACGAGGAAGTACTTCCTTGATCAGGCATGCCTCCAAAATCCCCTAACAATGGGGTATTCTCATATTCTCATAGTGCTGAAACTTAGGAAACACTTAAGCAGATAGGGCAGCAGAGTTTTTGCTCAAAGGACGCCACTCCCTCACTTTATGTTTTGAAAGAGCTATACAGGCTCTTTTTCACAGCCATAAATCACATGTCAATTGAAATTATATGAGCACTGGGAATATTTCTTATAAAGAAGGCAAAAATTTCTTAAAATCTTTTATTTTTAGGCAAAAAAAATTCTGCCACTTTTAATTTTCTCTGAAAATCTTTAATCTTTAACAGGATGAAGTTTAAAGATCATTTATTTTAACATCAACCCTATTACTATCTTCCCACAATCCTAGTTCTAACAGGACATAGAGTAAAATA
The DNA here is from genome assembly GCF_036013475.1 of Columba livia. NCBI lineage: Eukaryota > Metazoa > Chordata > Aves > Columbiformes > Columbidae > Columba > Columba livia. The sequence continues at coordinate 6,932,663 of NC_088608.1, forward strand.
ATGCTACATTTATTGGGTTTCAAACATATTTTAATAGCACTTGATTTTAAGTATACTTTGTGCTTATTTTTATATATATATATATTTAACATATCTACATGTCAATAATTATGTAGATTATAAGCACCATTTTCAGTTGTTGATGCCAATCATCCAGGCTCCACTGACTTCAGAGGAGTCAGGAGTCGTTACAGATGTAGTAGGTATTGATTAAAATTACTATTTTCTTAAAAGGACAGACAGTTTCAGTGACAAACTCCCACTGAATTCAGAGACAGCAAGGTACCTAAAGAATTATGCTTCCTAAAGTGTATAAACTTATAGCCAAATCAATTACAAATGCAGATTACGAGTTCCTCTGATTTCAGCTACAGTAAGAGATCTATAAGAAATAAAATCTTTCAGTACGGAGCAGGTGGAACTGCTCTGCTGAACACAACAGAAATAAATTTCCAGCAAAATGGTTTTCTCTTACTGGAGGCATGCGAGCTTTGCATACCCAGTTATCAACAGCCTGACAGTAATTTGTCTTCAGTGGCACAGTGTTTGAAAGAAATAGGTCAACATTTAAAATATCCTTATCTTTTGGAACTCACACCAGGAGCATATTCTCACCACACAAACATGTCAAACTGAACAGAAATTATGAGAGTTTTTTGAAAGGGTTACATTGTGAAGAGTTCTTTGGCTTCTGGTTTGGTTTGGTTTGGGCATTTTTGCTGTTGATGTTGCCTTTTGTTTCTACTGTCCTCTTCTTACAGCTTCTATTCTACTTGACTTTTCCTTTAAAAATATATCCTTATAGAATTTTTAATAGCTCTGTTCTGTTAAGACTACACACAATATCCTGGACAAGTAAGAAAAAGTAAAGAGAGACTGTTCAAAGAAAAATTACAGCCTTCAGAAGAGTTTCTATACCTTTTCATGTGCATTTCTCTTCCAACATCTGCTTTTCTTTAGCAGAAAGATAAATTACTTCTATATCATATGAAAAGTTTAAACTCACAGGCTGGTTTTATTCTCGAGTTTCTTAAAGTGCAATTGCAGCACAGATTTGTTTACTGTTTTGGTGGTTTCCTATTCAGCACACTGTAATCAGCCAGATCTCCTGAAGTGAGGTCTGGATAAGAAAGGCTGAGAGGGGCCCTTACCTGCTTGTCAGTGTCACCCCTGATGCCAACACAGCTACAACACCAGCTGGCCCTCAATTTGCTCTCACTACTGATGCGCTCTGCAAGGCTATAGTAAGAACAGACAGCAATACTGGTAATATTCCTAAAGTGTCACCTTGCCAAAGACATAATACAAAATAAACCCAAGAAGTTCAAATAGAATATCTTTCCTTAACTCTCATAACTACTCAACCTCTTATTGGACAACCCACTTGTCACCTTTCTTGCGGTTTCACCTTTTTAGTATTGTCCCCTCTTAGGCTTTCTTCCCCTTTGGGAAAATATCTAACTATTGTCCCCTCTTAGGCTTTCTTCCCCTTTGGGAAAACGTCTAACATTTAAAATATCTTTAAAAGCACTCATTCTGCTAAGTCTGTCTGCATGAGTTCACCAAAGAAAGAAACGTTGGTATGCTTGGGAGTAGAAAATGAAATTGGGACCTCTGTTTCCACAGGTCAACTCTATCTCTGTAATCTGTGAAAAGTAAGAGAATAATCCTGTTTTTTTAAGGATGTGTTTTAATTTGACAGAAATAGACGTGTCTTGTCAACATTAGGCTCACTGAAAGCCTGAAATCTATTATCCCTGCTCTTTGGAGAGGTATTACATCTGATCTGCAAGTGCACTGTTGGAACTCACAACAGGACTGCATTGGTAAGAGAAGCTAGAGTCTCTAACATGAATAAAATGGAAGAAGGGATTATTGTACAAGCACATGGTTTCATGTTAGATATAAGTTGATGGCAAAGTAGATTTAATGAGTTCCTGCCCCCTCCTTACATAGTGTTTACTACTTTCCTTTCCATGGCCTTTCATGTGATGCACCCCATCCCCTTTGCTTGCTCTCTTTTTCCCCAGCTGCACTGAGGTGGCTCTTTCACAGTGTTCTCCTGTGTGGCACTGGCACTCACAATGCACTGACACAAGGCAGCTGAGCTGATCTGCTCACCAGTAGGACCAAAAAGGACAGTCTCACACTTCTCAGCCCCCTTCCTTTTCTCCTTTACTCTGAACTATGGATGCCCTCAACTTCTGCTCCTCAGGCGACTCCTTGGGCAAGCCAGTTCAGCTCTTGGAGACTGGAGTTTCAGCGGAATTTGAAGCAATCTAACTTCCTCTGCTGGGAAGGTCTTCAGCCTCCCTCCCCTCCCCGTCCTCTTCTAATCCTTTCATTTGATATCTTCAATACTCTCCAGTTCTTAGTCCTGGGGACCTGTCTCCTGCTGTGCATGGTCTGTTGAATCAGTCACACTTTCTTTTGAACACTTAACTGACTAAATAGATAGACAGTATCTATATTTTTTCTAATTTATTTTACACCATTTAAATTAAGTTAGTTAGCTCAGAAAGATTGCTGAATACATCCAAGATTTAAAAAGAAAAAAAAGACAGTCAGGCGCATGGCTCAACAAAGAAAGGTTATAACAGAGGGTTTTTTCACTTTTTCTTTCAGCAGCAATTAGTTCTTAATTTGACTCCCTGTATTTGGGAAGCTCACACACCACAGAAAATGTAACAACAAAATAATGCAAATAGATTTCAGCCAGCATAGTGAAGTGAATTGGGTTACTAAGAAGTCAAAAGCTGGAGCAACTGCAAGAGCGAGGTTGAAATCATGCACCTGGGAGCTGTGCGGGGAGCAAAGAAGTGGGACCCCATCTTTTGAGGCAGCAAACTGTTAAACCAGCTAAACTATCTTGTCAAAACTTCCTTGACTAAACAGCCAAATTGCTAAACAAACATAAACCAGTTCTCAGGTAGAGGGTAAGAGTTGAAAAGTTATGAAGAGAATAGATACCCCTCTATAAGGGAAGTGAGCTCTGCTTCCTCCATAACCAAATTATGATTACATGACCATGGTCCTGCAGAGGACTTTTCAATGAAATAAGGCTCAAGAAATAGGCATTGAATAGCAGTATTTTAAACTAAAGAGATCTGTCATAGTATGATTAGTCATGTTCTTGATTATAACCTATATTATTAATCAGATTTAATGTAGTTATTTGTTAAGACGCACTGTAAATCTACATTCATATATATACTCCACAGGGCTTTTTGAATGTGATGGATGTTTCTACGCTTTTTAAAACCAGAATCCTTGAAAAGCAGAGAGCAGGTTTTTTCCTATTTAGCAACCACTAAATTTTAACAGGGCTTCCTATTAAAAAAAAGGAAAGCATTTAGTTTAAGTATTATGTTGTAACTCTCTCCTTCTTATAATTAACCTATCAATTAAGAAAAAAAAAAGAAATTGCCTCTTGGTATGAAATCTGCTTATGAAAAAGCATTAGATCCCTGCCTCAAATGCACGCTTAGTTCCACGGAAGAAATGTGGTCAGCCCAGTTATATTGAAGCCAAACTAAATATACTCAGATTGTACAGTCCGAACATGTGGAGTTTTATGGCTCTCCTAATACTCTGCAATGAAGGGAGAGGGCCTGGCAACTGCATGAATATTCAGTGTAGTGCACACCAATCCCACCGCCTAGCCATACTGCAGTCCACAGAGCCACAATTCCTTCAATCTACTCACTCTTGCCTTTTCCCACAAGCTAATAGGGAGGGATTATTAGGAAACTTTATCACCTCATCAAGCACCTTGTGGGCACTCTGTAATAAAAACTGTGACAGATGAAGGATACAGGATCCTTTGTCTGTGATATTTAAAAACCACTCTGCTACTCAGGTGTTTGAAAGAGATCCTGTTCCTTCATTCACCAGTTTCAGTAACAATTAAAAATCAGAACAAATGATTTTGTATCCCTTTAGAACACTTTCAGTTTCTAAAGGTAATCTATTTTAAAATCCTCAGTTTTTAGTACCACACACTACATGTACTCTTCCGGTTGCAGGCCAAACTGGGGCCCACTGTGCCCTCTATAAACCAAGTTCTGCAAGGAAAATGAAGGTACATCTCCCCGAACTGGACCATGGTATTGAAATGCTGAGATTATAGCTGATAGTGGTACCGTTTGGTGATATTAACCGACTTGACTTCAGAAATCAATGCAGCCAGAGGAGCAGCTGTGATTACCTGTCCCTTTATCCATCTTGACTGTCCTGATCACTGGGCTATCGAATTAATCTCTCTCTGACTCAGTGAATATTTATTTATGCAAAGTTAAACATTTTCAAAAGGACTCACAAGACAAAAGCACCTCACCAGATACAACAGCATGGCGATTAAGCACCCTCCCAGGAGAGAGTGCCAGGAAACCCGAGCTTCTGCACCAATGTCCCTTGACACGGGACATTGTTTTTGTAAGAGGGCTCCTCCTCCTGCTCGTCAATGTTTTGTATAGGATTAAGTGTGCGTTAAAAAAAGCACCTATAGGAGTAAGCACTGTCCTTTGAAAAAAAGCTGAGAAGTGCTTTGTTTATGATGGGTTAGGCGGATGTACTTTCTCATTTGGCACTATCAAGTCTGAAATGGTTCTGTACATTAGCAGCAGTAGATATTTAGGTACTTAGATCTGCTAGAAATCGACAAAAGCTTTTTAGGATTTGTGTTTAGATTTAAAGGTCCATATCATTTGGAGAAATGTAAATTTGTCTTATAAATCTAGCACAAAGTGGAATCTGTGACACTACAGAACTCTTCCCCACATTAACAGAGCTGTAAATGATATTCATACACAGTAATTCAAGTTCTACACCAGAAATAACACAGCTACAACATGTTTTCCTCGTTATTCCTTTCACAAACTCCATAAACAAATGGACAGCTCATCCTAATGAGCTCTTCAGCCACCGAGCTACACTTAATCCTGAATCAGCAAAACCTGATAATAACTCTCAGCTGCTTGAAATGGAATTATTTTCTGATGACTGGACTTAATCCAACCAAAGGTCAGTAGAAATAAAAAATACTGTCAGCTCAGGACTTAATGATATATTCTTACCTCTGTAGGCCTATTTCTTTAGATACCTAAGAGGTCATGTCAATCCTAATGTCTCCCAGTTTTATGAATGCAACCATGAGCCCCTTTTAAATCAGATTACAAATGATTATTATAACTCTAACTCAAGGGAAAGGCCCACCATTTTCCCTAATTGGAAAGACTAATTTAATTATAATTGTTTTCTTTCCAGATGCTTTGTATTTGTTCCATTATGCTACAATAGATAGGATTTATGGAAAAGAAACAGTTAATTGTTTATGACTTGGAAAGGATGAGAAATTAGTTCACATTTGCTGGTGTAGCCACACCAGCCACACTGTTGGTTTTGAACTGCAGGTATCTTCATATACAGTTCATGATGACTTCATTTCTAATTTAAAGTAGCTGAGAAGACTGCATAACTGGATAGCCTGTGCTGTTCAAACATTTTTTAAAGATCTTATTCCATCTAAAATGGGCGGTTGATAAAACCATCAGAAGAAAAAACCTAAGAATTTGTTACAAATCTGTGGGCACAAAGTGGAAAATGCTTAATGTATTCAATATCCTAGTGTGATTCTGCACTGGATTAACATAAATTGACATAGCCTGCAAAGTGAATCTTGTCAACAAATTCACCTTGCCTTATTAAAATCATTGCTGTATCTAAATTGTTTTTGTTTGTGAAAAATAAGTAGCTTTTCAAATATTAAATAGACCAAATCTATATTCTGTGTAGCTTTGCTGAATCCAATGTTTAATTATTTATTAGATATCAAATGTATAGCATCTGTGTAAGAAGGCTGACATATGTTAGGACCTTTGACTTCGATATACAAAAACTGTCTGCTGAGTTAGGAATCCCTCTATAAGTTAATTAGATAAACATGAATATAGCATGTATATTCTTCCAAATCTTTGCTTCCCTAGAGATGAGGATAATGCTTATACAAAGGACACAAGACTGAATGTATGAATGGATCCCTTTTGTCTTTGAATTAACAAGGTTACACTTTATGCCTTCTTAACTTTGTAGTGGATGGCTTTCACAGTCTAAAGGTTAATTCCTTGCTCGTTTCTTAAGCTGTTTCCGAGACTCTGTCAATATTACAGAAAATGACACCAGTATAACTACCTAGATTTTGTCTCATTGGTATAAGTTTTGTAGGCAAAGTCTCACATAAGAATATTCTTCTGGAAAGATACACTGTTTGTCTTCTTCATTCTACATGCCAGCACACGGGCACACACACACACAAATCCAACTGATTATACTTTGGGTCATAATATTATATTTTGATCGGAAAACTTCAGTTTCATTTATCTCCATGGCTGTACTTTTGAGTTGGAACCCTTCTAAACTTTGCTTGTGCAGCTGCTTGTCATTCCACTATATAATAAAAAATCATTTTGCCTAACACTCCCTAGAAAGCAGAGCCTACTGCCTATACAAGGTATTTCCTTTTTCTCAGCTAGATACAAAATGTAGTGTCTTATCAAGATAAGGAAAGGGTCACAGCTGATCTTCTAGTGAAAGAGCAGAGCCTTCTCTCCAAAATATCTTTTTTCCTCTAGAGATCCTTCAGTAGAGATTCAGTTTTGATCTATGATTTAAGTTACAACTTTGCAACAGAAAAGGAGTAGTTTATAGGCAAGTAAGCAAGGTCGTAAATTGTGCCCATTGTCACTACTGAAAAGGTATCATCTTCTTCCAAATAAGGCTGCATATAGCAGCATATCCAAGGAAATTAGAGAAGCAGACATGTGCCAAGAGCATCAAATAACGTTCTTTGCCTGAGTAGGGTCCATAGTGACATGCATGCAAAAGAACTCTTGCTTTTTCAAAAAGCAATCCTGAATAAAAACTCTTCTCATTCAAGATAGAGGCCTTAAGGAACATCCTGCATGTTAACAAACATCTTCAGATAATGCCGAGTTTGATGCTCATTTCCTAGTTATTCACAGACTCTCTTAAAAGGAGCTCTTTCACGTCTGCAGCTTAGCCTAAGGAAATCCTGCAAGAACAATGTGTGACTGAAATACACACAGGTTTCCCAAATGGTAGCAAGACCCATTGATGCTGCTTCAGATAGTACCAAGACAGCAAGTTATAATACAAGCTAAACAAGAAAGGGTCTTGTTTGTATAGGACTGATTTGGGTTCAAGCTTTTTCCCTTTCCATTTGTAGTACATTATGTAAAGTGTCCTTCAGTGAAGAATATATTCAGCTGCCAAATCACATTACCTTTCCTCAAGTATTTTAGTAGACAGAATTTCAAAACCACCTATGCAATTGCATTCCCATTTACTCTTCTTAGTAAAGGAGCCTGGAATCTCCTTGCAGATGCTGAAGGTCTGGTAAAAGAAAGAGATGCCTTAAATATACTAATTCTAAAATTAGATACCATGGCAATGACACAGTTTTATTAATTAAGGTTGATTTATTTCTATAGAAGATACCTGGTTTGATGCTCCTGGATTCTGTACAACCTGTACATATTTACAGAAAAACTGCAGCACTGAGGACATTCCAACTTTCCTGGGATTACCTCTGTAAACAAGGGGAAATCCTTAGGACCTCAAGATTATCCAGCTTATCAATAGAGCATAACTGATTCCAGTATATGGACATCTTTCCATTGTACAATAGATTTAAAACATTAATTTATTTCAAGTCAGTTAACATTTGATGGATGGCTTCCAACTATATCCAGGGTTGGGCCCAGTTAGTACTTGGATGGGAGACCGCCTGGGACTACCAGCTGCTGTAGGCTTTCTGGGCTGCCGTGCGCTATGCTGAGCGGGCGTCCGTGCTAAGGCTGGCATCAATATGGTGAGTCCCGGGGAGCCAGAGGACACGAGGTTGACTACAGGAAGGGGTGGTGGGAGGTAAAGGGGGTAACGGGGAGCATCTGCCATGGTTTATTGCCACCTTGCCTTAAACCTTGACACCAAGACAGATTACTTTTGGATCTCAAAGAGAAACAGCTCTTTATCCCATTACAAAATTTCTAAGCCGATTTTCCTTCTCCTTCATCTTTATTTCTATAGCATTATCTAGTGTCTTCCCCAATTACAGTCTGGTTAAAGTTGTTGCTAGTACTTTTTCTAGTCAGAGCATCCCTAATAAGTTCTTATGCTATTGCTTTTCTTGTTTTGTTATTGCCGTTACTGCACAGTTCCCTCAACAAAGAGGGCACACAATATTTTTGTATTCACAGCAGTTATTACACATCACACAGTACTACATATGTGTTAGTGGATATACCTGATAATCTGTCTTTCCCAGAAGATCATATTGATCACCCAAACTCCTAAAATACCTTAAAGTCTAGATATCTTTTTCTGTTTTATTAAATCACACAGTTCTAGGAAAGTTGTATTTTGACTGAAAGAAAGACAGGAAGCAGAATGTGCCTCGTATGTACACAAAAGAGACAAGTAAATGAAAATATATTAAATTCAAAAAAATATGTAGGACACTGGCCATGGAGAAATGAAAAATAGTAGTCCATCCAATAAGTGATTTCAGGGGGTTTATATACAGGCAAATACAGGTATCAATTCAGATACAATATACCATTTAGAAGTAAAAGCAAGGTATAAAGAAGATTATATGCATAAAATGGATCCTATTATAACTTTTATTTTACTGAAATCATTAATAATCAAGCGTTTGAGACAGAACAAAATAGTCCAATGAAAGTAGCACTTTCCTGCAATCCTACAAAAAAAAAGGCAGAACTAAGGTAAAATGTTTCTCTAGCAAATCTTACAATACCCAGTCATCCCAGTTACCATACTCATCCTCTTCAATAGAAAAGAAGAACATTAGACTAGAACTTTATTCAAACACCTGCTAAAATCAGTGGAGAATCTCACTGGATTGATATGCTTTGGAGTGGGACACTAATGCAGGGTCTCTCGCCCATTGGATTTCTCCATTCTTTTCTACTGCCACCACAGCTACCTAAGTAATTCTGACTAATTTTTGTGTCAGAGAGCTGGGGCTTTTCAGGAGAGTCATTACAGTGAGTCCTGTGTGGTGAGCAAGAGTGAGATACTGCAATGAAGTATCAGTCTGGAAAGCTAAAACAATGAGTTACTCACAAAACAGTTGGAATACACCGTGTTTGTTCTTTGCCTTTTTATACATAAAAATGCTTTTGACTGTATCTGTTCAAACACTAAAATGTATCTAAATATAAACTTGACTTCAAAATCTCACATCTCCAGTTATAAGCCAGCTACTTTTACAAAAAAAGCAATGCTCATTTACCCATCAGGCACTTCTAAGCACATCTTTGGATGTTGTTGCTGTTAGTTTTTTATATAGTTGAGCTATTTGTCTTAAGTAAAAAAAGTGGCATCTGTATGTAATTTCCATGCTCACTTGGCACCACTACCTCCTTTTGATGACAGTCTGTACTGTTTCCCTTTCTTCTTCTAGTCACTCCAGCTGCAGGGCCCAGATGTCAAACTCAGGAGTGTATTTTTTCCCAGCAGAGATATCTGATTCTGTTGTTGGCACCTCCACTGGTGGCTGTTCCGAAGCTGCCTGTGTGCAGCTTCATAAGCTTAAACTGCAGACAGTGGTTTTTTATTTATATGCTAAAACCTTTTCAGCTGCCTTCATTACAGGAACTGCATATTATATATTCATCAAATACACAAACATACAGATTCCATTATTTACTCTACTGGTTTCATGACAAATATCATGCTTCTGTAACCAGAAACTGCTAATGAGACAGTATAAGTAGTTGCTCACTTTTAATAACTGATACAAACAAACAAACAAACAAGGTACATTTAAAGCAATCAAAGGCTGAATGACAAGAATAAAGAGGAAAAGGTGAAAAAAGAAATGTATTAAAAAGGAATGAGCAACAAAGAGATGAGGGGAGAATAAAATATGTTAGCATTGTCTAAAAACATCCTGCCACATGTCTCTAAAAAGTGAAGTTCTTCAAAAAAGAATGAAGGGACAACTTCTTTCCAATTAATAGCTTTCTGTAATTTTCTCTTTTTCTTTCTCCTAGCTTCATGTTTTCATTTTGGGAACTTTTTGCTGCAGTATTTGATTCTCCATCACATAGACAAGTTATTTGTCTCCGAGAGGCTTTGCTTAGTCACAAAGAGTGACTAGTCTAGAGCACTGAATGAGTCAAGCAGCTTGCATCCTCCCACAGGCAGCGGATAGCACCTGTGTGCTTACTCTGCCACAGCGTACGTGACAAATTAATTTTCTACAGATCCCTTAAAGAAAGTGCAATCCCTTCCCCCTGCATTAGTTCTCCTGTGTAATAAACATACTTTTGAGACAGCTTCTGTCTTACATAAATATTACTAGTTGCTTTACACTGATGCACATATAGGCACAAGAACAGCTTGCGAAGACATAAGAATGGCTTATTAACAAACTGCTTAGGTCAAGAAACTAACAAGTGTTAGGCTAAAAAAGCTAACAGGCTGGCTAAGAGAAGGGATGGTAGTGGGTGAATCTATTAATGAGATAGAGGAATGGTAAGTGGTGAGTAACCCCAGTCAGGTAGATACACTGGGAAGTTCAGAGGTAAGAAAATATTAACACTTAGCAGCATTTGTGTTATCTTGAGAGCCCACTTGATTTCTATCTCAATATATCTCAATATATTATACTTACCTGAAAAATATTTTAGTTCAACAGCATGAACATTTCTAATTATTGTTATAGTTCTTCCTACAAACAAATTTATGGAGATTAGGTGCTGTTTGGAGTTTGTGATCCAAGTGTTAGAAACAATCAGTAACACTTGTAAGCGTGAAAACTGGAGATGTTAGCATACAAATGGAAGGAGGAAAACGTCTTTAATTAGCTAGTCAAAACTGTGACATCTTATCACAAGATTAGACATAGCACAGAAACAAAGACAATGCATTTAGAAGTGCTAAGAACATTATCACATTCTTCTATTTACTATCATTTTTTGATACAGGAAGATCTTATACAAATGGGAAATACAAAAGAAAAACAAGTTTGCCTGTATGTAAATAAGCAGGCCAACTCATCTATGAACTTGGCCTCCAGCACCTCTGCCCCTATTAAGTGAATTTATTTCCTTCTACATTTACTGCCCAACTACTTCTTCAAATTGTTTGTGTAAACACCAGGTGTTCCAAACAGGGAAGGTCTTTTTTGTCTCCATAATTCCAGGAGAACATGTTTGCCCTAATTACAGCTTTCTGTGCACACACAGGCACAAAAGTGCAAACTGTACTCTCCATCCTTCAGTTGCTTTCAGCTCCAACATTTTAAAGGGGATCCAAGAGATGACAACTTTTTGTCTGTTTAAACAAAAAGGTGGCATTCAAAGTCTACAGCTGGAAGGAGTCCCTCAGCTCTTTAAAACTATACTTCCAGAGGAAAGTGAGGCAAAACAAGTATTACAAATTTCATAAACCTATACGTAGACTGATATCCTCAGGATGACCTAGACAGTGATCAAAAATAACAAAACATTCTCTTGCTAACACTGTGTGGGTTTTCCCACTATTTAATGAAACATTTGACTCCTAGAGACTTTGTGTTCATCACATCCACTGGAGGTGCACAAGTTCAAAGTCATATTTATATGCTCTGAATGAAAACTTTCAAGGGAAGGGAATGGTTCCCAAAGCTAAGTAGGTCTTCTCTGACACGACAGAACAAGCCTCCACCTTTTGAAGAATAGATCCCAACGTTTGGAATTGATTCCAGGCACATGAGATCTGGTATAAATAAAATCAAGATGGGTTGGTACATATACATCATGCTGCATTTTAGAGGAGACTGCTACGTATTGACCGTGAGACATAAAGGCTTAGGAAGTGCAAAACAGACTGTGGAGTTTGTAAACATTTCACCTGCCCGCTACCAAGATAAAGATAGGAAATAACTTGGGATGAGCAGCTGCCACTGCAGGAATCTTTGATATTGTCTCTCAAGGTAACAGAAAGATTCAACTGTGCAATCCTGTACAAACAGTGGTACTGGGGTGCAACAAAGTAAAGAAATTTCCTATTATATGGATTATAACACGGAAATAAATTCAGATTAAGATAGAGAAGTGAGCTTACCCTTTGAAATAATGGTATTATTACCATCATTATCATCATGAGCTTGAATTTGACAATAAAAGTATTCAACCGAAGTCTGAGATGGCTCCCTAGCTGCCTTTCTTCTTTGGATACTAGAAAATAAATACTATAAAGTTCCTTTTCTCTGATATAAAAGAGAAAACAATCTGTGGCTCCTAGATTATATAAGCAACTTTATTTGGCAGGTCTGTGGTGAAGACAACAGATGTAGAGGATACAGATTCAAGTAAATATAGTGGAAAAATGGGCTGCATTTTAAGTATCTTACATGATACACTGGAAGAAGCCTAAAACTTCCCGGATCAGACTCCAAATGTATCCTTTCAAAATTCCATAAAGGTATATTTTAGAATTTGATCTGTCATGGGATTGTCCTAATAAAAGCCATTTGGCGTGGGAATCTTTGAGTGGGTAGAGCAAAAAGGAGAAGACAGAAAATGAAATATTGTAGCACAAAGCTACAATTAAAAAAAAAATGGAAACAACTGGAAGTGCCTAAAAGGGAAACACCACTATCACAGCAAACAGGATACAGACAAAAGAAATCCAGTATTGCTGTTTTTTTCTTTTTTTCTTTCTTTTTTTTTAAATTATAATTATGCTTTTGGAAAAGATTACCCAAGCACTTTTTCTGCTGACTGTCAAGCAAGATATAATTAGACATAGTCAAGTAAATTTGATATGTGAAAATATGAGATTTTCTTCCTCTTTCAGCAACTTCTTCCAGCCAATTGAATACCCACATTGAGGAAGGAATACTGCATAATGCTAATATGCACAGATTTCACGTCTGAGTGTCTATTTCAGTCCCTAACTTAGAACTGTGAGGAGACTTACATTTCTTCAACTCAAAAACTGGACTTATCATGTTATGTGATTCCTAACATGTTATTTGCTTTGGTTTGGTTTGTGTTGTTTTTGTTGTTGTTGTTGGTTGGATTTGTTTTCCTGTAGTAGATGTTAAAAGGTATAATTAAAAATAAAAGCAGAGCCAATTAGCTGATAATTTGCTTTACACAGCTTTCAAAGTCATCAGTATACCAGAATTCTACAAAATAGAAATAAAAAATTATCATACAAGTAATTATCGGCTGTTATCAGCTGCTAAGTATCCAGCAAATGAAGGAATATTCTTTATTATCTGTATTCACAATTGAAGTATTCTTGCAACATTTTTATGACGATAGTCTTTCGCCAATGTTAGAGACACAATTATTGTTGGTTCACAGTATCTTCAGGACACTATGACCTAGCAATGAGTTGAACTTGGCAAAATATACAACTGATAGAGAACTACGAAAAATGAGCACTTCTTAGCTTGAGAGAAATTTTAGATTTCTAGCTAAATTAGCAGGTCAAATATATCATTATGGAAACCACAAAGTGATTTGTGTTCACTAAGATCTTTTATAGTCTATCGTTCATAGCTGAGACTAACTCAGGTTTTCTAGACTTTTTTGTCAATGAAAACAACGTCTGTAGGACAGATGTCTGGTGGGAATAGAGACAAAAGCAGTGATAGAAATTATCATGCCAGATGTCCAGAGCAAGCAATTATTCAAAGTAAAATTAATTGATAGGACATCCAGATCTGAAGGCAGTGGTTACCCTAAAACACTCAGACCCTAGCAATACTGACAGAGGTCAGACCAGTATGAATTTTGAAAGTAAAACCTTCTATGTAGGTCAGTAACTTTCCTCTCATAAAGAGTACGTTACAGCAGTCTCTCAAAAGGTTGCTATTATTGAGTGCCAGCTGACCAAAAAACAGTTTTGCACGGAAATTTTCAGATTTTTCCTCAAAAGGAAAAAAAATAATTTAATGCTCAGAATCCAGTATTATATAAGGCAGTGTAGGAAAAATAAATTAACCATTCCTTATCAAAAATGCAGTGAAGTTGGTAAAAAAAATGGAACAGGCTGCACAGGGAAATTTGGAAGGCTCCATCCGTGGAGATGTTCAAAACCCAAATGGACCCAGCCCTGGGCATCCTGTTTTAGTTGACCATGTTTTGAGCAAGGACTTTGGACCGGACAATCTCCAGAGGTCCCATCCGGCACCAGCCATTCTGTGATTCTGTGAATGTGGAAAATACCAGTGTTTAGGAGTTTTCTTTAATTTCCATTTATCATCAATTCCTTTTCAAGTTCTTCCATCCCTGTGAAGTTTCCAGAGAACAGAAATATTCTAATTTACAATATCTTTAATATTTTATCTTCCAAATTGCAAAGAGAGTTTTTTTCACCAATCTTTTTGTAACACTTCACTACATATTTTATCACAAGCACTTTTCTGTGCTCTCCTTTAAAAATGCAGTTGCTTACAGAAATGTATGTTTCACTGTTTAGAATCACAGACAACGACTTTAGTATCTTTTATTCCTTTTTTAAAACTGTTATTGTTATGGAACTGGTAGTTCATGCATCACCTGATCAGTTTGTTCAGAATAAATTATTTTTTAAACATGCACACAAAAATCTTAGCTCTTCCATCCTCGAATGTCTACTGTAAACTAAGTACATTCATATGAAAGGTTATGAGTCAATTAAATATAACAACCCTTTTATTTTCAAAGAAACCCTTTTCACATAAAAGCTTAATGAATTAACACTGCACAATTCTTACTGTCCTCACCTCCTGCTGGTATTAGAAACACTGAGGAATTGTCCTCTCGAATTCTCCACTTCCATATTTACATATTAAACCTCTTTGCAGGTACAGATATGATTAGAATACATAAATTTCTGGTTTGGCATATGCAAGTATGCTGTGTTCAACTGCTAGCATTCATAAATGATTACTGGTGCCATTGGAAAACTAGTTTAGGTATTTGGTTCTTTGTTATGATATACATTTGCAAATAAGACCAATATTTGTCATTGCATTGGTATCATAATAAAAATATATAGTATTAGTAATGTGAGATATAATTTCTTAGAGGCAGATTTTCATTGGGATTTCTGCAGTAGCACGTGACCAATGCTAACCATTTGTCTTGTTCTCTGCTTCACAGCAGAACCGTATTCCATTTCAGCAGGACGCTTTATGGGCAAAAAGAGAAGCTTTGTAAACATCTACATTCATCACTACTAAAAATAAAATGTATACAATAACAAAGGCATTTAATAATCAACACTTGTTTGAGAACCATATTGTTACACAAAACGCTTCAGTAGGACTCCAACCATGACTTCTTTTGAAATTTGATAAGATATCTTCCTTTGAAAGTATTTCAGACAAATTTGTTATGGAAGAAGTATTGATAATACCAAACAAAAGTTTTCTACAAAGTTCACATAACTGACTTTTTTAAAAAATAGAGCATGTACCTTCCATGGGATATGAGAGTCACTGCATTTTTTGGATAATTTTGTAAATGCAATCAAAGCATGTTTAGCTTCATTTTGGTTTGTTAGAACTACAAAAGAAGGAAGAAACAGCAATTTGCAAGGAGATGGAAAACAAGGCCACATAAATAGAAAAAATAGTTACACTTAATGAGATTTGTTTTCATTGGAACTGCTGCTGGGTTTCACTTTCAAACTACAGAGATATCTACTTTCATTTGATTAGAGACAATGCTATGCAATCTGAGTCGCTTTGATTCTCTCACCAAATAAAAGAACAAGTGTGTCACACTTAAAGAGAGAAAACATTCAATTTAAGGAAATGAAAGAACAAAGAAAGAACCTAGTTACTTTAAATACAAATGTGAAGACATTTACATTAAAGATAGTAAATCACACTCTGGCAAGGATGCTGGTGGAGAAATTCTGTCCTGACACAAACCCACAAGGAACTACTAAAATTTACATAATTACTTTGGAAGAGCATAGATGTGGTTTTGTTTATACTAAACTCTCTATCTCCATAGATTAGTTATTTTCTTTTTAGTAGTTGCTTCTGAACTTTATTGTAGTTTTCCATCATCATTCTTCAGTCTCCCAGCGACTAATGACTTTTCCATCTCTCCCTGTGCTGCAGCAGTGCTTGCCACCTTTTTCCTTCAAACTGGTGAACATAATTAAGTAATTTAAATTAAAGTAATTTAAATTCCTAAATGGAATACGGTTTGACATTTGCTGCTTCTACTTCATGCCTCTTTCTGTGTTGCATTCTCAACAGCTTATCAATTTCTTCAGCTGAAAACGGATTTAATAAGGTTTTGCCTTTTCCTGGAAGTCCAGCCCACTTTCAGACCCCCACAGCTACAGCACTACTACTAATTATGGATGTGCTTGTACCATCTATATATTGCATCATGTTAGTACATCCTTAAACATGCATTCCCACACCACCTAATTATTAATACCTATGTCTTAGAAAATCTTCTACCTCCAATTCAAAAGTCGTACATATTATGTATTATAAAATAATATCTGTATTTACATGACAGAGTTACATTGTTTTAAATATCTTAGTAAGCAATGACAAAATCTAAAGCACCCCTAGATAGTGAACTGGAATGCAACACCTGTACAGCCAGCATGTTCCCACTAGGCTTCATGATTCAGCACAACTGCTCATGCAGCCTAAATGAGGGAGTCAGTTCAGTGTCTGAAAAGACTGCCTTAGATATTTACAGAAATAAAACTTAAGAACTTACTAAGGGCTTCAGAACAGGGTTCAAAATACCAATTTTTAATTACAACTGGTGTTTTCCCTGTGTGAAGACTACAAAACGGGACTTAAAACTATCTCAAGTTATCAAGGGTTCAACCTTGGAGGATAAATGTTTGGCTGTGGACTACAGCAGCAGAGTCTTCAGGAACAGAATCCAGCAAACACTGTGGCCACGAATTTGGAACATATCTAATGGAACTTCATGGTAATTCCATGCAAACTACATCTAAGGATCTCTGTCTCAAAGAATATCACTGCTAACTGGGATTGTATGGTATGTGGTGCTACTATTGACTCTGCACTTTTTGTATATCAAAGTTCCCTCACAGAAAGCATAGGAATCGCTTTGGAAAGTAGAATGGAGGGTAAATAGGGAAAAAACCCCTTCTTTTCAGAAATATATTATGTTTCCAGTTGCAATGATGCTACAACTATGATGGTGTGTGCACATAAATGATTTAAGCTGCATATGGATAGATAATATTTTTACTAGACAAAACAATATATTTGGTAGCTCCTCTACTTCAGGCCTAAATAAGAGCTTATACCCCCAAAAGTCCAGCTGCTATTTCACTTAAGTCATTTGTCTAGTAAAAGATATTATTTCTTCAGACAGGCCTTGACTTACTTTATGTTCTTTCATTTGCTGTTTCCAACAGTTGTAAATTAACAGAGTCCACATGCGAAGTGTGTGGTTACTTTTAATGCACTAAAAGACAGGTTGTTGACTTCATCTTTTGTTTTACTTTTGAATACATTATTTTTTACTGTACCTTTTGCTTTTTCAGTACTTCTGATACTTAAATACTTCAAGCTCTTTCCTTTGCCTACAAAGCAAGCCTACTGTCAGTAGTAACATGTTAATTCGAATAACACGTTTTAACAGGATTCCCAGGCCCTAATAACCATTACTTCCTGCATTTATCATAAAACCAGTGTGAGATGGCTATGTTCTCACATATCAAACAAAATATCAGGACAGCCCAGTTAAATGATTTGCCAACATACAATTTGATACAGCATTAGCAATTTTCCAAGTCTTTCTCAATTCTACACATAGCTGTTCAGTACACACCAGGTTAAACGCTAATCAGCACTACTGAAGTGTTTGATTTAAATCACTCATTCCATATTTTGAAATAACGTTTTTAATTTTAAAATAAGAGGTTGAATGATACAAAGTATTTTTTTAAACAGTTTGCCAAACTTTAATGTGTTTCTTTACAATAACATATGGTATAGTCATTACTTAAAGGCAGGTCCTCGGCAGTACACATCTTTCACTGTAGGGATTGAAACTGGGGACCCATCTGCTCATATCTATTAAATTCTCAATACAATTTCAAACATTTGCTGAGCTGATGATACTTTCAAATGTAGTAGGATTTTTATGACATAGGTGAATAACGGGAACATGATTTCACATTAAGCAAAATAATCTTAAATTGTTGTCAGAGAAAATAAAAGAGGGAATAAACAGCTGCAGTACTGAATCACGTTAAACACACTGACAGGGCTGTGTAATACAGGCTCCATGTTATAAAGCTTTCTTTTTTTCCTTTAAACTAAGGAATGTACAAATGGTAATCACACTAGCTCAACAGAAAAGCACTTTACTGCACACCCAAAAATGTGGAGGTGATCTCTTTTATTGGGGCAACTAAAAATATATAGAAGAAGTCTTTGGGAAATTTTATTTTAATTTGTTTTATCAGACCTTGTAAGCAGTAAAAAAGAAAATCAAAGGCTTGCCCTGTGTGGTGCCTCTTGGTAAAATAAGCAGCTTTGAAGTTATTCTTTGGATAACACAAGACACTGGGTTAAGTAAGGGGCACATCCTTAGGATTTACTCCCATTTGACACAGCACTTGCAAACATATGTAAATTTTATGCCAAGCTAAATGTGAAAACATGTATTATACTAAACAACCCTATAAACACACTGTTCGTTCCCTAAATAACCATATAGCTGAAAAGAAAAAGATAGGAAAACACAGCAGAGTAAAATAAAGGAAAATCTGGGGGGGGGGAGGTGGAAAAACAAAATTACAGAAAAAAATGAACCATTGATCCATCGATATTCCAACACTGGCCACTCCCCAGCTGGAGTAATATATCACAGTTCAACAAGTCATAAGCTACGGCAACTTAGTCAACAAAGGATCTGTACCTATATGCAGTATAAATTACATCAGATTTGTTCTTAGTCTGATACCCATCATATTTTGACAGTTAATTATGTTCATTTAAAGAAATGTGTCTCAATTCATGATAACTAAAATGCTCACTATGACTCAAAATCTGTTCATCTTTTACCTCGAATGTTTTTTCTGCTAATTCACTGATTCTGTTGGAAACAGAAGGACAAAAAGGAAAAAAGGAAAAAAAAAAGATGAAAGAGAAAGAAACAGAAAGAAACAGAAAAAATACAGAGCTCCTCATAGCAGCAATATCTTCAATACAGGATTACAAACATACATACAACGTCAGACCTTTCTACAGAATTTTTGAACTGAATACATTCTACCTTGTACCATAGATTTCCATAGCAACTTACAATAAAAACCTACATATACTAGAATAGCGTCTTCATAAAAGCTGATGCCTTGCCTAGACTTGCTCATACAAATAAGATAAATGCTTGAAGTAGAACAATTACTTCAAAAATTCCAAAAAAATTAACCCTCTATGTACGGACATTCTTATTCCAGAATAAAACCATCCCAGAGTGATGGGAGCAAGAAAATCCTTAATAGTTTGTCTTTAATATGTGTTAGCCTTCCGAAAAAAAGATCACAGCTCCTCCTACACTGTTCAGACAGCTCAATGAACACAACATATTTTGGTTTATTGTTCATTTGAAGGCACAGAACATCTGCAAAAAGCTCAACTTTCTGATGCTGGTATGGCCATTATATTTTATTTTCCTCCTGGTACATCCATACAACCTCATTATTGGAATTAGCAGACTGTAGATTTTGCCTGACATATATTTATTAACAGTTAACTCTATTTCATCATCATGATATACTTACTGGCCAATGATATATATTTTATAGATATATAATTTGTATATTCTTAACATATACTATTATACGTATATATTATATACATGCTTGATAGCAAATACCACAGGAAAAAAAATTGAAAATTATTATTCACATTTCTGATAATATTTTGCCACTGGAATATGCTATAGTAATTCAAACACTCTGTGGTTTCCAGTGAAGTTGTCTCAGACAAGACAGTGTGAAATTTCTCAAATTAATCCAGCTTATTGATAAATATTATGTAGGAAAGACACTATGCAGAAATGAAAGTAAGGATAAGAGGGACTCAATAAAGAAAAAATCTAGGTGTCAAATCATATTTGTGGAATCTATGGAAACCTCATAAAAGTGAATAAGATTTGTATCAAGGGCCTTTTTTGTGATGCCCAGGTGAAATTGAGTAAATGTCCTTGGAAATCTATGTCTGGACAAAACTAAATAGCTCGATGTGGGTCTGTAAAAGCTAGACTAACTATTGACAGCACAGCCTTCAAATCAGGCACTCAAGCTGTCATTTCAGAGCTCAAAATACAGAACAGGTTGATCAGAGGAGGTTTGTAAAAGGCGGAGAATTTCAGAATTGAACACGAGTTCTCAGATTTCAGTGTTGCCTCCAGACAAGAAAAAAACTACCGATGCATAAAAATATACAGCAGTAAGTATTGCAACTCATCTGCTGCAATAACTTTTCATTCATTTTGATACTTATGGGATTATCAAACTGGAGCAGACCACTGAAGAATTATTTTATACAACAAACATCATACACAGCAGTAAAAACGTTAGGATACCTTCAGCCCTCAACCACAGTCCTTTCATTTTTTGAGAACATTCTGCTTGTTGAGTGAAGATTTTAATGAAAACAGTATTTCAGAACTTCCTTCCTTTGTGAGTATATGTCCTCACCTTAACCTTATTTTAACATTGTTTTTTGTGTGGGCGTTTATTGTATTGCAGAGTATGGCAAATCTGATAAGAGAAAAGCAAAGACTAAGACCAGTCTTAGTCTATCAGAATGGCTGAAATAATCACACATCCTGGAAAACCTGGGAATTTCGGATCCTACTTTCAGACACATAATGGATATACAGTTTTTGATTACAGAAAATTCTCTTGCAGTCAAACACAAAGCTAAACTTCAGTTGTAATCTCTGATGAACAATCAACATGGCTCATTTCCTAGGCTTTGGGAGAAAAACTGTTTCTGCACAACCCAGTGAACTGAGAATAACAGGAATTATATGCTTGATGACAGCAGCAACATAGAACCTAAAAAATATCCCAGAAGACTGCATTTTTGAATTGAAATATGAATGTCATAGGGACAGCACATAGGATGTTTGATCCCAAAAGATTTGTTTTTTTCAATGCCCTATAAGCTACACCTGTAACTGTTACAACCATCCATTATGTGGATAGTGAATTCTCCCCAGACATTCTATTTTGCTTCTAAAAATATTGAAACAGTTATTAAAAGACAATTTAAAAACCCCAGTAATTTACATTTTGGTTACCAAAGGAAACCAAATAATTTCCTTTAGCTACATTTTATTTTATTATAGCTTCTTTTCATACCTCATGATGCAAAAAAGTGTAATTGTCTGGGTTTGTTACCTCACAGGACAAATATAATGGAAATATTATTCCCAGTTCTTCGGGTATTTTTTGCTAAGGAGTTTCATGATCTCTGCTCTCACCATAGAACACCAACCAACGAGAAAAGAGCCATGCTGCTTCCACCCAAGCCTGTCAGTGTCATTCCTGAAATTCAAAAGTGGTTGACTGCTGCAGAACAGTGGCCTTCACACAACAGCATAGCATGACACCATATCCATATTCTTGGAGGGTATATTCAATCCCTAACATCTCATCAGTCTCATGTACACTAATGAATGTCCAATTAATTTGAATACATTAAGCACATTCCTACTACTAGCTGGATTCCTATACATACCTTGTGGAAAATCAAAGAACATTGAACAATTTAGTGTGAACAGAGCTCCTGGCAGCACACACCACAGAACTTGTTCACCACAGAAAAATAATTCAAACTTAAAATTGATGCATATGTCTGTAAGGACTTACAGCTCTTCTGGAGTTCTTACAATGACCAATCATATTGACATATATTTTCTTTAATCTTTACATTAAAAAAAAATAATCCTACCATCAATATATTACAGTTTTAAAGAAACTCCCTTTAGAGGCAACCCTTACCAAAATTATTCCTAATATACTTTCCTGTACTTCTGGTAACTGTCAAAAATGGGCTTCATATCAGACAGAATATTGGTCTGATTTAATATAGCATTTCCTTTTTGGATTTTTAACTAATTCCAGTATTTTCTCCAGGGCTTGAGTTTTTCACTAAGAAAGCCTCCAGTGAAGGCTGTTTCAGTGCTCATTTCCTGAATCTGATGTTGACTTCTGAGAGGATTAACCATTTAGTTCAGTGAGCTGCTAACTCTTAAAGTGCTTAAGATGTCCATATTCACAACTATATAATTAACAATTCTGACAACAGAATTTAGTTGGACTCATTTGAAAGCTCGTTTCATAAGAGCAAGGACTCAAATTTTCCAAACTGTTAATTACTCATAAAGATTTCTGCATCTAAAAATGAATACTTCATATCTTAAATGAGGGGGGAAAGAGACTTGGACAACAAACAATAAATTTAAGCTCCTATGGAAACAGCAAGTCTTCTCAGGACTCAGCTCATTAATTTTCCCTGGGAGATATGCAATTGAAATTCAGTGAGAGTTAAACACTTGACTCCCTTAAGTTCTTTAAAATCCCAAATGAAGTGATATTTAACTAATTCCCACACTAATAGAAATTAGTCACTTGGCTCAATGATGCAATCTAATTGTTGGTCACTATAATAGATTCAGTCCCTGGCACAGCATTTAATGACGTCAGTATGGGAGCTCACATGTCCTGTCCCGCTGGGCTAACAGCAGCTGAGTGTACTGGCCTGAGAGCCCCACCACCCAAAGTGTGATATAAGCAGGTAGGTGCATTGGAGGATGCCGTTCATCACCTGAGGGTTGCATATGTGCATTCAGCTTTCAACAAGCACTTTTTTGCTTTTCAGAAGCATGCATATTCTACATATTTGAAGTAATATATTCTTTGGATGTGACCATCCTCACATATTCTACAAAATCAGTGAAATTAGATCCCTTATTTCATGCATGAAATAAAATTAGACGTCTCTGGAGAGATTTACTCTTAAGTAGCAAGAGTTTTTCTCCCCATTCCCACTTTGTTTTCCCTCTTTCATTCTTAGTGTCCTCACTTTGCTGCCAGAAATTTCTAAACGGGTGAGCTCACTCTCCCCCCTCCTCCTTCCTTCCTTTCTCTCTCCCTTCCCTCTGCCCGTCGCTGGGTTTCAATGGGCTCCTGCAGTTACTCAGGCGGACAGCATTGCGTTACCAGGCAACTCCCTGAAAAGAAGCACATGCTGCTGCTGCCCAGACAGAGCGTGCCCGTCTGCTCCAGTGATGCTGTGGCCTAATTTCTACCGCTGTTGTGTTAGATACAAAAGGGAACATCTCCAGAGTAGAGGGTTAGGGAGCTCTGAATTATCTGCACCTTTTCTTTGGTTGTTATTTTTTTGTTGTTTTTTTTTTCTTTTTTTTCACTCCTTTCCTGATTGGGTGCATCCCCTTTGATCTCAGGGCCCCCAGAAGTCATGCATGTCTAATCTGCATGTCTGTGTTTGGGACTGTTCACTGGCTTTGTAGAATGCTGACAATTTTCTGTTAGCTTTTGGCTGAGTTAATAGTACTTATAGAGATCTCTTAAGCTTTCCTGCAACTCTCCCATAAGGGCAGTTCCGCATGTAAATTCTCAAGGCCATTCATCTTTTCCTACCTTTTCCTGCCTGGGTGTTTTGGTTTTGTTTCTGTGTTTTGTTTTTGTTTTTTAAAGGTCTCTTTAGGAATGCAGGCATAGCCTTTCTTATTTTCCCTCCTTTCACTGTGCTTTCCTGAGAACAAAGAACAGCAAACTAAGAAATTCCTTTGGTTTTTCCAAAGCCTAAAGAAAGATCACTGCTTTATCCATGGATTTAGTTTTGGACTGCCTAATCTTCTCAAAAGGCCGGCCCATACAGATTCAGATTTTGTGGTTTGAACTCAGCTCTGCAATCACAATCCTTCACTGTCTATTACAGACAGTATTATCATTAGGTAAAAAACAGCACTCAGAATAAGAAGCAAATTTCCTTATATTTATTGCTAGCTTTTAAAAATTTATCGTTAGCATGTTTTTAATATGAAGGTTGCTTATGTTAGTTGCCTTTTGTCAGTTCTAGTACCAACTCAGCAGCTCACTCAACCTGCAAACAAACATGAACCTCAGAGAGAAGCTGCACTGTATTCAGCCTGACAGAGTCTGATATTGCTCTGGTGCTCTGGGCATTCCACCGATTCTCCTCACACTTCTGGACCAAGTCTGAAGTCCCAGTCCTAATCTACAAATCCCTGATTTGGTTAGTGCACATCTACTTTAAGGGCAGCCAAGAATCTTCATCAACTGATCCCTAGAGTCAGCAATACACTACAAATTTCTGCCAGCATAGCTACGTCAACACAAACTGTGAAAAATGTATAACCTCCAGCTGACACTGCCATACCCGTAACTGCCTGGTTCAGCCTTGTTTATGCCATCAGGGCAGCACATTTTCCACCTCAGTTTGTGCCTTCAGAAATGTGCTGTAATCAAACAGCCAAAAATCGCAGTGGCACGGAAAAATATGGAAATCACAGATTTCCTGTAACAGATAAGACCAGGTCCAATGTCTGTGGACACATTAAAAGATAGACTCTGCGAGACAGAGATCAAATAGCTCTGTAGAAGAAACGTCTCAGCCCAAATGTTCCAGTTCTCCCCTATGGCAGGGTACTTATGAGATTGCAGCCACTTTTCATTCCAGTGTACTTTATGTGTATATTGCTGTGGATAAGATTTTGCCTATCTTTTCCTTATCTTTTGCTTATCCCCTACACAAAAGATCAGCACTGCTCAACTGTGTGGTAGCCATAGTTCTGCAACAGTGAATGCAAATGGAGTGGCAAAGTTTCATCCTTTTGGAGGAAAAGTATATTTCAAACCCTGAGAGTTTTACGTGCTAGGCAATCAACATATTATTTACAAAATGTTTTGAGACCTTCTGGAAAGAAAGGTGCTGTATACAGGCAGAACAATAGTTAGTACTTCCATGAGTCACACACACATAACTTCAAGTATTATACAACTCCTCAAACATCCTTCCTCCCCAAACACACTTTGTATAAGATGAAACATGGAACTTTTATCTCTCAAAAAGACAACTTAAAAGCACCAAAGAAAAAACAAAATGTCGTAACATTACATTAAAAATTCACACTCTCATTTGAAGTCAATCTAAAATGGAAAATAAGGCCCCAGAAATGCTGTGATCCCTTGCCAAACAGGTAAAGTACTGAAGAATAACACCACCAGCCAATTCACCATACGGATACCAATTGCCTACACACTGTCCAGAGGCAGTCTGTGTGTTTCTCTACATATTTTTGGATCTTGCATCAATTCAAGATGATGCTACAGTTTGGCCCACAGCCAGAAAGTGGCAAGTGAAATAACGTTCCGGTACTCGCACTGTGAACACACAGCTGGCTTCAAAGGGAAATGGACTAATCCTACTTCATTTCCCTTCTTCAGTATGTGTTTAAAGAGCTTTGGTGCGCTAAAGGAAATCGACCAGAATTCATTAGTTCCCTTCTGATTCAGCTCATTGCTGTTGGAAAGGGAAACAGGTCGCGATCGCAGGATCCTACTCAATTTCCTTTTGAAGCAGACTTTAAGCCAATTCTCCTCTCAGTTGTACACACACAGATCTTCACAAATGATGCATATATTTAAATGCAATAGATGAAGGGAAGAATAAATATTAAATAATTTTTAAGAATATAATCTATTTGACTTCATACAATTGTGAGATTTTGCCTGAGAGCATTCCTGAGAAACAAACTCAGAAAATCATGAGAGGAACTTCTAGAAAGAGATACGGGAGAAAAGAGGTGGGGAGAAAACCCAACCAAGAATAGCAAAAGATGAAGGAGAAAAAAGAAAAGTTTTATAAATATATAATTTTTTTGCTATTCAACAGAAAATTATAGCAAACTAAAACAGTGACTGTAATAGCTAGAACAAATCCTAGGCATCATCTTGATCTTGATGTGGTTTGGGAAACAGAGAAATGAAGCCTAATCACTTGCTCTGGACAGAAAGCTTTTCCTCCCATTCGTAATCAGATCTCTCAATTTCTCTCTTGAGAGCTTGTGTCGTATTTTTATGAGCCTTCTCAAGGTTACTGGAAGCAATATGATTCCAAATGATTCCAGACTATTCCTGTTTAGTTTAAGGCCACTGCTTTTGAGATAATAAGCCAGAACCAACAGCCTTCCAAAGCAAACCTGCAATTAACCACCTAAGCAGAAAGTGGTTTGTAACAAATAAAGCAGAACAAAAGAAAGCTATAGTGTTCATGATGGAATCATGGCTGTACTTGAACCAAATAAGCACAACATGTAAATATCTTTTTTTTGTTACTGTAGTGATGAGAAAAAAGTATTATTGTTGCAATGAACTGTCTCTTGAGCTTTAACAATGATACTTTGAATGGTGAACAGCGTTATGAATTTGGCTTCTTTACTAATTACGAATCCATGAGCTTGAAGCAGTATATTGCACAGAAAACTGTCCTGGACTTGGAATCAACCAAAAAGCCTTTAAAATAGCAACACTGTATCTGAGAAGAGAAGGTGATTCCAAACACTTTAAGTTTTAGAAGGTTTTCTTGTATGAAGTTGTAGAGGTGTCTGAAGAGCTCTATTTGACAATTTAAAAATTTGATTCCTTACCAGTTAGCTGCAGAAATACAGTGCAAACACAATTTATATCCCACACTAATAGCTTCTCAACACTGGAGAATGAAGGCCAATTAGAGTGCAAGTAACGGCTCAGTGATTCTGTACAACACTGTACCAACTACAGAGAAAATTAAAATGAGATTATTTTCTTTTCCTATTCTATGTCAATATCAGTTTACAGCTTTAACTTTTCTCGCTAGACCATAATTTAAAATGTTATTCAACCGACTCTACAAAAAGTTACACGACATTTATAACTTTAAAGGCTGAGAGGTTCATATAGAAGCCCTGGGATTGCCACATCAACAACACAGATAATCTGTTCTCTTTGCATGTACAACTTATTTTCTCACTCCAAAGACAAAGGTTGAATGTCTTATCCCTCTTTAGTTGTAGCGAATGGATATTGTACAGGAAGAAATCAGTCATCACTTGTAGATAACATCACAAACAAATAAATACGTGAAACAAAGCCATTTCACAGCTCAAACATTCAAAGTCAAAACTACTTTATTAGGCATTTTTCTCATTTTTGTTATCTAATGTACTTCAGTTTCAAAGTACAAGACAGTAGATGATACAAAGACAATTCTAGCTCCATCATCTCAGTGAGTATAGCTAACTACATTTTTTAATTCTTTCTTGTTTACTGAATTTATACCTCTGTTGTTACTATTCCTGTTTGCTACACTGATTACATAAAAGGTTTTTCTTTCGTATTTCTCTTGCAAAATCTACATTCTCCTTCTTCCTACCTGCTCAGTTTCCTTGTCCCTCTCTCAAAAACTTATATTCTTTTTGTTCATGTTTGGCATACATATCATTTAAACTTCACCTGATGTCATCTCAGAATCCAAGTTGCCCTCCAATTTGAGATAAAGTATTCTGGATAAAACTATATTCTAAATGTATCCAAGCCCTTAACAGAAATGATAATTTTGTTTTTCCTGTCAGAAACATTTCAGCTTGTAAAATATATTCCAGAAAAACCTTCTCTTGATTCCTAATGTAAAGAGTGATAGGTTGCTTTTTTGAAAATAAAAATGAATTCTGGAATGAGAAATGTAGTTCAATAACCTAACCAACCATGGAGATAGAGTTATTGTTTACAAATGTGCGCTAGTGTATTTAAGGAGAATTGGGTTCTTGAAGACATAACAGGAAAAGAAAACATCCTTTGGTTTACATCAGAGATGCCTCTTAGACTTCAAATGGGAGGCAGTGAAATACAGAGGGAGAGAGTTTACATACTGTGGCAAGAGGTAGAACATAGTGACAGAGGAACACCTGCCCCATTGCCATTCTTTGACAGGTACCAAATGACCATGTCTGTCTGCAAGCAAGATTTAATACACTGTGGAGACTGACTCAGGCTGCCCAGTGGAGGAACAAAAGGGAAAGGAAAGCAACTGGGAAGCCAGGAAATAGCAAGTCCTCCCACTATGCACTGCACATACTGCAAATGCCTGTGCAAACCACCCTGGACAACCAAGGCACTGCATATTGTTTGAGCAACTCAACCTTCTACTTACACAGAATTAGGAAAGGAAGGGCAGGGATGATGGGTGCCACATAACCTGACATATAGGTACTCTGAAAATACATTATGGTTACTTCAAATTACAGACAGAGATATATACCTGCCTTTATCAACTGTACCTCCTAGTCCCAACATCTTTTCAGACATCACAAACTAAGAAGAGTTAGATTTTATGTCTACAAACTTACTCTCACTGAGAGGTTTAACGTATGACTTGTCAGTATTATCCCATCTCCTTGATTCTTCAAATATAAATTATCACAAACCACTAGTGATTCAACATTCCTGCTAAACAGTAACAGCCTTCTAAGCACAAGATTCCGAATTTTGACATTACGTAAAAAATCCACATATTTCTCAATTCATTGACAAATGTGCTTGCTCTAGTAATTGTGCCTAAACCAAGAAAAACAAGAGAGTCTCTTTTAGCATGAAGCCCAGTAGATAAACTCTAAGTGAAGAAAGGACCTATTAAAATCTTCCTCTTCTGTCCAAACCTGGACTAAGCAGCTGTCCATTTACCAGGGATTTAGGAAAACTACAAATAGAACCCCGTCTGTTATTGTGCACTAAAAAGTGAGCTTTCTGTATAAGAATGCCCTCACTTGCTTCACTGTACCCTGTTCAAAATATGTGATGTGCAGCTACTGATAAACATGGAGAAATCAATCCACTACAACTACTATAAAATGTTGTGTATAACACTAACCGGTCCAGCTGGCTTCTTGGCTTTCTCAACAGCCTTCGTAGCTTCCTTGAGTTGTTTTCTAAGGTCTTCCTTTGGCTTGTCATGTTCATGTTTACAGCACTAGAAGAGGAAGAAACAAAGCAATTGTAAAACTTTTAAGGAGTAGTTCATGTGCTATTAAAGGTGACCTTCCCACTTCCAGTTCTATTTGTTCTTCCTCTCCCAAGTGGGTCCGATCTTTCAGTTTAAGATCTGAACACTATTCAACAGTCAGGTCTCTGAGAAAAGCATTCAAAGCTAAGTCCTGAGATGTCCTGACCTGAAAAGCTTAGAGCCACATTCTAATAAGAGACAAATGACCACTACATAGCAGGTTGAAATCTACAGATATATTAGAAAACAGCACAGTTCTAAGCAGCCTTCATAGTGGACAAAGAAACTGTCAGTCACACCAATGCAGTAAGCATAGTGTTAGTCTGCAAATGCAGAAAACCCAAGATGCACATCTTCTCAAAATGATTCACACTGTAGACAAGCATGCCTTTGCAAAGAGCTGTGCTGTACAAGCTACTGCCCACTGGCTCTTTCACAGTTTTTCATCACACTGCACTTCAGTGGAAATCACTAACCCTTATCTACACTGTCTGTTCCCATTTCACAGCATTTCAAGCACGATCAGCCAGGTTAGATTAAACAGCAGAGCTTTGCTAACCTGGAAGAAATGGACAGGTGTGCATTTATATGAGTAGTTCAGTCTGAGATTGTGGGTTCCTATTGAACTTAATTTGGTCTAAATGCAGGTTACCACAGAAGTTGACCTTTAAGAGAGTACTGTGGACAGCCAGTCTCCACTAGCTGTACTGGAAGAAAAGACTACTGCCCCAGGCTTGCTGTTAGGTGTTAACTAGGGAAAATTTGCACATTCTGATTATTTTTCTGTTTTTTTTTTTTCTGGTATCTTGATCCTTCAAGGGATAAAACCATGCACACAGTTCTTGAACCTAGTGCTCAGCTTTCCTAACTCCTCCCTCTCAAGGAAGGCAGCTGAGGTTTTGGCTTTGTGCTAGTGTCTGTCTCAAATTGACAACCAAAAAAATGGGCACCCCATCTTTATTAGCTGAATAACTACGACAAAGATGGAACCACAGCAAACCTTGGTAACTGATACAGCAAGCTGAAAGATGTACATTTTAAGCATGTTTCACAAGGTGTAACTTAGTATCTTTCATATTTTATTTTCCACTTAGATGGAATCTAGAATGTAACTACAAAAATATGAAAAACTAGCAGACAGACCTTGACAGTCATATAGTTAAATCATATACTGCAGCCAAGCACAATCAACAGGAATGTCCTCAGCAATCTGAAAAAAGGATTGATCTATCAAGGTCTGAGAAACAGAATCTTCAGAAAAATAAAACAAAACAAACGCAAAAAACCAGCCCTGCTGTCAGGTAATGTATTTAGTCATTCTGAATGGAGGACAGCTAAACCATAACCCTGTTACCATGTAGATTTGCATTTTCATTTGTAAAAAGGAGATGGGATATGCCAGGTTAATCACTCTGTTTATCTGTTTCTCTGGTACTGTCTCTGAACCATACTCATCTTCTTATGCCTCATAAAAAGCAGCAAAATGTAGTGGGGAAACCCCACAGTAGGATAAAGAAAACTAGCAATTCTGTGGGCACTCCCCACAATCCTGCCCACCATAAAGTTTGTAAATGCCTGTAAGGTTAGCTCAATAGATGAGGAGAAAGGGAAAAAGGAAGTACAGCAGTGAAAAGTAGCTGCAGTTTGTAAACTGGTGTCCCCAGGACATACTAGGCTGTAGGAATGCATATCATTTAATCATACTGCTTGCTCAGAGCTGAAAACTGGCATCACATTGTCCCTGCTCCCTCTAGGAGAAACTAACAAAACACATTTCTAGAACTCAGGATTGCATCACATAAAAACATGATGTGCTAAGTTTGCAAAGTAAGGTGTTCAAAATGAAGGCCCAGATCTTACAGACATGTGATAGACTTCACACTGTACATAATCCCACTACCTGAAAATTAAATGAACTTGAATTTCTAGGTATTTAGACCATTCTGAAAATCTCATTTCAATCCTGTGGAAACTAAGTAACTTCAACCCAAAATGCTACACTTATCAATCCGTTCTGATCAAATTTAAGATTTATACTATTTCTTACTGACATGTGGGAGCCATCCATAAAGGACCACCAGTTCAGAAATCTAAATGACAAAAGCTTGTTTTATTTTCACACCAAAATGAAAATGACTATCCTCTTTTGTCCAAAATTCAGGAAAAAATACCAAAAAACTGAGAACAAGTATAAGCAAAGAAAAATCCTCCTCAAATGAAATGTTAAAAATTAAAAGAAATTTAGAAGAGCGCAACCTTTATAACAGAATTTGCTGAATATCTTTGTTGAAATCCCCAATCAAAAAAAAAAAATTATTTTTCTTATGATGGTGAAGGCAAAGGCTGAAGTCATACCTAATTCAAATTGCATGACCCTAGCGAGACGGAATTATCTCAGTTTACAGAAGGAGAGGTTTGATCTTAGCAGTGTTTGCCTGAAGCTCCCTGGTAGAGAAAAGCTTGAGCTATAATGACAGTGTGCAGAATGACCCACATTACCTTTTGGCTAAGTACTACTTTTAGCAAGCTTTAGTAGTTTATCATCACTATATGATAATAATAACTTTTCTGAGACACAAAGAATTATGGTTTTTATCAATGGTTCATGTCAAATCCAAGTCCTTAAAAGAAATCAGCCCAAAGCAGGTGCACAGAGCTGTCAGACCTTGAAATTTGTTTTGAAACCAACCACCTGTTAGTGCAATTGTGTAGCTGTTTTTCCTGGCTTATGGGATTTTAGTTCAGCTGTTGTTCTCATGCTAATGCTTATTTCCTCTAGGAATCAGTCTGTCCATTTACACTAACCTACAAATTTCTCTGTGACTGTCTTCACAGTCCCGATTACACGTATACATGCAGAACGTCTGGTGTAACACCCTTAATCAGTAACACACTTTGTTTACAAAATAGCTCGTGATTGCTGTAGGAAATCTCTGAGAAACAGTATTTACCATCCTCTGTGTCACATTTAATCATTGAGATGACTCGACTCTGTTTCTTGTTTGTTTCAGACAGCAACAAAGAACATTTACTCTTAATGAATGATCTCAAAGACCAGATTTATTGTTGGTGCCTGAGTCACATTCTACTGATAACAGAGCGCTATTCCTGCTGCTGAAATAAAGTCTGAATCAGGTTTCTCATTAAAACCTTCTGTTTCTAAAGGTTTATAACTTCACCAGAAGTTGACTCTGGGTTAGAGGTTAGCAAAGATACTCTCAGTTCACATTTACTCTAAAATCTGAAAGAAAAAAATCTGCCCACATGTGAGATAAAAGTGTAAAAATTATCTTCAGAAGGATAATGGCTTAAGGTGTTTTTTGTAAATGTGAAATGGCATGTAAGGTACAACAATGAGCTTGTGCTTAAGGGGCAAATCAGAACTGCAGTTCCTTTATTCTCCAGATTGCAGTTTTCGGCACCCTTTGGACACGAGCCACCCCAGAAAAAGAACTGGACACTTGGCTGAGAACAATAGTTTAGCGGTTCCTGAAATGTCTCCTGCAGCGGTGATTCCCAGTCACTCCGCAGCTCCACACTGCCCTCCAGGGAGGGCTGTCAACAAAGTTATGAGGTTGCCCTCAGTTTACCTCTGACAGCAGATAGATAATTCCTTGGGAGTAAACAACTAAAGCAAGTAAGAAAAATACAGCTGACATAAACATGAAAATATTAATAAGATATTTCATGACATAAAACCAGTAAAAGATAAATTATAAAGATTAAATATTCCATGTGTTCTTATTCATGCACAGATAACTGCTATCCAAATGCCTTTTTCAAGCATCATATAAAGGAAACAATAAACAATTTATGGGTAATAGTTCATAAATATATGCGGTACAGTATGTCCAATGGGCATAGATATTTCATTGTGTAAGACATGATTACTAGGTTTATGCATGGTATGAAATGTGAGTTGTCTGAGCTATTTAAAATCATTTTGGGACACAATAAACCGTTGACAAGATATATCCTATTTAAATGTATTGCCCATCACTGACTGGAGAGCATGTTGTCTCGTGTTTATCAGAAGGAACACTTTTAAAATGCATTGAGAAACCCAATTGTTATCATTGTCTTAACTTAAAAAGACTGCACCTTTGTATAGAGTTCTGTTAAAAGAAATCCTGCTGCTTATCATAAGCACGTACTTCCCCAAAGTTCCTGTTTTTTTAGAGGTTTTATTAATTGCAAATGTTGTTTACTAGAGGAAAAGCATGATTGAAGCTCTAAAACAAAGAGAATAGTTGTAACTTTAATCCTTTCAATAAGCCTTTGTTTCCCATTGACTAAAAACTTCCTAAAGGAAGTAGAGCTGCGAAAATCCAGGAAGGAATTAGATTTGCCAAATTCTGTTCCTACTTGGATTTAGATGCAAGGGCTTTGTTACTCATTGTACAAATATTTGAGTAAAAAAAAGACTTATCAATTAAAAAATGCATTTTTTGCCAAGGTTGAAAATTATAAATAGAAGAGCTTTCCCTGTCAGAGAATGCATATTATTAGCTTACATAACTTAAAAAAAAAATATATTTTTTTAGCTGCTGCTGCATTTTTTTCAGTGGCCTTTTATTTTTCTCTTTTTGTTATCTAAAGAGAACTCGGATACTGGCCTGACAATCATACAAGAATCTAGATAAGTAAACAAATATGGAAAGGAAAAATCAAAGGCATCCTCTTACTTAAATTAAGCATGCCTTGCAGCATCCAAAATAAATCTCCAAAATCCCTTTCCATGACAACGAGTAATTGCATAGTGGAAAGTGTACTATTGTGGCAATAAAGCTGAATTCCCTGAAGACCTTTCAGAGACACTACCAATTTGTTTGTGTTTTTTTTCCACAGCTCCTTATAACTCTGTACCACTTCATGCTCTCCAGGTTTTAACTAGCCAAACATGGAGAGACTAAGTAAATATATTCTCACTTATTCCATAGGCCAGAGGCCCTTTTAATTTCTTATCCTAAAATAACTTCAAGGCAATTCCTATCTTCTTCCCAGCAACACGGTGTATATTTTAACTGTTCATTTCTTGATTAATAGTACTCTGGAAGATTAAAGAATACTTGAGCCACCATTTTTATAAAGTGCTACATAATGATAGACTATGGAAGGTTCTGGCTACTCTCAACTTCTCATGGTTTCAGTGGAAGTGTTGTTCAGCATATTGTGGCACCCAGCTCTTGAGTAAATTCCTCACTGTATTTTAACAAAAGCTTAGCTGGACCACTGAGTTGGAAAAGCTTTGCTACAAGTTGTAGTAGCCAACAGCAGGCAATGAAATGCTGTAGTGAACATCATATCCAGGCTTTGTGTGCTGCTAACTCAAACCACCCACGAGAGAGGCCGACTGGGCGTTATCTTCAAACTAAGCAGAAGCCTCTGGATTCCTAATGAGACAGATTTACGACTCTGCTATGGAAACACCCATATAACATGTGGAACACAAATACACATAGGACCAAATTTTGGAATAGCTTCAGTTTAGGATATTACAGGTGCTAACACCTAAATTTCAAGGATATTTTGGATATCATTATTCACAGTGACTTAAAACTTACTCTAAGATATTTCAGCATGTTAATAGAGACATGTAGAGTACATCCCTAAAATCACTAAAAAGTGTTTTATTAGATCAAATTACAACAGGAGAAGAGGGAAGAAAAAAATCCACCCTGATGTCTGCATTCCATTTTTGATCACAACACTTGACAACTCCCTCCCTCCCTTTAAGACAGAAAAGCCAGCTTTAATTTAAACTACAAACTGTTGACCAGGCCTCAGCTTGGCTTTGCAATTCACTATATGCCTGAGGGATAAATTATTTAGCATTAGCACATGGTATGTCATGTCTTGTTACTTAAGTGGGATATGGCTTCCATCCAGCTGCACTCCCAGGACCCCCCGATTGGCTGTGGGTGATGTCATTTCCATTTGTTAATCCTCGGCGAAGGCCCAGGGGACAGCGCTGGCCGCCCAGCAGGTCCCCAGCCCCTCCGCCTCCCGCCCGGGTGCAGCACCGGCTTTGCTCCTACTTATCACTCTAAGGTTCACTGCAGGTACTGCCCCAATTACAGGATTTTCGATAATAGTGCAGTGAAACAGAAGGTGCAGCAGATGAGCTACATCATCTGCACACATGATTTTGTTTTCTTAACAGAAGACCTGTAATAAATTTAGTGAGACAGATATAGCAAAATATTTTTTTGCTGCAGATACAAATTAAATGGAGAATTTTGAGAGGTTTATTTAACCAAATATCAAATGGTTATTGCCAGTAATTCTTCCTAAAATTGATTCATTTTTCTATTTTCACTGTATTGTAGAATTTTGTTCAAAAAACCTGTTTCCATACTGCAAGACAAAGGGATTCAGGACAAACAACCCGAGAGCATAAAGTCCGTAAAATGCTTCTTCTGAAAGTTTCGCAATGGATTAATTAGCTACAGTGCACTTTAAATGGACATATTTTGTTTTCAGTCAACACGCTCATTATATTAAAAGGGTTTTTCCTTCAGAATCACCTTCAGGTTATTTGCCACAGAGGAAATACTCATTATACTATTCTCTATTGGAAGGCTCCTTGCATAAAAATAAGGGTTACAGGGTTGGTTTGGTTTAGCTGAATTTCACAGCAAAGTCAGTGAAATGCCCAGAATTACAGAGCACTGTTGTATAGATGGTACCGTCCACTCCGTGGTGACGCACAAGATTTGCATTATCTGTCTGTTAAGGTTCAGCAGCTCAGCCTTGCGTTCTAACTGACAGGTAACAGAAAAGACGCAACTGACAGGCTGTAAGAAATCCACGTGTTTTGTTACTGTTACATTAATGTTTAAGCAGACTACATGATACCCTATTCTCATAACTTTGTGTCTTGTGATGAGGAGGTATGAAAACTGTGATTTGCCTTCTCTGTTACTGGGTCTTAATTCTTTGCAACAGTGCTTTGCATGAGAAGAAAGGATTTTGTGAAAACTACGCGGTCTTATGGTAAAGTGCGTAATTCTCCCCTTCTCTCAGAAGGGGAACTTTGCAAGGGGATTCCCACGAGAAGAGATGCTGAACCAACGCAGTACAAAGCACTGTAAAATAAACAACCATAGGACAGGAAATGAAGAAGTCTAATCGATACCGCAAGAGGGATTAGTTAGTCAAATTCAGAACTACAGTTTAAATCAGGACAGCTAACTCCTTCTTCCCGTCCTGTACAAAACAAACCATTATAGCCATAGGATTCAACAGCTGCTTGAAACTTTGGTTTCTGTCATTTGAAAGTTGGCATCTGCAGCAACCCCTGGCCTCGATAACATAGCACTGATTTAAACACTCGGCTGGAGGGAAACACCTGGATTTGCACTAATGTTCATTCTCCCCAAGCTACCAGACCTACTTTGTGTTTTAGCTAACTAATAATAAACAGCAGGATTAGCAGGCGGACAAGTGACTAAACTGCCATGAGGGTGAGCGCTGGCAAGGCAAGTTAGCTGGGGAGATAAAGCCAAAGTGCCCTTGGGTTTGGCTACTAAGCTGAGCCGATCACATCAGTTACCACTTTACAGCCCAACACAATACCTCGGGAATTAGGGATTAGGAAGCAGGGTGAGTGAGCACCAAACCCACTCCCCGCCCAACCTCAGAGCCCCAGCGCAGCCCGGCACACCTCTGCTGTGCGGCACGGCGGCGTTCGCCTCAGCACCGGGGCAGGGCTGAAGGTGCTCAGCCTCTTCAGGTCGGTCACAGTTTCATGAAAACTCACATGTGGAATATCGCGTCCAGTTCTGGGCCCCTCAGTTCCAGAAGGACAGGGAACTGCTGGAGAGAGTCCAGCGCAGGGCAACAAAGATGCTGAAGGGAGTGGAGCATCTCCCGTGTGAGGAAAGGCTGAGGGAGCTGGGGCTCTGGAGCTGGAGAAGAGGAGACTGAGGGGTGACCTCATTCATGTTTACAGATATATAAAGGGTGAGTGTCAGGAGGATGGAGCCAGGCTCTTCTTGGTGACAACCAATGTTAAGACAAGGGGTAATGGGTTCAAACTGAAACACAGGAGGTTCCGCTTAAATATGAGAAGAAACTTATTCTCAGTGAGGATGACAGAACACTGGAAGAGGCTGCCCAGGGAGGTTGTGGGGTCTCCTTCTCTGCAGACATTCAAAACTCGCCTGGACACATTCCTGTGTAACCTCATCTGGGTGTTCCTGCTCCGGCAGGGGGATCGGACTGGATGAGCTTTCGATGTCCCTTCCAATCCCTGACATTCTGTGACTCTGTGAAAACGACCGTTTGGGCTGCTGAGGTGAAGGGCACAAGGAGCCGCCCGGCCGCTCGCCCGCCCTGAGGCGGCTGAGAGGAAGAAGCCCGCCCCGCCCCAGCCGTTAGCGGCGCGTGCGCCTCCCGCCGCCGCGCACTGTCCCGCCGTGGCGCCTCCGCTCTCGCGATGGGACGGCCCGCGCGGAGCTCTCGCGAGAAGCGGGAGCGCGGAAGCGGCGTGGCCGTGCGGTGCCGTGCCGGGGGTGAGGGGCAGTGCGGCTGCAGCACCAGGAGGATGCCGAGCGCTGCGGGCCGCGGGCAGGGCCAGGACCAGGACCACCGTCCGGACAGCAAAGAGTCGGCGGCGGCCGCCGATGTGGGTCTCCCGCAGGGAGGGAGCGGGCGCGGCGTCGAGGCTGCCTGTGCCGGGAGTGGGAAGGGGCAGGGTCCGGCCTAGCGCGGGGCTGGAGCCGCCCGAGGGGCCTGTGGGACGGGGAGGCCGGGCCTGAGTGGGGGAGTTGGCCAGACGCGAGAACAGAGCTGCCGTTTGCCTTTGCACTGCCTGTAAACACCTCTCCCTTCGTCGGACCTGGTCATTTGGTGCTTCACCGAAGAGTTCGGCCCCTCTCCGGTCACACGGCGTCTCCTGAGCCCCGCTGGGGGTCGGTCACGCGTGTGCGGCTGGCGGAGGCCCTACCTGGGCCCTTTCCTCGTTGCAGTCACCTGCACAAACCTCTGGGCTGTGGTGCTCATAGCAGCGGGGGCACCGCTGGCTCCTGCTGGCCTGGCAGCTGTGCCAGCCCTTGGCTTGAAGATAAGGGAAATTGTAGGCCAGTGTTTCTCCAAGAAGGAAAAAAAGTATTAATAATGAGCACCAGTTCATTTCATTATAAAATTAACTTTTCTTGCTGTCGAAAAGCTGAAAATGCATCAGCAGTAAGGAATTTTGTGTATGGGTGGCATCTGTAAAATTAGACATGAGCCACGATTCACCAAAAGCAGAAACAGAGACTGCTTCCTTCCCTCCCCCACCCCCCCCCCGCCAAGTAAAGTGTTTAGAATGAATGTAGATTAATGTATTGAATAGAATAAAATAAATAAACTAGGGCCTTTTTGTATTTGGAAATGGGTGGACTTAATTGGGGAGCTAGGTTAGTCATCTTTTTGATTGAAAGGCCCTGTCCAGCGCTGTCTTACCCAGCATTTTGTTAGGAGTCAGCCAAGCTTGCTTAGGCTGTCGTAAGGACATGCAATCTGCTGGATTTCTTAGTGTACCTGACTATTGGAAGGAAATACTTAGCCATGGGTCTACTTCTGCAGGACTCATGTCATTTCAGGAGTGGGCTCTTTCCAGAGGTATTCACACTAAATTCTGTGTAGCAAATAATGATCCTAAGGTGTGTTTGCTGTTGTTGGATTTTTTTTTTTTCATACAGGGCACAGTTACCTTCTCACACTTGTGCATGTCTAAGAGTCTGAAACACAATTTCTTGACTTTAATATTATAGCTGATTGTTTTATATTACCTCTGGTAAATATGTAATGATTTTGTAAATATTTTTACATATGCTTCTTTGATGTATGTTTCTCACCTTCATTTTAGGATTATGCTAAGGAAAGATATGGAGTGTCATCAATGATACAATCCCAAGAGAAACCAGGTCAGTTAAAAAATAAAATAACTTTATTTCAAAACAGGAGGGGGAAAAGGAGTTATGTACTAGATATCCTCTGTACTAGTTTGAGAAATCATTTATCAAACTTTTTCGTTCAAATCCTGCTGCCATTCTTTCCCTTGTTTTGAATACATTTGGCATTTGTGAGGCTGCATTTGGAGTGTCGTGTCCAGTTTTGGGCTCTTCCTGTGCAAGGGAATATGTTAACATTTTGGAGCCGTCCGCTGGAGCGCTACCAAATCGGTCAGGGGACTGAAGCACAGGATCTGTGAGGAGAGGCTGAGGGAGCTGGGGTTGTTTAGCCTAGAGAAGGGCAAGTGATATTACTGAGATATTACTGTTTAAAGCTACTTATTGGGAGGGTGTAGAGAAGATAAAGCCAGATGTTTGAAGGTGTGTTGTAATTGGGTAGGAGGTCACGGACACAAGTCGGGAGACAGGAAGTTCTCATTAGAAGAAAAACAAATAATGAGTGTGGTTGGATATTGGAGCTGGATCCAGAGAGGTTATGGAATCTCAGTCTTTGCCCTTGTCTGGACCACACCCTACACAGACTGTCAGGTTTTGTCTCTGTCCATCACTGCAGGCTTTTTTTAAAAAAATAGATTCTAATTTGTAATGTACTGAGTCCAGAGATGTCAGGTTTTTTCTTTCTTTGGAGTAAGTTCTGCTATGGCTTGCTCTGACAGCACTCTCTGAGTAGGATATCTGCATATTCAGCCTTTGTTACTCCTACATATGACCAGCAAACCCATTAATATTATATATTAATGTTTATGGGTTTTATAATTATTCGCACCACGGTGAATTCAGGAAATCCTCATACTGATGGGGAATTGGGATTCAGAAGGACTTGTCAGCTGGAGAACAATCTTCCAGGCCAGCATCCCAGGAAATATTAATTTTCATATTATTCAGTGCATGAAACAGGAATGAGGGAAGACAATAGACTGGCTTCTTGTACCTTCTTCATAGTGAAATGTATAACTGGTGGATCTCCTCACCCTGCGCTCTTCTTTGATGGCATTTGGCTTGCTAGAGTTTCTACAAGCTGTGTTTCCTCTGCCAGTTTCACACTCCATAGCAAACAACTGTGTGGGAGACCCAGACTGGCAGATCGAGATGGTGGATCAAATCCTAATCTTATAAAGTCCACCCTACCAAGTGTCTCCTATTCAAAAGAAACGCTCAAAAATACTGTGGAGAAAAAAAAAAAAAATGTTGAGAAGGAAAATTGCGAAATTGACAGGAAATTATATGAGAAGGCCTGAGTGGTGTATTTTGGTCTGTTGTACCCTTGATCCTCATTAAAAAAAAAAGCCAATGTATTGACAAGATTGAGTAGGTTTTCATTGGGCTTAAAATGCAACCTACAATACTCTTGCTGTTCCATTTTTTAGAAGATGCTTGTCCAGAGTACTAAAATTAGGTAACAATAAAAACCAAGATGGCTGTAGTAAAAAAGTCCAAGATTGGCCTAGTCCCTTCTTTGAGAGTAATGCCTTCTTTAAAGATTCAGTAGTTCCTGTCAGGGAGAGCTCTTATCAAAGGACTCACAGGAGGGTGAAGTCATCGCTTCACATCAGTAGTGTATGAATGCTTTTCCCCCAAGTGTTCTGATTGCTTTGAGTGTCTTGGAGGAGTTGCTGCTTGGGGCAGGGGCTGGCGGGGAGGCACAAATGCAAGTGTTCCCATCTGTCTGTACTGTATTAATTTTGTTTGTTTCTGAAGTCTGTGTTGGTAGGTGCCATTTCTAAGTCAGAATAATGAATTGCAGTATGACATGTGTGGATCCACATACTGTCTGGTGGCTGGAGCCGACAGCCAGGACAGACAGCACAGACATGGGCAGGAGCTCGTTTGGATGGCTGCA
The DNA here is from genome assembly GCF_036013475.1 of Columba livia. Classification (NCBI taxonomy): domain Eukaryota; kingdom Metazoa; phylum Chordata; class Aves; order Columbiformes; family Columbidae; genus Columba; species Columba livia. The sequence continues at coordinate 6,973,614 of NC_088608.1, forward strand.
GCACTGTTGCTTTTAGGCTTTACTGCAGTAGCTGTGCTGTCCTGAGGACACCAGCTGGATGTGGGAAATTAAAAATCTTAGAGTGATCGGAGCAAATTACTCACCCTTTCCAAGGCATAGGCTTGTTGTCCTTTTAAAACTCGTCTGTTTTTATTCCTCTCTAAGCAAATTAGAACTCTCTTCACATGTTCACAGAGTTGCTGCTTAGATGCTCCACCCCGCTCTGCTGATCTCACAGACACCTGTGCCTCCGTTCTTGGCCCACTTTAGTCTTTCCTCTGCTGATGTTGGCTGCCCTGGCTCTCTGATGTTCTCCCTTCTTGTTATGTCATGTCTTTAAGTCCTTCCTGCCTGCTCGCGGCTGTAGTTGCTAGTAAAACGCACATATGCCTTTTTCTTTTTCTCCTTTCAGCCACATGACTTTCGTCTCCCCTCTCTGGAAGTTGCTTTCATGTTATAATGCTTTTGACTTTCAAGACTTTTTAATGAACTTATCTTTTTCGAATGTATCCAACATTTAAAGATGCTGTCTCTTCATAGGGACAGCAGAAATACTTATCATACTGTTCAAAACTCCATGATGCAATATAAATGAACTTAGTGAATAGGCTTATGTGACAGGAATGGGGGCTTGCAGGTGGAAAAGTGATTTTTGTCCTGTATAACCCACACAGCTTTTTTGGGTTTTTATCCTCTCTCCCTATGTTTAGAATAGGTTGAGTTCTGAGAGAAAGGTATTTAGTGTGTTGAAAAGGAGAGATTGCCCTATACAAGAAGGAAACAAAAAATAGTTTCCCCTTAAACATGATTCAAAATGGTAGTGAAGGTGAGACAGCATAAATACTGAATTGGGGCTGGAAGTGTGATTTCAGACTTACAGAGTGTTTTGTTTGTTTAAAATCTTTGTTCCCTTGGCTTCACTGAAACTGTAGAATGGTTTAAAATGTTTTTTTGTATTATTTGTCTTTAAGTCTTTATGTGGCAAGAACACAGAAAATTTACATATAGCTTGCATTTGTGGAACAAGAAGTAGCTAGTAGTCTGATGAGTATGGTGGGAGGACCTTAAAGGTGAAAGCAAGAAGCATCCATTTTTATCATGGAAGAGATGGAAATGAACTGAAAGGAATTCCAGGTGAAATTATATGTGAGAGTACAGAGGGAAGATTTGAGCTACAATATGTTGGTTGGACAAGAGCAAATGAGTGACAAATAATTGCTTACACTAACAAATGCAGACATTATCATGAACATGTCATGTTTTGGAAGTGAGAGGAAAAGAAGACTACGTTTGGGAAGTGTTGAAGGAGGGAAAGTTGCTACGTTGAGCAACATTGAGCATTGCGAGTGGAGCACATGGACAGGACCAGAGGCAGTGGCCACAAGCTGATACACCAGCGGTTCCCTCTGAACATCAGAACCCAGGTTTTTCACTAGGAGGGTGACCAGGCATTGCCGCAGATTGCCCAGTGAGATTGTGGAGTCTCCCTCTGTGAAGATATTAAAAATGCATCAGAACATGATTGTGGACAGCTGGCTCTAGGTGGCCCTGCTTGAGCAGGGGGTTGGTCCAGGTGACCTCCAGAGGTCCCTTCCTACCTCAGCTGTGCTATGATTCTGTGATCTGCTGGTGGAAAAAATGACTTCATGATGTCTCTTTTTGGGGTATTATTTTATTACTCTTTTAATGAAATAGTTTTTAATAATTCATACTATATAATTTTTTTTGTGTTAAAGGTGTTTGTTTAGTCTTGATGAAACATGAACCATTATGTATCCAGAAGATTTTTTAAGGTATTTATCTAAGGCAGATGGTTCTTGTAACACTAAGGATTCATAAAAAGAGTAACACCTCATTGCGTCTTTATGCTTGTGCCTGGAAAATTTCTGTTAAGTTTCTAACAACACAGTTTTAAGTTGACTGAAGTAATTTTAACTATCTGAATATCAAACTCTTAGAAATACTAGTGCTTATGGATTGTTCTGGTTGCGTGATTCTTACAGTACTATACTGGTAAAGTTTGAATGTCAGAAGTTCCTGGCAAATAATAAGATTCTCTATTCCCCTTTCTCTCTTTCCCAGTCCACGTGTGCACACACATGCACATTATTAATATATTTGAGCCTATTTCCTGTCATGTTTCTCTGTGCATTTTCATTCTGTTCTGGTTTTGATGGGTATCTGTGAGGAAAAAACTTCATTGCCTTGAGCATAAGCTAATAAACATTTTCAACCCCCCTGGAATTCCCAGTGCAGAATAATAGGCTTGCAAGGCAAGCTGTGACTGGTATTCAGAGACAGAGGGAAGGAGGCCAGGACAGCAGATGGTAACCTGGGGTAGGCAAAACTTTGGAAAAGTTCTGGCGGGAAAAGTCTAGAGTGGAAGTGTTTTAGAAAATTAATGTTAGTTTGAAACAATATCTGTGATGAAAGGCAGGGAGAGAGAACTAGCTTGTGTAATAGATTTTATAGGATAACTCGAGTTGGATGAGACCCATAAGGATAAATATCTCCCTTGAAGATTATTTTTTTGGTCTAATAAACAGTGTTTTTAACCACATACAAACTGTAAATAAGTCAGTGTAGCTGTTAGAATTGTTTGGGTTCTATGCAGTGCTATGTATATCCTCTAACTGATGTGTAGATACTATGTGACATAAGTGTTGGAGACCATGCAACAATACATTTGGCCAACAATCTATGGAAAAATACAGTTAAGCAAGTACGTTTCAAGCAATAGTGGCATGCAGCCAGCATCTTGGCAGCTTATGATTGTATCGAATTGTTAAAGTCCTGTTTTATTTAAAAATATTTCCCTGGATAATTTTTATTTTTCCTTTGCTATCCAAAATCTGTCTTTTCCGAACTATGCATTCTTGTTGTTATTCAGCTTTCTTGAGTACATGGAATTTGAAGGGTTCTTTCTGATGAATCCTGGCTCTTATAATGATAGCAATGCTTCATCAGGTTGTCAAAGAGATTCTCTCTTAGAATAAATTTTACTGGTTTTACACAATAATACTGTTGTTCCAAAATGCTATTGTGTTTATTGAAATCTTCTTTTAATTTTCAGTGCACATTTATTTGTGGTTTATTTTTATTCCTCATTTTAAATAACCATTATTTTACAGTTTTATTTGCCTTACATAGATACAGAGAACACTAATGTCACCTCTGAGCCTTTGTTTTGCTGTGTTCAACATGCCAACTACCATGTTGCAGAGTTGCAGGGCAGACATCCCTTAGCTAGCAGAAATCCAGACTAATAAGTGCAGCACAGGGAAGTCCTATCAAAAATAGTGTAGTCACGCTGGGTTCTGCCATCTGTGGACTCCAGTAAGTCTTGCTTTCATTTTAGTGCAGTTTCACCCTCCTATATAAGTCAAACAATAAGCTTGAACCAATTTAAAACTACTTGATCAAGTAAAATTCACTGAGAAAGGAAATGGGATCTTGTGTGTTTCCAATACACCTGTCATGCTGTAAATACAAAAAGTAATGGTTTAGATTTATTGTAAATTATAGCGAATATGTATTTGGAGTTTCAAGTGAAAAATGTTTTGCTTCAAAAAAACCAAAACCATTTTAAAACGTGTTGTTTTTCTGTAATTCAGATAGAGTTTTGGTTCGAATAAAAGACTTGACAGTGGAGAAGGCTGATGAAGTGGTTTGGGTTCGTGGCAGAATTCATACAAGCAGAGCTAAAGGTGAGATGTCTCCAGGGTTTTTATTTTTCTTTCCTCATATTGTTGATATAACCTGAATGTTATATTTTGCCTTCATGACCTTTTAGTTATGTCTTGCATACAAGAAAACTTTGCCACCTGATTACTCAGTGTTCACTTGGTGTTCACTTTAACTGGTTATTTTATCTTTTTTCCACCTCTCTTTTCCCAACAGGGTAAAAGGAAATTTTACTTTCAGCTGAGTGGAAATTGGGTATTACTATTACATTGTAGTAAAAGTGAATTTTGGTTTTTAACATATTCCTAAGTAATGTACAGACAATTATAAATAATAGGAATTTTAAAATGTTATACTAATTTTCCTTTGGGTGTTACAAGCTTCTACTGTAAAGCATGATTTATTACACATTTATCTGATTTATTATACATTAACTGATACATTTATCAGTTGTCAGACAGGCCGTATGTATTCTGCTGCTTATGAATATTTTCACTATACCTTTTCTTCAACAGGAAATAAAAATTTGTGTTGAAATTGCAGAATTTTTACTTTTTACCAGTGTCTGATGATATCAATATGAACTTAGAATGAGAAACATCATCTTTCATTAACAAGACAAAGGGAAGATCCTTTCATAGGCTCTCAGTAGTGTGGGCTGTCCTACTTGGCTGTCTGGCAGCCAAATTTCTTCCTTGGAACCCAAAATTCTCTCTGGAGATCCGTTTGCCATATGCAAACTTAAATAGGCTTTGGCCTTTTCAGTTGACATCAGATGCTGACAACTGTTATTCTGGTTTCAGTTGTGTTTGGCAGCTCTGTGGTGAGATATAAATACCTTGTCTTCCCAAAAGTTGAAAGAAAGGAGCGTAAAAATATTATATTCACAAATCAAATTTAACAGTAGTTTTAGGATTGGGAATACTACAAATTAGGGGCAAGAATACAATACAGAATATTATCACAGATACCAGATTAATTTCTCTTTTTGAGTCTTCATTTTCCTTAAAAATATCCCTTTTAATGAGCATCTGTACTGCAGTCAGTTAAAATAAGGAACTGCATGTAAATATATACAAATAATGCTCATTTTATTTTTTATTAGAATCTTTAAGTTTAGAGAGTCCTCTGTGACTTCCTAAATCCTAAAGTTCTGTGGTATGGTCTTACACAGAAGTCTCTCTTTGCTATGTATAGAAAATGTGAACCCTCCCTGAAGCTGTGAAAACCTTGGTCACTGCAACTTGAAGTAGTTCAAGCAGTAGACACTATCTAATTTAAATGTTGCTATCAGTATACAAGTAAGAGTATGTTTGTGGCTTTTTCTTTGCCAATTGTAGGAAGAGTTCAGACTATTAACAGAATTTTATATATTAAAGTGTCTCTGCAGACCTTTAAAACGACATAAGGTTCCATGGTTGTTTATTACTGTCTCTGTATTGCATTTATGTACAGTATTTTGCATGATGTATGCATTTACTTTAATCAGAGTAACATCTATGTAACATGGCAATATTAACTCACGAGAAGCTGTTTGTCATCCTTTGCCTTTGACTTCACAAAAGACTTGTTTTTCATTAATTAAAAGTGCTTATTCTCAAAGCTCTTTAACACAACCTGAAGAATTAAAGCAAAATGAGTTGATTATGGGCATGAAATGTTCTCTATTTATTGATTGTGCTTCTTGTTCCCTCTTGGTCTGACAACACAGAGCAATTCTGACATTCAGGGAGTACCACATGCTTGTTTACTTAAGCTTTGGGGGAAAGAATCTTACCAGAAAAGCAAATGTTAAAGAGTAAAAAGTAATGTTAGACTTTCCCACACACATCGTGGTGCTATTCCTACCATTATGGAAAGTCTTGCAGGAAACAGGAAAGTCTTATAGAAAAATAGCTTTAGTTTTTCTCAGAAGCTCAAATTTGACTCCTAAATAACCAGCGTATCCTTTATTTAACCCTGTCTTGTTCTGACCAATAAACAAAAAAAACGAATGTGAACAACTGCGGAATCCAGCTGTCTCATATAGCAAGTCACTCATGAAGCCTGATGGAAATTAACTGAAGGATGTGTGAAGAATGGGGTGTTGGGAATTTCTGTGGTTTGTACCAAAATTGAAATGGTTGGGGCCCTGTGGTTTTTGTCATAGATTGACTAAATGTTATTTCTGGCCTTATTTTCAAGCCAGCGTAAGCTACCGATCACGTTTATCATTGAAAAGCAGTTGGGAAATCTGTCTGAGCTCTGCCAGGCAGCTGGGACTTGTGCAGTATGTTAGACCGGAACTTGGTTTTGGTTTATGAGTGCAAAGGTTTATAAAATATCAAAATAGTATGTTTGAAAATAAGAGTATCACAAGAGCATTTTAAATACTGGACCCAATTTACAATAAACCACATGAAGTTTTCTCTTTGCTGGCAGATTTCTGTAATTACCAAACTTTTTTTATTCTTTATGCAAATTCATTCCTTACATCCTTTTCTCTCACAAGGTCTGTTGTCATTTGGTACTTTGATCCAAGAAAGGAAATGGATTCGTGTTTGGTTGTATGTGCTTACTTTTGATGGGATTCTCTGTGGTGTCCTCTCTTATTTGTTCAGTTGCATTAGACTGTGTCAGACCTTTTTAACCAAATTTCTTTTAAAGATTTCATGTTTATAGGCATTTCTGTGGGACAATGTATTGTTTTGTTTTATAGAAACTTAGAGTAGCTTACTGTCGAATCTGATCAAGCTGGTCTTATACTTTTCAATTGAATACCATGTAAATGTTTTGAAACACATGGAGAACAACCCATAATCCAGATTTTTTTCTCGCTCTGATGTTTCCTTTTTTTCATCTCTTGATTTGGAAAGGCATCTAATCATTAAGTAGATTTGATTAGAGCTTGTCTTTTTGATACTTTATTTTGTATGCATTAGGCTCCTTTGGGAAAAGTTCTGTTTCCTCTTATAATCTGTAACTGTGATGTTTTAACTATTCCTCTCAGTGAGGTTTTTTTGATCACTTATCTTCTGTGTGATTAGAAGTGGTTATATTCCACAAGACTTCCTCTTTCCTCATGAAAACAACTACTGTTACTCATGACAGAAAGATTTGAGTCCTTTTGAAAATGCAGATATTCATCAGACTTCTGGTGTTTGGGATTAAGTACAACTGCCAAACTTTTGCTTCTGATTAGTATGATAGCAGCTCCCTCCATTTATTTCACTACCTTCTCCTTAAATATTTACTAGCTGAATGACATTGTAGCTGTCTTCTGTTGTGTTTTTTGTTTGAACACCTGATACAGCATTGTTGAAACCTGGATCATATTTTGCTAAATTATTTCTCACTGTAATCATGGAGGCAAACACTGTTTTCTAGGAAATACTGCATCAAACCACGTTGTAAGTAAGAAATATTGAGATGTCAAAGGCGTGAGATACACCTAGCTTATCTAAACAAACTTAGCATATTGTGACCTATGGAAAAATTTTACTTCATTTGTTGACTTGCTGGATCTAAAACCAAGGCATGTGTACTCCTGAAGGCTCTATTTAATTTCTGAAGACTGTACTTCTCTAATTTAAATCTGTGGCTTAATATTTGCCTGCAAGAAATACATACATCTGTACCATATTAGCTTCTTTCCTTTGTTATGGCAGCCTCAGGAATATAGAAATAGTTGTACTCTGTTTTCTGAAATTACAGAATTAATTCTGTTGCATTTCTGAAATCACAATCATAGGACAACATTAGGTATTTCCAATAATTATAATTTTAATTTTTAATAATGTTTTGTACTAGTTTTATATGTTTGCTTGGATTGCCATCACATTGTATGTCAAATGTTCTGCGTTTATCTTCTGATACTATTTAGATTTTCTGCAGCTATGTGTCAGGAATGGCAATCTACATAATTGCAAATGAAAGCTGCAAAAGGCTTTTTGGTGACAGTGTTCAAGTTAGATGTATGTTGATTTTAATGTTTTACAGTCTAGGTCGACAATAACTAGGAAACAGCTATCTTTAACAAATCTTCTGGCTTCATCCTATTCTCACCATTTTAGTGACAATGTTATAATGTTATGAGTCAGAACTCAGAATTAAAATTATATTGATGCATTTTATCAAATACTGGTACAACAATGAAGTGTTTGCTGTTAATTTCTCTCTCTGAGGAAGAAGCATATAAAATCACCATATTTCCTTGAGTCTAAGTTAAGGAGTAAATGTTTATTAGAGGTGTGAGGAGAAATATGAAATTATTGTAACTGTCAGCTAAACAGATTAGAAAGAATTTGTTGACTTGAGAAATACCCATTTTAAAAGTCAACAAAGTGCACTATGTTATTTGTAAATTATTATTAATGCCTATTAATTTCTTTTTCCCTAAGCTGTTAATGAATAAATTGCTCCTCCAGGAATTTTTACTGGGCTCTTTTAGGTTCTTGCCATTCACCAGAATCAATACTCCTTTTGTTCCCCTTCATCCTGAATGTGTGGTGTATCATAGAATGAACATTGTTGGTTTAGTCCCTGTGGTGCAAAATCAAGCCTATTTGTCTCAGAGCAGCTTTGTGAAATGAACTTTACAGCTTTAATTTGAGAAGATGAGAAAAAACTTGTTTTAAAAGAATGTAGAGCTGGAAGTAGTTGTGAGCAAAGCAACAAGGAAAAGTATGATTTACTTCTTGCAGTTGAAGAACAATAGGTATTTTAAAAGTTGTGAGTTCTAGTTTTTGTTTTGTCTAGATGTTATTTGTCTTGGAAGGCCTATTATTATTATTTTTAGAAAATGCTCATTCATGTGTTTGCAGATATAAGGCAGAATTATTTGATTTATCTCAATGCCTGGTGTCTGTACATGCAGACTAGTTTGATGTTGCTATTTGGGGTGGGACGGGTGGCAAGGGAGAGAGACTCACACTCCTCTCTTAAAAGCTCAGTTGAGTTTTAAAGTAGTAAAGCATTTTTCTCATTCACAAAGACCGCAAGTAACTTGTCCTTAATACACCTGTGTTGTTTTCCTTTGTATTCAGGGAAGCAGTGTTTCTTAGTCCTGCGTCAGCAGCAGTTTAATATCCAGGCTCTGGTGGCTGTGGGACAGCATGCGAGCAAGCAGATGGTAAAGTTTGCTGCCAAGTAAGTAAGCAATTATATCCTGTTGTCAGAGTAAACAATGGTGGGAACCAGGGCTCCCAGGGGCTGGGACCATTTTCACACATTAACATCAATGCTTCGTTTGTTTTAAAATGTAGTTATTTAAATTGTCAGTTCACTATTGCGTTGAATACATTACACTGACAAAAGATAAAATAGAGAACAGGCTTGAAATTCATTCTGAACTGCTGAAGCAGCATTCTCTCGCCACAGACAACCTACATTTACTTTCAAGCTGCCTAACAAAAAGTCTGGCAAGCTGAGCTTAGTGGGACACTTCATTTTGTGTGGTGTTTGTGTGTGTCTGCACATGTGCAGGGTTTTTCTTCTACAAGATGTGCAGTGTAGTGATACGTTTCATAGCTAGAACTGATGTGAAGAAGCTCCATGTTGCAAGTGGTTTACTGAGCTGAAGAAATTAAGAGTGGCTTCTGTGCACTGAGTTAATCTTATTTACAATTTATTTTTGGCACTAGAATTTTTAATGAGGGATTTAAGTTACTTTTAAAAATATTTTAGGGGTTAATGGCAAGACTTGCCAATTAAACAAATGTTTGTTGCAGCAATTTAAATTCAGTTATTTGGTTTGTTTCATTCTTAAAGATAAAAAAATGACACTTTGGGTTGTCCAGTATACTTGCATGACAAAGGTGTTTTTATAGTAGAGCTTTTAGTCATGTATATCTACTTGTTCGCAAATAGAAATGTGGATCAATTCAGTGCAATAATATGTTGAACATGTGGCACTTGAGTTGCTTCTGTTTGGTTCTTGGCACAACTCTCATGCCTGGGAAAGGAGCCCCTACTAATTAGCTGCAAAAGTGCCCCAGCCTTCAACCTTCAATATGCCAGGGAGAGGAGGGATTCATTATAGCACAGATTTCCAGAAGCCCGGTTAAGAAGGTTGGGATAATGCTTGTGCTGAGGAGGTTTGAGGTTCAAGGCAACAAGAAAACAGAACCAGCAGTGTTTGCTGTTTGGCGGTGCTGAGTGTTGGCAGTGCCAGGGTGAAACATGCTGTTTACAGGTGTTTATGAGCCAAAGTGGAGTGTTCTGTTTCTTCATGAAATAGTTTGCTCTCTCCAGTGCTTAGGATCTTTGAAAAGAATTAAGAATATAATGTACTTGTTCCCCAGTTCATCTTCCTCTAACCTACCAACAGTCTGTACTTGCACTAAAGAACCTGCACTAGAGAACAGTGAAATAACTCTTGTGATGCTCAATTTCCTATTCTCCAGTTGTCTCCAACATCTTTCTTTTTCAGTTTTCTTCGTGGTTCTTTCCTTCGCAACTGAATTTCTTACATTTCATAAGCGGCCAGAGCTCAGTGGTTAGGAGCTTATGAGAGGGAAGTTGATCATTACTCTTTTCTTTCATTTGCTGACTCTGCTATTTGTAAGCCTTCCATGACTCTCTTTTTTAAATTCACTGATCTTTTTTTACTGAGTTAGTTTTCTGTCAGTTTAGTGATTTAAACAAGGTCATGGAGGTCCAGAGCTAAAAAGGAGTGGTAAATGGTGGAAAAGGGTATTTGGAAAGAGTAGAAAGCGAAGCTCCTTTCTCTTCTGGCAGCAGTGAGCTGTTCAGTCAGATGGAACCTCATCCTTAGGTTCTTTCCAGCTCCCAGTCATGTCCCTGCTTTTACTGATGTGACAGACCTGAGCAGCGCAACTCATATTTGTACTGTGTTTTACCTTTTCATCCTGCTCCTTTTTGTGATAGCTTTTTCCAGCTGAACCTCGATGCTTCAGCCTCTCCAATTTATAGCATGCGTATTTTACTCATCATTTGTGGTTCTGAAATGTTTCCTTGCTTATTGTCATGTGCTTTGAATAGCAGAACTTTCTCTGCTGCAGCATTCTGCGTTTTCTTTTAGGGCTTTGCTTCTGTTTTATTAACACCATTAGTGCAATCATCTTCTCATTCCTTCTCACCAACAAACCTATTTTATGAATATCCTGACAGGCTGTCTCACTTTTTCTAGTGTTTTATCTCCTACAATTTTACCTGATACCACCATTGCAGCTGCCACTTGTCCTCAGAACCTGCGGTTGTTCCCTGAATTCTGGGTGCACTTGTGGTCAGTATGACCTGAAGCGCAGCAGCAGCACCTGCCTTGTCTTCAGGCGCTCTCCTCCTACTTCTCACCTGCTGGGGAATGATGCCATTATTACCAGCAAATCAGGCTGGTCTTAGGTGTCTAAAAATAACTATACTGTTTCTCTGCCTTTCTCAGTGTCTTTTTTTGTCGCCTCCTCTTGTTTCCTACACATTAAATGAAAAAATACACATTTATTGAAGAAAACGTTTAACTTCAATACCTCACATTTCAACTAAATTTTTAAACTGAACTTTTCCACTGGTAGTACATAAACTTTATTTTTCATGTGCTGCTTTCTTATATTTTGATGCTGGGTCCAAAACTTCCTTTGGAATAGTCTGTGAAATTGTGGATCTTGAATTTTTAATGAGAACTGATTAAATCATGAGCAATTTTTTACAAATTTTCATAAATAATAAACAAATGAGTTCCTCTTTTAGATATTGGCACATGGAAACCAAGAACTTTCATAACCTTCTGTGGTCTAGCAACATGCATATACTAGTTATCTCTTATCACAAGAATTTGAGTTCTTTTTAGTGAAAGGTACTTAATACTGGTTTAACTCAGTTTTACAAAGAAACACCTGTGAGTTTAGCTACGAAGGTTTCTAGTTGAACTTTCAAAAAATACATACCCAACGATACAGAGCCAGTCAAGATAGTGGCTTGGCAGCTGTGAAGTTCTTCCATCAGAAAAAATAATTCAGCCTAGTCCTGCAAGGGATGCTGCATAAGAGAAAGAATTAATTGTGTCTTTCAGCCAGCAGAGCTGCCAGGTGGTGCAATTGGTAATTTATCAACCTGCTTTTTTTTTCCATAAAGTATTGGATGTGGCCAATTTTGGTTTTGTTTCTATTTGTTTTGTTTATATCAGCATTGAGCCTTCCACCCCACCAGCACCATAGCCATGTGGTATCATAGAGCAGTGGGAGAGGTGGTTAGCACATTCTAGTTTAGCTGCCCAAACAATGTGCTCAGGAAGTACCTTGATGCGTCTTTATAGTAGGCTGGAGAATGAAAATCCATGAAAAGAGGTTAAAAATGGAGGGAAAAAAAAGGTTAAACCTGCATGAAAATACTTCACAATGTGGAAAAATATACGTAAGTTCATCAGCTAGCTGAACTGGTAGTACTGTGAAAACTGCTGGTTATTGCAGAAATATTTTCTTTATCCATTTCTGTTTAATTTTTATATTGGTGATCTGGAACAAAATGTCAAATCACAGTTGTTAAGTTTGCTGATGACAGATATTGGCATGGTAAACTAGGGGCTAAGAATACATAGTAATGAGGGCTCATTTAGAATAACCACTTCGATGCGCTTCAGTGTGAATTTATACCTTTCTGGTCATTAGTTTGGATTTTGTTCAGGATTAGTATGTAGGAAAGTCAGTGATGAGAAATGTGAGATCGTGATAAATAACGGACTTCACAGGAGTCCGTGCAGTTCTCTTACCCGCTATGCTAGGAGATCTCTTGAGTTTTGAAAAAGAAGAATAAAATGCCATTAATTTAATATATGCCAGTCATTAGACCACTTCTGGAATATTTTGTCCACTTTTATTGTCTTTGTGTCTGAATATAAGCCAAATTGGAAACAGTTGATGGTGAAGCTGCAAGGTGGAATGATATATAGTCAGGCAAATCTGCCTTCTTGTGAGACTAAAGAAAACTCTCTGTTCTATCCAAGAGAAATTAGTAATTTAAATCCCGCTCTGATGGTACCTATGCAAGATTTACTGCCAATGGAGTGTTCTTTACTTTACAGATACAAAGGTATGACAAGATGCAATGAACACATAGTGAAGCTAGGTAGATTTGGAAGGGAAATCAAGTGATTTTTTTTTTTTTCTGTGAAAATGATTTAAAACGTGTAGTGGATTTTGTTACTTAAAAACTTTAAAAGAATAAGTTGTTTTGGTTTTTATTTCCAAGAAGATAACCAGGTTCATCCAGGTGTTAGAATGTTGGTACAAGAAACAGATTGCTACATTTGTAGAATGAAGAGAATGACAATAAATGTTGACCTGGCCTTCATGTATGCAATGTGAGTTAACTCCTCTTGCAGAGGGCTTAGTGGATACTTACTGTGTTTGTGCAGACAGTATTACAGTTGCTCTTATTGAGTTGAGTATAAAATATTTATGCTTTCAACTATTTACAAACAGAACTCAATTTTTTTTTAGCATAAGCTCTATTGCCTTCATCTTTCACTGATGTTCAGATAAAATATTATTGTTTTTATTACAATTATTTAGTATTTTTAGATTTAATAATATTTTATTTTTAGATTTAATAATATTTTGTGTAGTCTGATTACACAAAAGTGTCAAAGAAAAAAAAAAAAGTCTGAACAAGTATAGATGTTTCCATCAAGTAAAACATTTTCTATTGAAATTCTATAAATAATGAAGTTTCTTCCAGTTCTTCAGACTTTTGGTCAAGAAAATGCTGATTGCGATTCACTTAGGGAGGCCTGCATGGGGTTCAGCTTGCAACATGAAGCTGTTGATGAAAGATGTTGTCACACAGACGGCAATAATGCAATCCTGTGGTTAAAAGAGAAAGTCTTGGCTAATAGACACGCAGATAATTAAGAGGGACATAAGGCATCTAGTGGACACTTCAGTAATTATAGTCTTGATGTTTTTTGGAAGGAGCATTAGGTTTAAAGAAGCGGTTTGCTCTGCAGAGGAACTTTTTAGTGTTGAACTTCATGAATCTATAACTAAAATGGCTTCTTTAATGATTAAACAATATCAAGATGTCCTCTGTTTTAATGCATCATGCATCCTAATTTAGTTTCTAGTCCTTTGTAATATTAGTTACAGCTAGAAATATGATTGTCTTTAATGGAAATGGTGATGGCTTTGGCATGCTTTTCTGCTACTTGTTCACTTTTTTGGTCTGTTTGGGATTTTTTTTGTTACCCAGTGGAACTTTATCAAAAAATCACCGAGATGACTTAGTGCTGCTGCTGTGGAGAACACTGCTGTAGTTGCTGGCATTTCATTAAAGCAGATTGTTTCTTGTAACTCGAACCGGTTACCATTTCAGTAACATTCTTGGAATTACCTGTTGGAATTGAAGCTGCACCTTCTAGGTTTCTGTTGTTTCCATTTGATGCACCATGTTTGGGACTTCAGCTTTTTCCACACTGGGTCTTGCCGAGCACTGTTCAAACAGAACTCAAAACGTGAGCTTTTACTTCCATACCAGGTTAGATACGTAGTCTGAAGGAGCAAAAACGTATTTTCCAATATCAAATGAAAGTTTAGAGTAGATTATGAACATTTGTAAATACAAGGACAGTCATATGCAGTAGAAAACTTGGTAATGCTTTTGTGTGCCCAGGCAGTTATACACATATATGGATACAGGGGTCTACTTAGGTAGGATCTGAGTTTAAATACATCTTAAAATTGTAACAAATTTAATGACCAAGGGATGTTACAGTTTTAAAGTGTGTTCCAAATGAAAAAAAATATTAATTGCAACTCCAATTTAGAGAGGAAAAAACCACATTTTATCACAAGTGCAAGGTTTTAAAGTTCTGTTGTTGTGCAAGTTCACAAAGCAATATTGCAGTTACAATTATGTAAAAACCAGTTCTTCCTGTATTTTAAAACTGATACCATTGTGCATAGCTTGAATCCTGTGCATGGTCTGATCAAAGCTCTATAACGAATTCACTAACAGCAGTTCTCAGCCATGGGATCAGTAATCTGATAATTAATCCCTCATACAACACATTAACATTTAAATACTCTTTTCTTTTGCATAGTGCAGAGAATTTGCTTCAGTGAGTTTAAAACATTGTTTTTCTTTGCAATTATTAGTGAGAGGGCTTTTATTCAGCAGATTAGAAACGTATGTTTTCAGTGAAGACACTGCTATTTGTGTCATTAGTAGTGTTTTCTGGGCATTTGCCAAAATGTTGACATGAAAAAGGAAGCATGAAAAACAGAGGAGAACTATTTAGGGGGAAAAATAAGTTAGTACAAGAGTAAAACTTTTGTTCTTTTAGACATTCACTTATTTGAAAAGCAAAGGGAATATATAGTGACACCTAATACTATTTTAGCATGATGTATTCTCTGTGCATTTCTTATCATCACATTCTATTTCATCCAAAGCATTGTCATTTCTGCCTCAGTCTTTTTAAGGAGTTTTAAAGAGACTAACTTGTAAGAGGGTGTACTTGTGAGTACTTAGTGTCATTTCTCCTTGTCTGTCTTGTATTTCATGCCTTTGCTTAAATAATGGAGATGAAGCTCACCCTTAGCTAAATTAAATTCTGATTTAAGGCCTACTATCTACCTCTGCTTTGTACAAATTCAGTCATTTGTTCGTGATTTGAGCAACTGTAGCTCTTTTAAGTGTAAATGTACCAGAAAAACCTACTATTCACAAGTTTTATGTAGTACGTGGAATTATCTAATGGTTAAGCAAGTCAAGCATATGGAGCACTATGGTCTCCATAACTTCTAGAGCAGCTGCCAATGAGTTCTATCACCTGAACTTATTACCATCAAAGAAGTAGTGTAATCAACTAAAATGCTCAAATTTGGCTTTTTTTAGTTATGTGTAATTTACTTACAGTGATGCTGTTACGTTTGGAGAATTTTGATGCTTGAATTTTCCACTGTTACTTTAATATCATCAGATTTTTTCAAAACCAACAAGTTTTATTAAAAAGTTTGGTTGAATAACTTAAATGTGAACTGAGCTTTATAACATTAAAAAGTTTCTCCCAGGTTAGATGGAAGATTCACATAGGTTTTCTTGGGGCTGATATGGATGCTCCAGGAACAGCAGAAAGCAGAGCAAGCAAGCAGTCACAGTTGGCAACACTTGGTGATTTGTATCTCAGCTGTTTCTGGGTCACACCACTCAGGCTTTGAAAGCTAAATTCCCTTCATCAGCTAAAAAGAGAAACTGAACTGTTTAGCTGGGTAAATCCCACTTTAAAATTGTGAGAGAATGACTAATTCCAAACATAAGTATTTCTAAAGAGAAGCTTCTCAATCCTGAGAAGTTTCTTATGTGGTTTTACTGTAGAGCTAAAATACCTCGGCTTTGTTCACAGCCTTAGGCTGACATAGCGCGGGTGGTACTAGAAAAAACAAAGCAGATGCCAGTGATCAGGACTGTAGTTACCATCAGTAGTAGCTTGTACCTGCTTCTACTCAGTCCTCACCCCCTTTAACTGGGGGTTACTGCACCTCGGGAACACCTTCTGTGCACAGAAGTATTTATCTCACCACCCCCCAGCTTAGGTCTATGAGGTTTGTGTGTTGGGTTTTTTGGGGCATGGGGTCTTAATAAAAAAGAATTCAACCTTGTAAACTTGATTGTTAATTGCTCTTTGCTTTATTGAGTTCAGTAGTGGGCAGCTTGTCTGATGACAACCTCGCTCATCTCTTATGATTTGCAGTTAAATTGTGGGCCTGCTGCTTCCCTGCTTTTTCATAAAAAGGAAAGAAATATTTTCTGATATTTGGCCTTTTGTAAGCAGGCTAGCAAAGAGACAGAGTGAAAATATATTTCCAGTGGGGGTGATATTCTCTGCAGAATACTACTGGTTTCAAGTCCAGTACCTTAAATACCTAAATAAAAACAGGTCATACAAATTATTTTCTCACCTATGACTCCTGAGGATTTTGTTATTGTTTGTTTATAGCACACATACTTTATACCGCATTTTTGGAAGACTTTCAAGATGTTGCGTGGTGTTTTAACGTACTATTAGTGACTGTTAGTGGAGGGCAATTAAGATGTCTCCTGTCGTAGAGAAATGACTTAAAAGCATCTTGCATCTTTCAGTAACAAGTCATGTAGTTTAAACAAGCTCAATCAGTTTTGATTTTCCCCTCCGCATCACAACTTCCTTTCAGTTCGTTGTTCTGCTGGTTAAGACACGTCTTTCAGATAATTGCATCAGCTGGCACATACAAGAGTGTATGTGGCCCAGAACAAGAAAGATGCAACTTGTCACTTTATGTATACACACAAAGAACGAGTGAGCACTAAGCTTAATTACAATTCTTTCCTTCCCAAGTCTTCCATCCCAGTTTGAATTTCTTGTGGCTGGGAATATTTAGCCAAATCCTTCATTACTCAGTTATTATATATATATGTAATTAACTTTACCTAAATCCTTAACTCTGTTTTGTTGTTTCAGCAATCCATACAGTACATGAAATATACTGTATGTATATATATATATATATATATATATATATATATATACTGTATGTATATATATACTGAAACAGTCCTAGCGCTCAGTACAGAGTCTGGTGCTGTGAGTGATGAAATTTAGTAACCCTCCTATCCTATCCTATCTTTATTGACAGCATCAACAAAGAGAGCATTGTGGATGTAGAAGGCGTTGTGAGGAAAGCATATCAGAAAATTGGAGGTTGTACTCAGCAAGATGTTGAGCTTCATGTTCAAAGGGTAATTTTTTGAGCAAATCTAGGATTGGTTAATTGTTTGAGAGATTATCTATCTCAGCTGTCTGTCTACATGTATGAACTTTGTCAATACGCAGTCACCAGAGAAATAAACTGCTTTGAACTACAAGTTTCAGTATATCATATGTAAACATGAAACATTTCTGGTTGAAGGGATTTGATTTTTTGAATTCCCTCTTTTTATCTGCCATGAAAATTACAGCACCAAGTAAAATAAAGTATCTCATGAGAACAATTTGGCTGGGAATGCTTGTAATTCTAGTTTTTGATTCCTAACCGCAGCAGATACTGTAATAAAAAGTCTGCTTTTTTCAGAAGTTTCTTCTTTATCAGAAAGTTACAATCTTCCCCTTAGTACAATGGAATGGAATACGTAACTTTTAGCAAAAGCAAAGCACTGGCTTAACAGTATGGAAGCTCTTGAAATCTAAAATTCCTGTAGCTTGTGCTAATAGGGCTGGAGGAAGTGCAACTTTATAATTTCTTTAAATAGAAAGCATATTTAAACCTTTGTGTAATATCCTTTCCTTCTAAAGGTTTTCAGCCAAACTGTATGCCTACAATACGGCTGAAACGCATTCACCTCAGGAGTACAGTACAATGGCTATTATAGCAGTAAGATAAATTTTAGCTAACAGCATTGGGAAAAATCTGCAGATTTGGAAAATGTTTTAATATATGAGCAGATTATAATATGCTTGATTTTTGTGAAAGAATATAAAATTTACTGCACCTATGACTAGACTGAGGCAAGACAAGGTGTTTTTCATTCTCTGATTATATTTTAGGTACCTGATAAATTTTCAATCTGAAATGGCTTTTTCAAGTATAATCAGATGATAAGTAAAATAATACGTTAACCACAAGAAGAACAGGATGATTTTGCTGGAATCAAAACTTAAAACTTTGAAATCTAGTAGTTTCAGACCCGACATTCACACCAATAGTTTCGTCCCTTAGGCAGTTTGTACTTGGTCAGCTCAATGCTTCCCAGAAGCGAAAAGGATATTTTTAATCTTTCAAAAGGAAAATAGAAGCATGCACTTCCAGTATTGTCATGAGAACGCACCCATGTGTCTCAAGTATTTGAATAAAATCACAGTCTTCCAGCTAGCAGCGTATGCAAACTCTGTTTCAAGTCTATGTCAGAAATACCCTTCGGTAAATCACGCCTCCTTTTGAGCTGAGTCTCATGCTATTTCTGTTCCTGTCTCAATTTCAGATCTATGTGATCAGTTTAGCTGAACCCCGGCTGCCCTTACAGCTGGATGATGCTGTTCGACCAGAAGTGGAAGGAGAGGAGGTGAAAACTTTGCATCCTCAGATACTTTGTATTGTCTTTGTAATTGAATAAAAGCATGAAAGCCACGCAACTTCCTTAATGCAGTGATTTGGGGATTCATTAGGCTTGCATTTTACTTCCTGTATGTTATCCAGAATGGTGTTAGACATCTCTATAGCTTTGATCTCTGCTGAACTGCAGTAGAAGGTCAAAACCAGAGCATTTGCCATCATTTGTGTGTGTCTTGTGGATCCTCATAGGTGGGTTCTGCATGGGAACTCTGGGAGAAGTTACACCTTAAGCTTTGCTATGCTGTCAATTTGCTGTATGTTCTTTCTAGAATAATCTAAAAATTGTACTGAACTTAGAAGTAACTCTTGGCTTTTAGCCAAAGATGGTTTTTTTTGTCTCTCTCTTTTTTTTTTTAGGTGTATGTATTCATTATGTATTTTTGCATAACTGTTTAGGATGGAAGAGCTACTGTAAACCAAGATACAAGACTGGACAACAGAGTCATTGATCTGAGGGTAAGGAACATGCTGCATTGCATGATTGCCTGCAAGTGTTTATTGTTTACATTTCTAACCCATGAAGCAATAAAAGTTGTAGATTTGGTGCAAGTGTATTGTTGGCCAAAGGAAAAATAAACAACATACTTTTCCATTGGTGAGTGACACTATGAAAACACAGGGTTTTTTATCCCAAACGTTCACCTTTCCTGACATTATTGAAAGAACTATTTTAGTAGTTTAAAGGTGACTGTTTAGTATTTGGCATGTGGCTATGTAAATCTGGGCTGTGTCAAAGATGACTAAATAGAGACAATTTAGAGACACTGTTTCTTCTCAAATGTAATCTTTGATATTCTAAAACTGTAGTAAGAGCTCAGTTTTGAAGTATAAGATGAAAGTTTTGAATTTAATGTCTAATTGAGATGCTATAATGCATGTCTTGCAAGTGAAATTGTACTAGGCCACGATACCAATCTCATTCTCTTTGTTTCTTCCACCGCATTCATATCTTTTTTCTTCCTTCTTTTTTTACTGAAACACCTTTTTTCATGCAGGTTATAGAGATAAAGCCTTCTGTGAATTCATATACCTCAAAAATATTTTCTCTTTCTGATTAGCAGCAAAAAACTATCTACTAAATCATTCATATCACTTTTCTTTTTCTTAATGAAACAGCAACTAACACTAAGCGTGTAAGTCACTAACCATTCATATTGACATGAGGCTTTCTGGTCTTTTCCCATATTTGGCTCTCCACAATAAAATTGTAATTAACTTTTCACTGAATGAAGAGTGTGCTTAGCTCATTTTTATGGTGTATCTAGTACTGCCTTCAAAGTTCTGATAATAGCAATTTCTCAGTAAATCAATCTATGGACCTGGGAAATAAAACATAAAAGTTAGTTATTTACTGGAAGATTTGGAAAAGTTCTGGCACTGAGATGCTTTAAGCACTTGAACATCTGATCTCCTTATTTCAGCAACTAAAACTACTTGTGAAAATTGTTTTACTTGGAACAAAGTTAATTGCTTTTCTCTTGACCTTATGTATAATACTGAGAAACTTCAATTTGTGATTACTTTTCGGGATTCTTAGTATCTCATCATATTGGTCTCTTCATCTGTGTCTTAAATTAAGCCTTTGATGAAAAGAATTCTATACTAATGGTTGAAAGTGAAAATAATTTAAAGGATCATCGGCTTATGGTAGTGGTAAGGCAGTGTACTAAACTGAGGGGAGAAATCTGGGATGCTTGGAGTGCAAGCTTTACTTTAACTTCTGGTAATGAAGAAAAATACTCAACAGCACTCCAGAGAAACTTAAGAAAATCCATTAAATTAATGAAATACCTGTATAATAAACTGGAAAGAACCGTGAACCCCAAAGAGAACAGAGAAATAATACAGAGGGAAATAATGGTTAAAAATACTAGCCAGAAATAATGGCGTAAAAGTATCCTTGGCTGTAATTCAGATGGGGGCATCTGCAGAGTAAAACCTAAGAAGATATATAGTAATGGAAGAAGAAAGACAGTAATGCCAGAGTAAACACAGGAGATGGAAAGGAAAGGGGTGGGCTAAGTGGATGTTGCTATAACCTTGTCTAACTTATGTGTCCCAGCCTTTGTGGTACACCATTTATTCAGCAGTGTTTGGCACCTTGTTTTGAG
This sequence comes from Columba livia, assembly GCF_036013475.1. Taxonomy (NCBI): domain Eukaryota; kingdom Metazoa; phylum Chordata; class Aves; order Columbiformes; family Columbidae; genus Columba; species Columba livia. Next base: position 6,994,489 of record NC_088608.1, read on the forward strand.
GTCTGAGCTTTACCTCTGCCTTCTGCAGAAGCTGTTTTTCTCCTTTGCTCCAACAGCTGCTGCAGTGTGGTTCTGAACAGCTTCTCCATGCTGAACAGGAATTTGGTGTAACTTTTTACAAAATTGATGGAAGGATGAAATGTCAAATCTCAGTACTTCAGTGCCTTAAGTCTAGTTCTCTGCATGTGCCTGTGGCTGGATGTAAGCTGGCCACGGCTTTACTTTGATTAGGCTGAAGTATCTATCTTGCCTTCCTCCTATGGACAGGAAGAGTTTCTGTCTTTGACTGTGTCACATTTCTGTGTGTTTTTTCTGTTGCACATTTCATTATTTGTTTCCAAACAAAAGCAGATTATTTTGGAACACTGGGCTCATGCCTATTCATGAGTTTGCTTTGTTTGTTCTACAGGAGCTTTGCTTATGTGAAAGAAGATTCTAAATAATTATGTGTTACTTTGACCTGTTATTTTAAAGGGAAAGCTGAATAAACAGAAAAGGTATTTAATGGAGAAAGGGAAAATCCCAGTGAGAATACAGGTACTTATATATAGTAGAAGGCATGGTGAGTTAAAAACTTGGAGGGATATCTGAAACCATAGTTGGCCACTGCTCTCCCATACGTCTTCCTCTAGGAAAACCAAATCAAGGGCAGCAGGGAAGAACTGTTAACAAGAATATTTCTAACAGAGATGCTGTGATGATCTGTTCCTACAAGTGTGAGAGGAAGTCCAACCACAGATACAGGTGCATGTAGTTCTGGTTTCCTTGGTGCCCCAGTTTTTTAAGGAAGAAGGAGGTCATCAAACATCAAAAATAGAGATACTATTTTTTGGAGAAATATTTAAGAAACTAAATCCTTAGATCTTGGCTAGACTCAGACTATTAAAAAGTCCTTAGTATGGAACTAAAATTGTTTTTTTTTCATTTCAGTACAGTCTTTAAAGTAGTTAAGTGGTTTAACTATTTTTAAGTAGTGATTAACCAATGAGGTCATTGGATAGGGCCAAATTGTGATAAAGTGGAGCTGTGAAACTCAGTTATTGCATGAATGAAAGTGACTGGATTTCCCAAACTAGCATTATTCCATGCAGCTCTGATATGTGCCAAGGAGAGTTTGATTATGATGCAGTAGAAGGAGTGCGAAGAGTAATAAGGAAATTACATTAGTGGAGACGTAATATGCTAAGTATCCTATAAAGATTGCAAGACATCCATTCTTGTGTCCATGTGAAAACAGACTGAATAGTGTACTGCATTTTTAACAGTCTTGCATTTTGGTTGCTAACAAGGATCTTGCAGAGGGGTCTGGTAGGTTTTTAGATGTTAGGGATGGGAAGTACTTAAATGTCAAGATTCCAGGGTATTGCTGTAGTTGCTATTCTGATGTATGGAGGGAAGATGGTGATTATTAATATTTAGGCTGCAGGTGTTTTAAAAATCCTTTCCAAGGAATGATGACTGAGGAAGAATGAATCTGTTCCTGATGGTTTAGCTCATAAAATACAAATCACATGCTGGGGGAGTGGAAAGATTGTGAGTGCAGAGACAAGATCTGATAAGACCTTTTATAGACCAGATATTCTTTCACATAACCACAGGTGACCATGAGGAAACCACTGTTGACCTGTTTTTCATGATAGCTTAATGAAAGTCAAAACAGTTGATTCTAGAGATGTTTGATTTACCATTCCTTTATCAAAACAATTAAAAAAGGCAAATTGGAACGCTGATTGAGTTTTTAAATCTTCACTTTTCTGAAGTTTAACTGAAGTATTGTGATGAATAGGCTTCCCATGTCTGCAAAAACACCTACAGAAACCATATTTCATGAAGATCTGTGGTAGATGAAAAACAACGAAGACCACAAGTGAAATACTGAGTTTTGGGTTTTGCTTCCTAGTATGTCTTCCTCTGAAGAAAAAAATCCATTCAGGTTCATCAAGTTTTAACAATGGACCTGACTGATGTGCTTGCTCTGGCTTATTTTTGATGTCCAGCAGGGTTTTTTTTATCTTAAAATTTAACTTGTCCAAATTTAACTTGAATTATATGCAGTTTGCAGTCCTGATGCTATAATTGTGTCTGCTAATGCACAGCTTGTGGAGACCAAAGCATAGACTGTTCAGGATCAATATTACCCTGTTCAAACTGCTCAGGGTAGAGCATAAAAGTTAAACTGTATCTTCAGTAGTTTATGGATGTCAGACCATGTTATGTGATAGTTCAACTGTGCACTGATCTCAGTGCAGTTTTTTTCATAATACTTGATTACTTCATTGCGTTGAATTCAATTTGCTCATTGCAAAAGCTGTATTTTTCCTGACTGAATTCAAGCTGTAATGAACAAGCAGATGTACAGTTTGTTTTATTGTGGGTAGTGATTTTGTAGTGAAGACATAACACAGTGCCAATCATTTAGACAATGAACTTCATGTTCATATCTTCTACATGTACTGTCAGTAATATTGAAATTTGAACACAAGTTGACTTCTGTCACTTTGGCATTAAAAGTTATTGAACATAAACCCTATTTTCTAGTAAAACCTTCATTTCTCATGTATATAGCAGAGGCGTTGCAAAATCGTTTACTTTCTTTAAAATGTATATTACTTGAAATACTATAGATTATATTATTTTCCCTTTAGCCTACTTTCTGTATTTAGTGGTTGTTTATGGTGGAAGATAGGTGGTTACAGCAGGCGAATAGAAAAGCAAAACTGAGGTGAGAGTGGGACAAATTCTACAGCTGACATGAGAGTAAAAAGAAGAGTTCTTAACTTTGCACATCTGTGCTGCAGTCGCACCTCTGAGATATGATCACGTAAGGTGATAACTGCCCTCAATTCTGTTGAAACACATTTGTTGGCCTCTGGCATCTTAAGTGGCTGTGATTATTCTAACACTGCAGCTTGTGCTGAATAAAACGTAGTAATTGTTTTTTATGATATTGCTTATAGTGTTAAAATACACTCTGTTCTATTGTTATTAACATTTTCATTTGTGGCACTTAAACACATGGGTGGAAATAGAGTGAGTTTATGACTGAAACTTGTATTTCAGATTGCTAGCTAAACATTTTTTCTGCTGCCAGTATCAAAGGTGATTATTAAAAGTAACGAGTTTTCCTGTAAAATCAACTCCACAGACCAAGTTAAAACATTAACACTGTTGACTGCAACAGCATTTATGTGGCGTAAGTTTGTTTCTGCGTAACTCTTGAAGGAATATTTACTGTCTTTGCCATAGTCTCAGTTAGTATGTGAATATATATGTGGAAGGGTTCGTGTTAGAGTAAGCACTACAGGAAAGAAATGCTGTGGCAGAATCTTTCACGAGGCAAAGGTAAAAATCAATTCATTTTGACAGCTGTCTCTGTCATTAGTTTGCTGTGTTGAACCTAAGTGTGGTAGCTCAAAAGGTAACTGTGTTAACTACCATTGTACCAAACATGGTAATATACATACCAGGGTCTGATTTAAAGACAGGATAACAGCTTGCTTGAATGATTTTCTTCAGATAAATTCACTCTGTTTCTGTCTTAAACATCATACCAGTGCAAAAGATGCAATTAAATGTGAAAAATTTTGCTCCACATGCAGAGACAAAATCATATTTAAAATATTTTGAAAGATCTAGTGGCACATAGAGCTTTTAGGTCATCCCTTTGCCTCGACTGCACGTTGGCAGTTGCAGTTCTTTAGGCTTATCTCAAGTATCTTGTTGGTCTGTTAAATTCTTACCAGGTGACTGCAGTGTCACAAATTCTGAGCGGTTATCCTTGTTGGCAGTCTCTGAATGAATGGGCACTGAAACTCAGTGACCTTTGCTAGAAAGAAGAGTGGTCTTGTCAGATGTAATTTGAGGTATGGGGAATTGCTGCTTGTTCTTTCCTTGGTCTGTAGTTAAATAAAAGCTTCAGTGTCCAGGTCCATGAATTTGGCTGCTTTCATAACTATTTTTTAAGCATAATTTATCATTGTAGATGGGATTAGGAGGACAGAGTCTTTGCATCCTCACTGAAGCCAGGACGAGTTACTACCTGCCGTGCTGTTGTTAGTGGAGCAGTGTGTTAGTTATTGACTGCCTGTGTTTCTGTGCACACTTTCAGGTCAGACCAAGTAATTGCTTTCAGATTGGGCTTAGCAACCATTTCTCTCTTTCCTCGGACTGTACGACTTAGGGCTGCATTCTTACCTGCTCTGGCATGAAATGGATGTTGGTTCATCTGAAGGGTAGAGGAGGAAATGTTACTATCCCTCTTTAAAGAGATGTTACACATTTTTATCTCTCTACATATTTGAAAAATTTGTCTAGCTTATCAAATACTGTATTGGTAAACCCAGATGTGACTGTTTCAGTTGTGATCTCCTGGAAAATATCTTTTACCTCTTAAATAGGAGATGATTAAGAAAAAAAAAGAATGTCTTTGAATCACCCCAGTGCTTAGATATAACACTGCCAAATTATAGGCAGAACTCAGCCAAAGTCTTAGCAAGTGTCTGATTCTGAGAGACCCATGTGAAAAAGGTGAAAAAGTTTGAGGGTACTTTTGTAACTGTTGCTCAAAACCTCATTTCCTTCATTTTGAAAGTAGTGGGAGTAGTGGCTGTGGTTAATGCTATCAGACAGCGAGAGCTGCTAGCCATTGTTTCATAGTCTCGACCACTTATACTCCTGAGATATTTTATCAGTCAGCTAAAACTACAAATAACTCCAAATTACTCCAGATCTGCAGTATTATTGCAGATTTCTCTTTTATCTTGCAGAGGTGGTAGCTGTAGCTTTATTTCATCATACCTACTGACTGACTGTCTAAATTTAGGTGCTTGTATCATTTGTTTTGGTTGGGGGTTTTTTGTTTTGTGGTTTGGTAGGAGTCATGTGAAAAAGCCCACAAGGCTGCTCTTACCCTAACTGAAAAGCCGGGTACCTTTCAGAAAGCAGAAGTAAACAGCGCTGTGACGCAGATTGTCGCGAAGAACTGGTCTCTTAGTTGTTTGCAAGAATTCGTTGGGTTTTATGTGCGCTTCTGAGTTGCTCACTGGCAGGTCTTGAACTCTGCAAGCACAAAATCAGATATGGGTGCGGTGCTGACGTACTGCAGTGTTTTCAGCCTTCACTAAGGGTGGTTTTTTTTCTTCACCCTGAAGCCCAAGAGTGTTGCAGGAACATTTAGCGTAGGTATTTGCTAACCAGATAAGTAGCTTAACTGTGTCACATACGTAAACAAAAAGATGATGATCCTTCTGGCTAACTCTACTTCTGTTTTCAGCTAAATGTACTTCTCAAGTACATTTTGAAAAGACAGGAGAACTGCAGTTTGTGTCATCGCGTGTTGCATGGACAGGTTTAAATGCTGGGAGTTTAAACCTTGTTTTTGGGATGTTTTTGTGGCAGTGTTGTATATGGTTAACATGTGGCTGTGGTTTTACATGAAAAACATTGCATTTGGTAGCCTCTAATAGACACAAACATTTCTACATTATGTAAGTTATTGAGGGCTTTGCTTTTATCATGCACTGTGTAATACTGCAGCCGTTTAGTTCATTGTGCTGAAAGCTTTTTAATAGGTTTAGTGGTTTTATTCCATTTCTTACTATAAAACCTTTATTTGCAGAAGCACATCTCATAGATCAGTAATTCTTTAAATGTAGAGTTGATTTAAATGTAGAATTGCCTCCTTTATAACTGAATATGCCATGAATTGAAATTAGGAGTTTGTCTTGTTTCCTTTCCTGTTTCTTTTTGTGTAATAAACAATTACTGATTTGCACTTTTCTCTGTTAAGGCAAATACAATAATCAGGAGTTCCTAAGAGAAGAGATTCATCCTTTCAGCTGTCCAGAAAAAGTAATAGAGTCAGGAAAAACTAACCTAGGATTCATTATTTTGTCTTCTTCTTATAGACCTCCACTAGTCAGGCAATCTTCTGCCTTCAGTCTGGTATTTGTCAGCTTTTCCGAGAAACTCTTATTCGCAAGGGATTTGTGGAAATTCAGACTCCCAAAATCATTTCAGGTACTGTATATGTGATCCAGCAGCTACAGGTCTGCTTCTTTTACTGTTGCTCAGCATACCGTTCTGCCAAAAATTTACTAAGTTTTGATTTTAACAAGATAAAGTTCTGATTTAGATGCAACATAGCAGACTTCTGGCAGGTATGAAAGTTGTTCTTTACTTTTCTCTGACTTTGGATGTTAAAAGAATGACAAGGCAAATATTATATATATATCTCATCTATATGCAGTGCATTTAAAATTTTTATTTGGTTAAATACAAATGTCTCATCATATGTATTGTTCTTCAGATCAGTGTTTTCAATGGTAAGTACTGCCAGTTCCATTCCCAGTATCAAAAAAACCCCACACTAATTTAGATTAAAAGCAGCTTCCATCATAAAGAAGTTACAACAAACATATCATGGTATGAAAGATGATGCCGTTATATACAATACGTCACTTCTTTAGCAACGAGCATATGGCTGAATAGAAGGTGGCTAAATCATTTTTCTGAAAGTGTGACATAGCAGCTTCAGCCCGACTAAAAGTCTAGAACTGTAGATTTTGCTTCTAGTTCTGTTGTTGATCTGCTGTGTTGTTTTCAAAAGTGAAATTAATTGATTTACTGATGGATGTTTTTATTGGTGTTCTTTGAGGTTTTGTTGATGCTGCTAAGACATGACATGGAAAATGCAGGGCAGAATATTTGTTGTATTCTCATTGTATATTCATTCATTACGTGCATGCATTTTGCCTACTCAATGTTATATTTCTGTATTTATATTTTTGGAGGCAGCTCCTGATTGAGATAAAAAGGGCTTTTAAACAAAATACATGTAAACAACTGTTCTTTCACATGGAAAATATCCTTGATATATAAGATGAGATAAACTTTTTCCTATAGGGACAGTTGAAACAGCATGAACTACTAAAGACTCCCAAGCAGTTTACTTCTGCAGGACCATTGAGGAAGTGTGTTATTCTTACTGTGCAGCGTACCATGGAAATCAAGCAAGCAAGCATCCTATTGTTTAAATGAGATCATGTTTTATAAAAATAACTAAGTCAATGCAATCCATACTGAACTTCAAATTTAAATATTGTAGCTGTTCTAAGATTTGAGATTTTAAAAGTTACCCGTATTCAAACTAACAGTAAATATCCACTGAAACTATTTCAGTGGGTAATGAAATGTAGTGGTAATGAAAGAAAAGATCAATCTCAGTGGAATCGTTAGTAATAATAATAGTTAGTACTTTATACCTAAGGTTATCTTAACATTTGAACTTTCAAAGATCATTAACTAATCTTTCTCTCTGGCATGCTTTTGTTAGCAAGTTAGGCAACTAAACTCTCATCACACTCTGGGAAATGGGAAGGTGAAGTGTCTCAGCTGGTGGTTCTGGTAGGCAGTTTGCACTGAGGGATTCAAATGCATCTTGGTTCCTGTTCTCTCAAGGGAACCTTCTATGAAAACTGCCTCAAACTGAGAAGCAGCTTTATACCTTTGGCAGATGTCCTCTGGTAAATGTAGTTTTGGCTCTGGGAGGTATTTATGCCTTCAGTTAGAGAGGATGGTCCTGGCCAAACAGGGTCTTGCATCTCGACCTCTGCAGTTAACCCCTGGAAACCTGTGTCACTGATGGAGATTGGTTTCCACAGAAATGTTGGGCTGCAGGTAGACGTGGTGGTACAAGCATTGGTTCTATGCTCTTCTCACCCTAAGGCAAAGGACGGCTGGGAATAGTAACAATTTAAACTACCCCAACTAAATTTGCAGATTTGAAATACAGTGTTTGACAGAGCTGCTTCCCTTCACATTAGTGGATGCAAATGGTTTTTTTTTCCTCTAATATGCTTTGAAGAACAGTCTTCTGATCTCTAAATGTCAGGCCAATAGTCCGTCATTCTACTTCTGATTTATTTTTCACCTTTGCTTTTCAGCTGCCAGTGAAGGAGGAGCCAATGTGTTTACTGTATCATACTTCAAAAGCAGTGCCTACCTGGCTCAGTCCCCACAGCTGTACAAGCAGATGTGTATATGTGCTGACTTTGAAAAGGTTTTTTGCGTTGGGCCAGGTAAGGAAAGTTTTGTTTTCCACAGTGTGAAGTGTGCAGTGATGGCTTTTAGCAGCTGTGGTATAAATCAGATAATACGCACACTGAAAGCTTTGAGTGGTTTCACTTAGTATAGTTTCACTTAGCAAATATTAATACAAATTTCAGTTGGGGCAACTGATGAGAGTTAAGTTGACAGAGAAGTTGCTGGAACAAAACTAAAATGCTGAAATCAGGGTGGAGTCCTCTTCCCCAGGGCCTGCAGCTCTGTGAGGAGGAAAGGTTGCCTTGGAAATTGATAATATGATAAAGTTAGTAAAACATGGAACGACACTGTGGTTACTGAAGCCATAGTTTCCTCTTAACCATGCCCAGTAGGTACCTAATTGCCTTTAGTTGCCCAGTAGTAAGCAGTTAAAATAGGCAAGCTGGGTTTTATGTACTTCAGATTGCACATTAACATGTACTTATCACTTGCTTTTGTTTGTGTACCAAACAACTTCCATTAGAAAACTCATACTTTTAACTGGACTGTCACTAAATAATAAAATATAATTTCCAGTCTCATGCACTCTCCTTCTCAAAAGCTGGTAGGACCTGGTCTCTTTAGGTGATAATACAGCACCTTTTTCTAAGACCTCAAAGACAGGTATAATGATACATAAGATGGAAATGCTGGAAAGCTAATCAATAGCAGCTTATAAAATTAAAAAAAAAAGGAAGGGGAAATAATTTAAAAGATCTTCAATTTCTTGTTAATTATTAACAAGTGAGTCATGGCTTATAGGAAGTTGTGTTTATATTAGATTCGTATATCTGAAAAAAACCCACAGAACACACACACGTGCACACATCTATTTCCTCTGAAAAGACACTTTACAAACCTGAAAGCTGCATGTGCCTGAAAGCTTGTCTGTTTTTTCCACTTCTGTCTGTTGGTCTAACAAGTACGAATCCTGTCTGCTTTGTGTCCTTTGAGCACCACAGCTACAATAACGCTGTCACTGGTGGTATAAATGATGCTCTGAGGCAGCAGTTCTCGTTCTGTTTTTCGGTGAGAATTGTCATATGTGCCTGATCCAACTGCTGATGTGATTGATTGTCAGTGTTATTTTTCAAAATGGAATGATAATCTCAGGTCAGTTAGAGTTTCTGTTGTTTAATTTTACAGTATTTAGAGCTGAGGACTCCAATACACACAGACACCTGACTGAGTTTGTTGGTCTGGATATTGAAATGGCTTTTAACTATCACTATCATGAAGTGGTAGATGAGATTGCAGATACCTTGGTGCAGATATTCAAGGGACTTCAGGAAAGGTAATGAAAGCATTTTCCATTTCATGAGCAACTTCGTTTGTTTGAGATCACTTGCATCTCTTATACGAAATGGGTGTTTTATCCTCAGCTTGTCCAATAATCATTAGTAATCTGATTTACAACGAAACTTCAAAACAAACAGGTTTGCTTTGCTCTTAACTATTTCTTTGTGCCTGACTTTTAAGTTCACTCAAGCCATAGGCCATTAAACTGTCTATTTTTAGCCTGAGTTGCATCTCCTGGAGTACACTAGCTTGCATTAAGGAAACTTGATTATTGTTGAATTGACTTCCTAACAGAAGTGACCCATCATTAGTTTAAAACATCCTTCTCTTTGTGCCCCCTTACAGGTAGAATGGTTGTCCTATTTTGAAATTAATCTTAATATTTAGTTTTGAAGTAACAGCCTGCATCTCTGCCATGAAAGCAGCAAAGATTATTTTCCATTGTTCGCAGTCTAACTCATTAAAAAGCCAGGCCAGACGTTTAGGAAGTGGTTTTCATTTGCTTTCAGATTAGACTATCTTGCCAGTAGAAATGCAAGTCTCTTCATCTGTCTAGAAGGAAATTTCTCTTTTGTATTTGAAATAGGATATTACTCAAATCAAAGTAAATAGTACAAATCAAAGGGATGATTTCTCGATGTTTTTACTGCAAAAATTTGACCTAGTCAATTATTTCTTACAAAAGGAATAAAACAGAAGTAATAGTAAAATATTAACAAGTGTATCATTGAAGCAGATGCATTAACTTACATGAAATATTTCATTAGGATTATATAGAATTTCTCCAGAAGTGACTTCAAAACAGTCTTTTGATGTTACAATAGGGACCTCTTGTGGCAAAATTGTATTGCTGTTGCAAAATCACTGTTAGGTACAATAAGAGGATGTTTCTTGATTGTTTTGTATTTCGCTTCTGTTCTTGTTTTCTCCTCCATAGATTCCAAACTGAAATTCAGACAGTGAGCAAACAGTTCCCTTGTGAGCCGTTTAAGTTTTTGGAGCCAACTCTGAGGCTGGAATACCGTGAAGCTGTGGCCATGCTCAGAGAGGCTGGTGTTGAGATGGGCGATGAAGAAGATCTGAGGTACTTTGGCAGCACACAAATGTGTCGGAGTCCTGTGAAAGGGACAGTGGAGTGTCAGTTTTATACTGTGCAACTGACAGTTCTCAGGAAGGAACCACAAGCCTTTAGAGGAATAAACAGTACTCGTGTCCACATCTCTTGACCAATAACTGAATATGAAAATAGTCCTTTCTTTTACCATAGACTGTATGTACAAACTGAAATCCAAAGAACATAAAGTGGGAGTATCACAGAATCACAGAATGTCAGGTATTGGAAGGGACCTCAAAAGCTCATCCAGTCCAATCCCCCTGTTGGAGCAGGAACACCCAGATGAGGTTACACAGGAAGGTGTCCAGGCGGGTTTGAATGTCTGCAGAGAAGGAGACTCCACAACCCCCTGGGCAGCCTGTTCCAGGCTCTGCCACCCTCACTGAGAAGAAGTTTCTTCTCAAATTTGAGTGGAACCTTTTGTGTTCCAGTTTGAACCCATTACCCCTTGTCCTACCATTGGTTGTCACCGAGAAGAGCCTGGCTCCATCCTCCTGACACTCACCCTTTATATATCTGTAGACATGAATGAGGTCACCCCTCAGTGTCCTCTTGTCCAGCTCCAGAACCCCAGCTCCCTCAGCCTTTCCTCACACGGGAGATGCTCCACTCCCTTCAGCATCTTTGTTGCCCTGCGCTGGACTCTCTCCAGCAGTTCCCTGTCCTGCTGGAACTGAGGGGCCAGAACTGGACACAATATTCCAGGTGTGGTCTCACCAGGGCAGAGTAGAGGGGCAGGAGAACCTCTCTGACCTACTAACCACCCCCCTTCTAATAACTTGAACCTTCTAAGGATAAGCATTTGTTTTTACTAACAATTGCAGTTCTTCCTGTGAATTGTCACATCTTAGAATAGGATTTTTTAAAAAGATTCTTTAGTCTTAAGGTCTTTCTTTTCATTAACACCTTCCCATTTCTTCTTTATGCTTCTCAGGAAAATGATTAAGCAATCTTGATTGCATTCCCATTGATTTACTAAAAGAAGGGTTTAATTAACTGATTATATGTAAACTTTTCTAAAGACAGTAAATAAAAACATTTCTGGTTTTTCCCATAATATATCCAGTACCATTTGGATAATGTGTGATTTTACAGTTAAATGATCTGTGCGTCAAAGAAGTTTCAATTGTAAGAGTTTGAAAGAGCAAAGTAGTTTCCTCAGCAACTGCTTATGGTGTTTCTCAGTTATGGTGCTGAAGAAGAAATGGCTGCACAAGGTATATGACAATAGGAGACACACAATTCTTCAGTAATCAGAATATGGTGACTAGGAAGTAGTTATATCAAGAGCAAGAATATCTTTAGGTATCAGTTAATTTAAGGGATTGCTAGGAGCAATACAAAATCTTAAGGAACAGGAATAAGTGTACTTTATTTTTGAAATTTCTGTCTGCACAATCTAAAACATCCAGAAACAAGTAGCAGATTTTCTGAAGGGTGTGGTGCGACAGATCTGTACCTTGTAATCGTTTTAGCTTTATGAAGTATATAATCAGTACAGGTTTAAATCTTTTAATTTTAATAGTGATCATATTTTTCAGCACACCTAATGAAAAGCTCCTGGGACGCCTGGTAAAGGAAAAGGTAACAATTATTTTAGAGTAAATAAGTTTGTCATTGAATCTGAAATGTGATGTCATGGAGTAGTTGGGCTGGTATAAATGCCTACTTCATGTAAAACAACTTTTTACACTCTGATTGGGATTCCAGTGTCTTAGAACATGCAGAAGTTCTGAGGAATTTGTGATTAGCATAAGCATTTTTAATTCTCATTGCATTCCCATTTTACTGCTGCTTCTTTGATCTTATTTGTCTTTATCATTATTAAGCTGTGTCATACTATTTTTAATCTTTTACATTTATTTCTACCACCTGTTCTATTGAGTACACCAAACAGGGTGGTATGTTCCAAAACAAAACCACCACGATTCTAACTAAAGCTAAACATACTTAAGTTTACAGTAGAAGTGGTATTGGAAAAGTGAAAGATAATACATGACTTTTATTGAATAAAACTCTTTTTTTCTAAGATAATACCATCACATTTGTGGAAGGTGGTTGGGAGATCGTTTTTTATTTTATTTCAAAGATTCATTGGTTGTGTCTTCCTCTTGTATTTTGTTCTTTACATCGTTTTCTCTTGTACTAACTATTAAATTATCTTCTTTCAGTATGACACAGACTTCTATATTCTTGACAAATATCCCCTTGCTGTGAGGCCTTTTTATACAATGCCAGACCCAGTAAACCCTGTAAGTAAAATTCTTGTTGTCAATGTGGGGGTTTTTTGAAGTTAATCTATGTAGGGATAACTTGACGAAATAGATAAAAATGTGTATAATAGCTATTATAATTAAAATTCTGATAACAGGAGTAGGTCAATGTTACATGACTTGTAAAATGTTTACATTTAGTCTTCACTGTTGAAAACACACCAGAAAGAAACAATCTAGCTAAAACTGGGAGAGCTTTGTACAGAGATCTCCATGGTCAGCACTGCTGCCATCCCTGGAAAGAGGCAAAAACGTTCTTCCAAGGCAACAGACCCTTTAATGCTTTTTTACATTGTTAGAAATTCCCTGGTTTATTTCTAAATCCAGGGTAAATGTCTTTAGAGCTTCCTTTGCTGGGACAACTACAGTCAAGTATAATAATAGTTTTTCAAAGGGTGTGTGGATGAACTTCAGTTTTTTAAACCAACTCCAGTGTAAAGAGGAGCCAACGGGCTGTAAATCCCAGGAAGACTCCAAATACATTGCGCTTGCTGTACAGCTTTGGATATTGTAAGTGAAGTTATTGAGAGGCGCATGTTTGCCACCTAAGGATAAATAAATTCATCTTTGTCTTTCCAGAAAAACTCTAACTCTTATGATATGTTCATGAGGGGGGAAGAGATTTTGTCTGGAGCTCAGAGAATTCACGATCCTCAGCTGCTGACAGAGAGAGCCCAGCATCACGGCATCGGTAACAAGTCAAATAACATGAAGCTGAATTTAAAATAATATAAATCATGACTGGGTTTGTTTCCTTTAGAGGAAGAATTTGGGGCAGAATTCGTTATATGGCAGTAGTGCTAAAGTCACAGTACTTTTTCATGCTTAGTGTTAATCCATCTAATTCTGTTTAACCATTTTAATCTAGAATGGTGGTATTAAGAAACCAGTTAGTTTCCCAGCAACATCTTGATGAAAAGGAATTGTTTCCAAGCATTTTAGAGAGAATGTAATGCAGGAAATACCTTTGACAGAAGGAGGGTGGGCAAACAAGTCTCCTTCAGTCCTGCCTCTCTGTACTCTCACAAACTTCTTATCGAGTACTCCAGCAGAGTCTTGTGGGCTTCGCTGCCCTTTTAAATCTCGAACTGAGAGCAAATAAGTAAGAAGTGTCCATTGTTTGTTTTTTTTTTTAAAAAAGGACTCAACAGGGGCAAGGCTGGCTAATAAAAGGGTAAAAGAGTACATTAGGTGGGGATGAGGAGAGTTATTAATGTTATACTTTCATTGAATGGCAAAGCGAAGTGGCAGGTAGGCAGTGGCAAAAAAAAGTGTAGCTCCTGCTGTAGCAAGATGGAAAAGTAGTTGCTACATCTCTACTTTGTCACTGCGGTTTATTCAAGTTGCCATTTTCCATAAGTTGCAATGAATGGTTGGGCCTAGCTTTTACCGAGTTCTAGAATTCCGCCCCTGATTAAGGTTTTAACAAAATTATACAACAAAACTGTTATAGTCATAATTTCTAGATAGTTCTGGATAATTGGTGTTTAATGAGTAAAACGCCGCTGTTTGTGAGTTAAATTGGTCATCTTTTTGTTGTGCTTGCAGTCATGTAGTCACTTGAATGTTTGACTTGGGGATCATTAACCATGTATGAAACATATCTTTTTCCTTTCTAGATCTGGAGAAAATAAAGGCTTATATTGATTCCTTTCGTTTTGGTGCACCTCCACACGCAGGTGGTGGAATAGGTGAGTATCTGTATTTTATTTTGTTCTGTCTTAGCCTGAGCTTAATTTAAACTGCTCAGTCTCAACCAGGGTTTAATATAAAATTCAGAATAGTAGCCTTCTTAGGTAAATCTATGACACTGTTTATCCTGGAGAATTTAAGGACAGAAGCTAAAATGTAAGTATCATAATAAAATAAATAGGTAAAATATTAACAGCACGGTCTGGCAAGTTTAAAAAGTAGGTGATCACAAGAAAAAATGCCAATTTATTAGCCAGGTACATCACTTTCAAACTTGACCAGTGAAGAAAATGTAAGGAAACAAGAAAATACTGTATTAGGTATGGATTTATCATAGCCTACTGATACCAGAAGCCACCAGTCTCTTGGTGCATTTGATGAAGCTGTGTTGCAGTGAGGAGAAGTGCAGGATTGCTTCTGTCTTATTCAGTGACTTGATTTTCACTGATCATTTTGGCTCTTGCTAATTGTTTCAGCAAATGTACTGAGCCTTCCTGTCTTGGGTGTGAGTATTTACATATTAAAATGAAAACAGGTAGGTTATAGTGATCTTAATGATAACAATTTATAGTTAAGTACATTAATTTCATTAGCAGGATGAAATCTGTCCATGCATATGGAAATAGGACATGCTGTAGTTCCCGATCAATAAACACAATGATTTCTTTGGTTCAGTCTGTCTGCGTTTGCCTTACTTTTGTAAAGTATATTTAGTACATTTTTGGCATGTTCTCAGAATAGCTTTCTAAATATGCCTTCAGAAACTGCATTAGATCTGCGATAAGCTATTGAGACAACTGTTTAGAAATACCTGTGAGGTGTAAGCATCGATGATCATGCAGTACTTGTGAGCAGAGGAGATGCCACATTTGCAGATGATCCACTTAGGCCAGTCAGAACTGACATCAAGGATGCTGAAACTACATCAGTAAATGCTCCTCATGGCACACCCCAGAGGTCAGGCCATATATCTGGCAAACAGGAGATTCTGTGAGGGTGAATACTGTTTTCTGGCTGTTTCAGATGGAAACCTTAGCACAGGAGAGCAGTGGGGAAAACTAGGAGGCATCAGTGTTTCATCTTGGTATTGTGGGGGTGCACGTGTAGCCCCATGAATTAGGAAGTCTTTCCATGTTCCACAGTACACACATAACCTCTAATATTTCAGGAAGAAAGAACACAATGACCAGTGAAATATTTATTATCATAAAGACATCAGCAAATAGTTACATGGGTACATATTGATGAATCTACATTTTTGTACTGCAGAGGGTTTGGGATAAACTTCCCCAGCTATAGGTTTTTACTGTAGTTGCCAGTGGCCTTTAATGTCTCTTGCTCTGAAGCTGTTAAGACTGGTTGGACTGTACTTTGTGTGTTCAAGATACAGCTTTCCCATTTACCCATTTCAGTTTTCTACACCATCTTTCTTGGAAGTCCAAAGTGATTCAGAGGAGGATTGAGTCTCTAGTACCACTGCATATTGATACCTGTTTCAAATGAAGCCTGTATGGTGGCAGAAGGCACTGTGCGTAAAATCCATAGGTTTTGGAATTTTTGGTTCTAGCTCCTTTCTGTAGTGAGACGTGCTGATGCAAACATTTCAGTCTTTGGTTACACTGCTGTGTGACCTATAGGTTATTAAGAGTTTTCAAACAAAAGACTGACTATCCTGCTGTTTGATTTTTCATCTGTTATAGGGCTGGAAAGGGTAACCATGCTGTACCTAGGGCTGCACAACGTTCGTCAGACCTCCATGTTCCCGCGGGACCCCAAACGACTGACACCTTGACATGAGCAGCTCTGCAAAGTTTGAGATGATTTGCCTGGCAAATGAGATATGATTGCAAGTACATCCCCTGCTACTGATGAACCTGCGTTAATTTGAGCATTATAATACGCAAAAAAACAAACAAACCATCTTGTTTACTGAAGTGCCATAATATTTTTTTTTTTTATCCTTAGTTGTTTATTTAAAAGAAAATATTTTGACAGATCAAGACTCTTTGTATTGGCAACTGTGCACATTTTAAATGAAAATATGGTACTTGACGTTAGTGTTCTAGTGCCACATTAAAATGTACCATCTTTCTAAACATTTTAATAAATTATGCAATAAAAAAATCTGGATTTTTAACTTATGTCAGAAAGATTGAATATTCTGAAGTACAGAATTGGCTAAAAGCTAAAGTAACTGGATGCTTGCTATTTAAAAATTAGGAGGAAACCAGCCAGTTGTTAATTAACATGAGTGTCAGGTAGAGAAGCAGGTGAGAAGAACAACATTCTTAACAAAACGTCTTCATACAAAATTGTGGAAGTAGATTGCAATAAATGTCTCAAAGTAAATTAGATACAATATCTGTAGTTCTGGTTTTTGCTTTATGTCTTCACAAGATAATCTTGACTCAATAAGAATTGGGTTCTTTTTTGGTTTTTTGGGGAAGTTGCCCATTCTCTATTTGTTACTATTTGAGAATGAATAGAGGGTTACATACATACTCATGGAATACACAAGGGATATATAATATTCTCAGAAAATAAATGGACAGTGAGTTTGATAGCAGGTGATGTGGTTTCCTGCCTAAGCCAGCCTCTAGGATAACAAACAAAACAAATGACCAAGGATTTCATTTATCTGTATGCCAACCTATTTCAGGGTTTATTTTCATTTATAAATGCTGTGAGCAGCCCAACTGTTGGACATTTAGAGGAACAAGGTGTTTCTCTAAGTCAGAGTACTTATCAAATTCTTTCTAGACATCCCTTTTCTCAAATGAGTCACCTACTTGAACCTCCTCAATTTGCAGTGATGAGCAAAGATACTTCTCTTCCTCCTCCGCCCAGCCCAAGGTATGTCCCCTGCGTTTGGACAGGAGCCGATATATTTGAAACTTCCTTTTGTGGGCTGCATCTGATAAGTGTTTTTCAAATTTAGTTTCTTTTTTTTTTAAGCGTGGATGCCAAAGAGCAAAGGTTTAAATTCCTTACTTGGGCACTGTAATAGAGTTACTCTAATATTCATACGAATTTGTAATTCCTGACTTAATTTTTGCTTAACATTTTACTTGATAAAGAGCTTTCAGTAGGATGTACGGTTTAGACATTCTGTGCTATTGTTGCTACCTTGATTTTTAAATGTCAGAGAAATCACATATTGCTTACGCTACAGAAAGGTCAGTGAGGCTGTGTATAAATTGTGTAGAATCTCACAAAAGGGCATATCATCTTCTGCAGCTGCCGTTGAACAAGACTTAATGTTTTGTGACGAGAGCTCTCCATTAGAAAACAATCATGCTAAAGGTCAGTTAGGCAAAGTACTGGAAATGTAAAAATGGAAGTTTGTTTAGAAGTCACACAATTCAAGGAGTAACATAACTTTGCAGCTTTGCTTATGAGTCTGTCATAATAAATTTACCATGCAATCTTCCCCAAAGTATTAACATTAAAATCTCTCAGTGTACCCAGTTCTACTGTACAAGGTGAAGTGGATTAGAAACACAGCTTATGGTCACAGACTTGTTACTGATGAATCCAAGTTTCAAAACAGTTTATTCAGCTGAGCCAACTGGAATGAATTTAATTTAATTCTTTTTGTTCATATGGAGCCAGTAATATATTCCACATTGGAAGTGCTTCCTTCTAATAAGACTGACTTATATTTCATGCCAACAAAACATATTCTGAGAACTAAGCTTCTTGCTCTAGATCTGGCAGCAAGTCCTGTTAAACCGTGCTTATCCCAATTGTGTTAAGAGTCATTTGAGCTCATGTTGGAGTTTGATTTATTCACAGTAGCTGCACAAGGAGGAGAATTTGGATGGAGACGCCGATTCCTTTGTGTGCAGAATCCTTTCATGCAGTTTTTCTTAGCTAACTGAAAATAATTATGATCATAAATCAAAATGCAAAATGCATTTGTCCTGAATGTCATCTTAATAGGATACTTTAGCAGGAGCTGCACATTGTTAGAACTTAGCTTGAAACCCTGGAAACAGTAATTTCAGAACTTTATGTTGTTTTGATAGGTAGCGACTCTGGTTTGATAGTTCTGGAAAACTAAAACCTGCACAGTCCTTTACTTCCAGTAACTTGCAGAAGTTTAGGGTTTTACATGGAGTTCACATTGCTGCTGCTTTTCCACCAGTTAAAATGTGGGTTGGTTTTGGTTTTTTTTTCTGTTTGCCTCACTCTCAACTGGTGCTTTTGCATGTTTTTGCTTGTAGATTCTCACAAAATATGGAATTTATTCACTGCAAGGTTTTAAAAAGCTATCAAGTTAATTCTCCATTTTCTTCTTTTCTTTGTATTTAGAACAACATGTAAGTATATGATAACTGTAAGCAGTTGGACAGGTTTTCTTCTAGTTAGCAACCTCTTTAACCCTTAGCCATATTCAAAGAGAAAAACAACAACAAACCTTCACAAGGCTATAATTATGTACCAAAGCACAACAATCTGCATTAAAATAATAGCAACTTTCAAAAAAGACTTAACCCATCTAGAACCTCTGCTCTGACCTCTGCAGTGAAAAGCGAGTGAACCGTGCAAAGTTGAATATTATTACATCTGAAAAAAAAAAAGACAACTATTTTGCAATTAATCCAGGTCTGTTCATGATATGGCAGGTGCACCATAACATGCAATAGCAGTGGTGTGGGAAGCTTGTGCTGCTAGTGCTTTCTAAAGGGCTTCAGAACTGAAAAAAGTAAGCCCTTAGTTGCCTTAATTACAACAAATCCCCAGTTTAGACAGAGATTAATGACTTTGCAGGTGGCAGGCTGACTCTAAGCAATTTTTCATAGGTGTTGAAATGGTTCCTGCTGGCAGGTGTCATGTGCCACCAGCTGCCATCCAGTACTGCCTGTCAGCTGGGGCACTTGGCAAACCTTACCTTGTACCATCCTACAGTAAGTGCAATGTCACAAACATGGAGCCAAGTGTCCAAGCTGAGGCCTAACTCTCCCCTGATTTAATATGCACCCTTTTCACCCAAGGCCAGTCCTTCAGAAGCAGGAGATGCAGCCTACATAGTTGGTCATAGAACGTCCTGAGTTGGAAGGAACCCACAGGGATCATTGAGTCCAACTCCTGTCCCTGCATGTGACAACCCCACAGCTCGCACCGTGTGTCTGAGGACATTGTCCAGTCTCTTCTTGACCACTGTCACGCTTGGGATTGTGACACCTCCCTGGGGAGCCTGTTCCAGTGTCCAGCACCCTCTGGGTGAAGAACCTTTTCCTCATGTCCAACCTGAACCTCCCCTGGCAGATCTTCCTGACATTCCCTCAGGTTCTGTCATTGGTCATTGAAGAGAAGTGCCAACCCGTCCTCCTCCCCTTGTGAGGAAGCTGTAACCACAATGAGGGTTGGTCACAGAATCCCAGAATGTCAGGAACTGGAAGGGACCTCGAAAGCTCATCCAGTGCAATCCCCCCATGGAGCAGGAACGCCCAGATGAGGTTACACAGGAAGCTGTCCAGGTGGGTTGGAATGTCTGCAGAGAAGGAGACTCCACAACCCTCCTGGGCAGCCTGGGCCAGGCTTTGCCACCCTCACTCTGAAGAAGTTTCTTCTCATATTTAAGTGGAACCTCCTGTTTTCCAGTTTTTACCCTTGTCCTACCATTGGTTGTCACCGAGAAGAGCCTGGCTCTATCCTCCTGACACTCTTTACATATTCATAAACATTAATGAGGTCACCCTGCCCCCCTCACACCCGCTCCGCTCGGAGTCCCGCCGCGCCGGGAAGTGCCACTCTACACTTTCCCCTCCCCGGAGCAGGAACCCGCCTCCTCCACCTCCCTCACGTTTGGCGCGAAAATGTCGGTGCGGGAAGGCGGAGGAGCGGCGGCGGGGCGGGGCTCTGCGGACCGCCGCCGCCGATTGGCCGGCGCGGCGGAGCGTCGGCGCACGTGGGGTACGCTGTGGCGCGAACCGCCGTGGGGCCGGGCCGGGAGAGCAGCAGCAGCAGCAGCAGCGGCGGACGGGATGGATCTGGCGGTGGCGGCGGGGGCCGCGGGGGGCACGCAGCAGCACCAGCAGCTCCGAGATGAGGTGGCCGAGAAGTGCCAGAAGTTGTTCCAGGACTTCTTAGAGGAGTGAGTGAGAGGGGCCGGGCCCGGCGGCGGGCGGGCAGGCCCGTCAGAGGCGGTGGGCCGCGGGAGGGCGCCTCACGGAGGGGCCGCCATTTGGCGAGGCCGAGATCCTGTCAGGGGCTGTCGCTCCGATCTCCCCTGTTTCTGTCAGGAAAGCTCTCGTCGTCTGGGCCCGCCGCTGGGGCACTGCTCTGGCCTGAGGGAGCGCCGTGCAAAATCCTCCCCAGAGAGCTTCGGACGGGACTTTTTTAGCTGCATTTTGTCCCTTTTAACAAAGTTTTGTGACGACCGCGTTAAGAATCCCTTTTGCGCCTTGGTTGTTAGACCTTAATGCTTTTGACTCCCTACGTTTTGTCTCCCGAGGGAGCTTTCTGTGGCAAGAGGGAAACAACGTGGCCCTGAGGAGCGCAAAACAAAACCCGTTTTGCTGGTGCAGTTATTGTTAAACCATAAGTAAAACCCTGTGTGAAATGCAGATCTAGTGAGCCTGTGCTGGGCTGGGGATGGAGGGAGAACTGTTGTTGGAAAAGACGTTTGCAAGGGACGGTGGGTCACTGTCATTCTCTTGCACACTCTTTAACATGTGCCATCCTTTGTTTCTCCTCTACTGAGTTCCAAACTACTCAGTTGCTGCTTGATATAGCATCATTTCAGTTGAAAGAGACCCTCAGGATCATCGAGTTCAACCATAACCTAACTCTGGCACTAAACCATGTCCCTAAGAACCTCGTCTAAACGCCTTTTAAACCCCTCCAGGGATGGTGACTGTGAAACGTTTCCCTGAATCACTTTCAGGTTCCAGAACAGCGACGGGGAGGTCAAATATTTGCGTGATGCTGAAGAACTGATTCGGCCGGAGCGGAACACGTTGATTGTCAGCTTTGCGGATTTGGAGCAGTTCAATCAGCAGCTCTCCACCACTATTCAGGAGGAATTTTACAGGTAAAACGTAGAGATTACCTGAGAGCTGTGCAACGCTGCAGTCTCAGGCCCACAATGTCTGACCAGAGAGAAGTTTATGTGCTTTCTGTGTCCCCACACCACTTACATTTAAGAAGTTGGTTTGGTTTGGCTTGTTTGTTTTTTTTCCTAGATCAAAACATATCTCTCTAAACTATTCATAATTACTTGTTTTGCCTCTCTGGAAATCATGAGTTAAATAAGCAATTGCATTTGTTCCAGTAAAGAAGGAGATGGTTGGTACAGTAATAGAGAATAAACTCTAGAACTTCTTGCTCTGAAAATATTTTATTGAGCCAGTAGCTTATTTTTAGTGTCCACTTCTTAATATAAGGATGAAATTGTCATATGAGACTTTAAAAAGTATGTTGAAAAAGTCCAGACAATAAAGCATTATGCTGTAATCTCATATTGAGGTTAAGTTTTGTGTGTTCTTATCTAATGTGCCAGTATAAAACAGAACCTGGAAATGTATGATACAAGCCTTTGACGTAGTCTAAAGCAAAGAAGGCATTTCGATAGCTTTTATAACATTTGAACTTGTTTTCTGTATTTCAGGGTTTACCCTTACCTCTGCCGGGCAGTAAAGACGTTTGCTAGAGACCATGGAAATATTCCTTCAAACAAGGACTTTTATGTTGCATTCCAAGATCTGCCTACCAGACATAAGTAAGATGATTATTAATTCCAGAAACTTGCGCATTTTTACTCCTGGAAAAAAGTGTCAAAGTATACTGAAAATGTCTCAGTTATACAGCGTGAAATGTACAGTTTAACCTATCAATTGTAAAGAAGTTGCCCAATCTTGTGCGGATGTTTTCTGAAACAGTTTTTCGTTTGTGAATCATGCTCAGATACTTACTTTTGTCTGTGGAATATAATGCAGGTAACTTCTCTAATTTAAAAAAAAATATTGAGAGCTTTTGAAGTATCAGTGAAGTAACTTTTGCATTGGTTTGACCTTTAATATTAATCAAAAAGTTTATGGAAAATCATAAAATGAGAAAATATTCTAGTGACGTTGTTTCTTTGTCTGTTACAGCTGTTCTTTAGTGGCAGACTGAATGAAACTATGTTGCATCTTGGTACTTGGGCAGCACCCGGGGCCTAAAAATGTCAACTCAATTTCACAATGTAATCCATATGAATTTCTGTTTTAAACAGGATTCGAGAGCTGACATCAGCAAAAATTGGGTCATTGATGCGTATCAGTGGGCAGGTGGTGCGTACCCACCCCGTCCATCCCGAGCTCGTGAGTGGAACCTTCCTGTGCCTCGACTGCCAGACCGTGATTAAAGATGTGGAACAGCAATTTAAATACACACAGCCAAACATCTGCAGGAACCCGGTCTGTGCCAATAGAAGGAGATTCCTGCTGGACACAAACAAATCAAGATTTGTTGATTTCCAAAAGGTACAGTGGGGAGATTGGGGGATGGTGACAAACCATGATGGTCCTATAGTAGTTGAAGGGTGTTGTTTGTACCGATACATGTTGAAGACACTTAATTTTGGTTCTGCCAACATCAAGAAAAAGTGCTGGAATTTCTGCAAATATTTTATTTCAATGGATGTCTTTTGTTTAAGCATGGAAAATTATGAATAGTATCAAAGCAGTTTTGTTGCATGAGATTTGTTGTCTAAAAAGCCACTGAAAACCCACATATTTTGGTCATTGTTAGTTTTGTGTTGCAGGTACATCGTGCATAGTTGTTTTACATGAGTATGAAAAGAGGTATCTTTAGTATCTACGGCGTTTTGCTCTTCCAGATTGATTTACTCTGCCAAATCCCCAGCACTTCACATCCCACAATAATATTTTGTGTCAGTCACATTAACTGGACTTTTCAAGTTGCTTTTCCTAGCCCTCAGAATTGTCATTGTGACCCCTGTGAATCCCCTTAAGTTTCTCCAAGACTCCTCTGAGATACTGATTAGTAAAGGGATTTTTGGTTATGTGCCTTATTGTAAGAGGAATTTCATGACTGACACTGATGGCAGCAATCAAATGATACTTTCTGTATTTATTAGGAGCTTACCTTAAGCTCTGCTCTGCACTGGTGCAGCCTCACCTGGAGCACTGTGTGCAGTTCTGGGCGCCACGGGATAAAAAAGATACTAAGCTGCTAGAGAGTGTCCAGAAAAGGGCTGTGAGGTTGGTGAAGGGTTTGGAGGGGAAGCCGTATGAGGAGTGGCTGATGTCACTTGGTTTGTTCATCCTGGAGAAGAGAAGACTGAGGGGAGACCTCATGGTGGTTACAGCTTCCTCACAGGGGGAGGAGGAGGGGAAGGTGCCAAATTTTTCTCTTCAGTGACCCGTGACAGAACTCAAGGGAATGTCAGGAAGATCTGCCAGGGGAGGGTCAGGTTGGACATGAGGAAAAGGTTCTTCACCCAGATGGTGCTGGACACTGGAACAGGCTCCCCAGGGAGGTGTCACAACCCCAACCTGACAGTGTTCATGAAGAGACTGAACAACGTCCTCAGACACACAGTGTGAACTGCGGGGTTGTCACATGCAGGGACAGGAGGTGGACTCAATGATCCTTGTGGGTGCCTTCCAACCGAAGACGTTCTATGATTCTACGAAGCAATTTCAAATTTGGTGACATCCGCTAAGCGCTAAACATTCTCTCCCCCCAGGTTCGCATTCAGGAGACGCAGGCCGAGCTGCCGCGCGGCAGCATCCCTCGCAGCGTGGAAGTCGTCTTGCGCGCAGAAGCGGTGGAGTCAGCTCAGGCAGGCGACAAATGCGACTTCACAGGGTCGCTGATTGTCGTGCCTGACGTGTCCCAGCTCTCAACACCAGGTTTGTTGCTGTGACCCAAACGATGCGTCCCTCCTGCTTGCCGCGGGACCTGCTGTTCTGACTGTGGGTCTGATGGCAGGGGTGCGCGCAGAAACCGGCTCGCGGGTGAGCGGCACAGAGGGCTATGAAACCGAAGGCATCCGAGGACTTCGCGCCCTGGGGGTCAGAGAGCTGTCGTATAAGCTGGTCTTTCTAGCGTGTTACGTCGCACCAACAAATCCACGGGTGAGTTTGGAGAGAAGGTAGATTTAAAGGTATTGATGATTTCTGCTCTGTGTGGTTTTACCTCAAATTAGGGAGCAGGAACGGGTAAAGGTTTAAATCTGTATATGTACCACCTCCCTGTGCATTTGACTCACTGTATATTCTGATTGCATTTATACAGCAAGTTTTTTTCCTTCTCTTTATTGTTCATAGCACTTTTCGCAGATGTGGTTATTTAACAATGTTATAAATTTATTCTAAAGAGCTAAACGGTCCATTTATTTCCATTCAGCTTTCATCTATTTCTCCAGCATTTCTTTTTCCTCCAGGAAATCCTATTGCTTCGTTTTGTCATGGCGAAAACAGTGATCCTTCTTGTTCCCTCTGGTTTATCACATAACATCTTGGGATTTCACTACAACGTAATAAGTCATACTGAATATGGTGGGGTTTTAGCATAGTACAATATTTTAATCCATAATTCTATTATCAGCTTCACTGTCACGTAGGATAAAAATAGTGTCTGTTATTTTCTGTGTGTAGAAATTTCCTGCCTCATTCCAGAGCAATAAAAGACCTTGTGAATTCCAGTTAATGAAGAATTCTTACAAGTTTTAGCCAAATTAAGCCATACTCTTTTTAATCTCTGGACAAGCATCTCTCCTGGGTTTTTCTCACTAAGTGAAGTTAGTTTCCATTGATTTGTTTTTATATTTTTCCCCTCTAGGAAATTGTCTATTGGTTTTTAAAGGATAATGTGCTGAGCCCCCATAGCCTACAGTCAGCTTTTCTGAATGTGTTCCTCCCACTCAGCTTGCAGAGCAAGTTTGTGCAACCTCCTGTCTGCAGTACTCACATTCACTAGTGGCCACATTCTTACTTTTATTTAATTTCCTTTGTGTAGTTTGGTGGAAAAGAGCTCCAAGATGAAGAACAAACTGCAGAAAGCATTAAAAACCAAATGTCTGTGAAAGAGTGGGAAAAGGTGTTTGAAATGAGCCAAGATAAGAACCTTTACCACAATCTGTGTACCAGCCTCTTCCCCACTATCCATGGTAAGAGTCCAGTTGGTGCCTCAGAGAAGGAAGATTTATCTTGTTTGCTAAACCCTACATTTGATGGTTGGATATAAGCTTTATTTTTTATGGGTGTCCTTTAAAAGATTTAAGGGTTCCAAACATTTGTATGCTGTTGTGTATGTGTGTGTCTATATGTTGCAGTTGTTTCTGGCTCAGAGGTAATTTCAGTACTTATGTTGGTTATGTCTGAAAAGTTTTATCAGGTGAATTTGCTCCATATTCTGAGCCACTAGGGAGCATAAAGGAATTTGGCCACTTTCTGAGTCATTGTTCCCTGAAACTGTATTGAGCACATAAAAGCAATTTTAGTGGATGTTTAGCAAATAGGTAAATTCTGAACGGACATGCCCAAATGCTCCAAAACTCTAGTGGGCTGAAGTTTTTTTTAAAAAAGGAAAAATGTGGTGTTTTCTTTGGATTTTTAGTCGAGTGTCTTTTCTGGGGCAGGTAATGACGAAGTGAAACGTGGGGTCCTGCTGATGCTTTTTGGAGGAGTCCCTAAGACCACTTCAGAAGGCACTTCATTGCGTGGGGACATCAACGTTTGTGTTGTTGGTGATCCAAGTACAGCCAAGAGTCAATTTCTAAAGTAAGCATCTCTTTAAAATTCAATATTTAAATATTGTCCAGTGTGACTAGAGCTAGAAATGTGTACTCTGCCTTTTCTACATTAAACAGAGGAGAGGGAAGTAACATTTTTGAGCACATTTTCCAGGAATTGTTTGGATGTGGTTGAATTATTTGAATAGGGCAGAAGTAAACTCAACAGGCCCCCGTGGTTATAACAAAGAATGAATTAAGTCTTTTTTTGTTGGTTAGGTAGTTATGAAAGTGTGGGTTTCCAAATATTTTCAAAAGACATTGATTATTAAAAATACAAGAGTTACTGCACATCTTAAAAAAATCAGAGATATATTAAATATTTCTTTTTCTATTTTTAGCTTAGTCTGAATTGGTAGGTCCCAACATTTTGAAGAAATATTTACTCTGGAAAATAATTATTAAGTAATTATGGTTTATGCTACATCCTAATGCTTTTTTATTTGAAATTCTGTTTAATGTGGTTTTATTTTATTATGCTGCATTGTTCATTATGAAGCTGAGGTCCTTGCAGCATACACCACAACTCAGCAATGCAAAGGGACCCCAAAAGCTGCCTGAGGCTGCTGGTCGCCAGTCCCGCTGCTCCCTGCTATGAAGCCATTTGTTCCCTCGCACTGACATTTACCTGACCCACGAGAAGCTGTGTCAGCTCGTCAGGTCAGCAGAAAACTCGTGGGAGGAAATCTGGGCTGTTTTTTCTGCTGGTGTAACCACAAGTGAATAACACCCCTGTGACAGACAGCAGTTAGACAAGGATTCATTTCCAAGTCTTGCTCAAACATCGATAGAGGTGGCAGGGCCTGCCTAAATGTTAATTACTTCCTCAAGGAAGGGACAATTCCTGGCCTGAGAGGCGGAAAGCAGCACTGCGTTACAGTTACCTGCTTTCTGCAGGTTTTAATCTGACTTTTTAAGTTTGTGCAACACAATTCCTCATGGTTATTTCTCTCCGTAGGCACGTGGATGAGTTCAGTCCTCGTGCTGTGTACACCAGCGGCAAAGCCTCCAGCGCTGCTGGCCTGACAGCGGCTGTGGTAAAGGATGAAGAGTCTCATGAATTTGTCATTGAAGCTGGAGCACTGATGCTGGCGGACAATGTGAGTCCAGGAACTAGAGATTCCTGCATCCCCGAAATGATTTTGATTAATGACCAAGACCCCCAAATTGCTTTAATGATGCTTTTTTTTTCCAAAAGCGATTAGATTTGGGTAACTTATTATCTTTTATTGTTCCGCTGCAGGGGGTTTGTTGCATTGATGAGTTTGACAAGATGGATATGCGGGATCAAGTAGCCATTCATGAAGCGATGGAGCAGCAGACTATATCCATTACGAAGGCAGGAGTAAAGGTAGCTCACGCGTTCCTCTGGCTCTGTAGTCTCTGTCATCACCTGTTTGTTACATGTACTGACCCAGCATCAGCTGACGGATTTTCCTGTCAGCTCCGCAGCTGCCTCACTGTGGCAGGAGAGAGAACAGTTCTTGTGCCACGTACCCAGAAAGGATTAGAAATTATACTGAAATGAAAAAAGACATACTAGTGGGTAGGAAACAGAAAACGGGAAAATCCTAACCTTGAAGTAACCCCCAAAAGAGGATACAGATTTATGTGTATTTGTAGAAGTAAACTGTGTTATATGCACTGTTAAAAACAGGGTGTTGTGAAAAGCTGTTTCAAGGGCTTGTTTCAGAATTGTTGGCAAGAGTGTGGCAACGTTAAAATATTGATTCATCAAACTGTTTTTTGGGACAGATACCTGGTTAGAAAGGACTGGTTAGAAGCATTTGTGCCCTCTTGAGGAGTGATTGTTTTGATACCTCAATTGAAACTCCATCTAAAAGATGTTATACTGACCCGTTTGAATTGCATGAGTTGGTTTAGCAAGTGGTCACTGATATAACTTTTATTTTTTTGATTTTAGGCTACTCTGAATGCCAGGACCTCCATTTTGGCTGCAGCAAACCCAGTTGGTGGGCGCTATGACAGATCCAAGTCCCTGAAACAGAATATAAACCTGTCAGCTCCCATCATGTCTCGCTTTGATCTCTTCTTCATCCTTGTGGATGAATGTAATGAGGTAATTTTAAGGAATTATAGAATAATTTATGTCAGAAAAGACTTCTGGAAGTCTCTAGTCTAACCTCACTCAAAGCAGATGATTGAGAACAGGTCGTGAAGACCTTGACCTGGTGAGTTTTGAATATTTCCAAGGATGAAGATTCTGCAGCAGCCGCTCTAGGCTGCTACCGCAATGTTTGTCAACTCTTATGTGTTTAGAAAAATATTAACTTTCACATCTAATCAGAATTTCTCATGATTCAGTTTGCGTACATTGCCTCTTTTCTTGTCAGTCTGTACTTCTAAGAACAATCTGGCTCCTTCACATCTGTACTCACCAGTGAGGCAGTTGCTTTCGTTTCGTGCTGAACAGACCCAGCTCCTTCAGCCTCTCTGCTTTTGCCCTCTAACCATCTTGGTGACCCTCTGAAAATTTAGGTGAAGCTAATCTCATAAGAGTGTGTTGCTTCTGCTTTTCTTCTCTATCTGCGAAGTTAAAAGCTGGCAGTACAAATTCGAATGCGCTCTGCTGAATACAAGGACACCTTTTCATCTTGTAGTGATTTGACCTGCAGACTTAACACCATTAGTCATTTTTATAAATGGCCGGTCACTAAGGCTGAGACTGCTACCACCTGTCTGTGTGCCGTTTGCCTTGGGAACACACGAGATACAGAGATTAATCTTGGTTCAGGGCTGTTCTCTCCGCTGTTCCGCTCAGAGTGATTATCTGTTTGAGAAGGGACTGATGACAGAGACAGAGTAGGCTGAAAAGGAGGAAAGCAGTTCCCACACTGTGAAGTGCTGTTCTCTGCCTGTTCTGTTGCTAACTTGTAACCTCGGAGAGTTCCGAGGGGTTATAAATCCTAAAACTGCCTTTTATCCCTTTTCTGCTATGTTCCCTTGTGTTAAAAACCTCCAGGGCGCTCTCCTGGATCTTCTGGCAGAGTGTTTGGCTTCTGGAAAGACTTTTTCTGCCATGAGGAATAAAAGGGATGGGAAGGAAGAATATAGCTGTTGTTTTAATATTTGGCTGGTGTGAAAGTGGTCTGACAGAGCAATTATATCCCAGGTTACAGATTACGCCATTGCCAGACGCATAGTGGATCTGCATTCCAGAATAGAAGAATCTGTTGACCGTGTCTATTCATTAGATGATATCAGAAGGTATCTGCTGTTTGCAAGACAGTTTAAACCAAAGGTAATTCTACTTTATTGTCCAAGTTGTTCTGCATGAGGAGGTTTTTTCTGGCAAATGCAAAGACACTTAATGTAGTGTTGTCTCAAGAAAGGAGCTGTAAATTCAATTATTATCTAGAAATATAGCATATTTTGGAGCCATGTACTCTTTTTTTGAACTCCAGAACCCCAACCAGCCCAGCTGAGACTGTATTATAATCCATAGTCTTAACTGCTTTGGTGACACTTCGTAACCTCTGTCTAGGGCAAACGAGGGGTCGTTTCATAGCTTTCTCATACCTCAAGGGCATGGGTTGTCCAGCAGGACTGCTGCAGAGATTTCTGTATTTTATTGACTTACTGCTCAGTCAGTTTGTTTGTCTCTATTTTAAGAGGGTATTGTTCCTCAATGTTTCCTTGCTTTTTTTGTGATAAAATACGGAACATGGGAAGCTGCTCTAAGTACAAATTTTTGTTGTCTATGCAAACAGCAGCTTGGATGGGCTGTGTATAAGATTTTTGAGTTCTTCTAACGTAGTTCTTCTCAAATTGAAGGAGAGGACACCCTTCTTTACAAATTTTGAAAACTCCCATTTCCATGTGGTGGGGAGATTGCTTTCCTGGTCGTATCTGTATATGTGCAGATAGACTCAGGTTAAAAAGCACATACACAGAGGTGTACTTGGTGTTACTATGTCAAGTGTACGCTTGTGTGTGTTTGCATGCAGATTGAAAGGTAAATAAGCGTACAATGATCTAGTAGAGACAGACATGAATTATGCCCAGAAGCAAGTCAGTGGAACAGAAAAATAGAAATTATCAAAAATCTGCTGTAAAGTAATAGATGCATCAGTGTACTTATTGTAATATCATTGTTATTGTAATCATTATTACAATATCATTTTAGCATAAAATGATTGTCATTGTATTGATGTGTAGTATGTTTAGAGCATAGAATATTTCAGACAAAAGCAGTAGCCGGTGCAGAAGAGTCTGGGAACTGCCAATCTAATGCAAGAAACGTAAACTTTTATACTTTAACATGGCAAACTGTTGTACTGTCTGTGTCACAAAGATATCTAAAGAGTCTGAGGACTTCATAGTGGAGCAGTATAAACGACTACGGCAGCGTGATGGCTCCGGAGTGACAAAGTCGTCCTGGAGAATCACGGTGCGACAGTTGGAAAGCATGATCCGGCTGTCGGAAGCCATGGCCCGGATGCACTGCTGTGATGAGGTATCAGGTTTTTGATAAAAGTTTGTATAAATGTTAGTATAAATGTTGTGGGAGTTCTGGCTTTGCTATTTGACTATGGTATTGTACATATTTAAACCCTGGGGGTGAGGAGGAGAGTGTGGATCACATTTTCACCTGTGATGTGGTCGTACGCAGTTTGAATTTGTATGCCAGAAATACTGGTTTTAAGGCATGTCTTGTAAACTGAGATCAGCTGGTCCAAACTGAGAACATGCATGTTTTTGCATTACAATTGCGTCAGCACTCTGAGCTTGTTACCTGTTAAATTGTGACAAACAGGAAGAACAATCACCTATTGGTATCAGCCTGCTCTCCTCATCTGGTGTAGTTTGTAGTTTCTCACAGCTTTCTTCATCTGCAGTCTAAAAAGCCAAAGTTCATCAAAGTATCTGAACCTCTCTAACAGTACTTGTATTTGCGATCTGAACTCCTCCTCACATCAACCAGTGTTGAAATCTATATTGACTATGAACTGCAGTGTGACTATTAGCCGTCTAGTCCCTGCTTTAAAACTCAGCAGGCTTCTTGATGTGTTGTCTAGGGACTATGTGACACATGCAGTGATAGAAAGTTGCTCAGTGGTTGAGTAAGAAGGGCACCCATTGGGGTTTTTTTTATTAAACTCAGCTTGTAAAGAAACAAATAGCTTTTAGCTTATGGCTCAGCTAGAGGTGATTTTTCCAGTTTTTGCTTTTCAATTCTGGAGGAGACTCTTCATTAACTAATGTTTTTTTCATATTGTTTCTGTTCAGACCCAATTCTTTCATGTTTCTTGCTCCTCCACTGATCTGTCTTCAAAATGTTCTTGGCTTAAGTCGAAATTATATCAACTCCACATGATCGCTAAAGCCTGAAAGATTCATCAGGCTGCTAATTCCCTCTGTAACCTGGTGTGAAGTCAAAGTACTTGTAGCGGGATATAATTTGATTTGCAGATTCTTTACTGTTTAGGATTAATCAGGTGGGATTGGTAGAAAGACCCTTGGCCAGAGTCAGGGGTGAGTTTCTGGAGCTTTAGGGAAAAAAAACACTAGAAGAGCCACCGTGCCTATTTAATACGTGTATTTCCCAAATCTTCCCCAGGTTCACCCAAAACATGTGAAGGAAGCTTTCAGGCTTTTAAATAAGTCTATCATTAGAGTCGAGACTCCCGACATTAATTTAGACCAAGAGGATGAACAGCAAATGGAGGATCAAGAGGACCAAGATGGAGCCAATGGTGAATTAATTGTAGAGAATTTTTTCAAATGGGAAAGTACTTCCGTCCTTTCGAGCTTACCTTGTGGGGCATATGCTTCTCCTCAGTTTCTCCATTATTTCTCATCTAATGAGGTCTAGGAGCCTTGACTCGTGTTCTTAACTCTCTTACTTCTTCAGCTTCCTTGTGGGTTCACTCACCTGGTTGGCCAATACAAAACTTTTCAGTCACTCGAAGTACGAAACAGTTAAAAGATGTTGCAGATTTAAACCTGGGCGTGTGTCTGAACAGGTGAGGCAGCAGCTCCAGCTGGGGTCAATGGTCTTGTGAATGGGATCAACGGCCATCCCGAGGACATGAACAAGGATGCTGCCCCCAAAGCGTCTCTTAGACTGGGCTTCTCTGAGTACCGAC
The DNA here is from genome assembly GCF_036013475.1 of Columba livia. Classification (NCBI taxonomy): domain Eukaryota; kingdom Metazoa; phylum Chordata; class Aves; order Columbiformes; family Columbidae; genus Columba; species Columba livia. The sequence continues at coordinate 7,026,808 of NC_088608.1, forward strand.
GGATTTCTAATCTCCTGGTGCTGCACCTCAGGAAAGCAGAAGAAGGTGAGAATTTGTTTATTAAAAAGATGGGAGACCCTGTGTTGTGTTGGCAGAAAACATGCTGATTTAAGAAACGGAAGAAAGTCTGATGGGCTCTTGCACATTTCTCTCTTCAGCATAATAAATGTTAACATGTAAATCCCTTTCTCTTACGGTTTGAATGGTATCTTACTGCTGCTGTTCATACAAATAATTTTCTTTGCAGAAGAGGATGATTCAGCATTAAAGAAGAGCGAACTTATTAATTGGTATCTGAAGGAAATTGAATCTGAAATAGAATCTGAAGAAGAACTAATAAATAAAAAGAAGATCATAGAGAGAGTCATTCACCGACTTACACATTATGTATGTATAGGCGTGTGGATAGCGAAAAAGTATTTTAACTTATATAGTGCAATGGTTCATTTTTAATAGAATGCACTGCTAATTTGAGAAATGTGTTTTGTGCTTCCATGTTACTGGCTGGTGCAGTATAAATGCCTTCTCTGTTTAATATCTGTTAAAAATAATTATAGAGAAAACAGTGAAATAAATCAGAGATGTGTATAAGTAAAACTTCAAAGTGCCATATTATGTCCCTATGGAAGTGTAAGTGTTATTTTTCCGTAGTTCTGTAGTGTTAGGTTACATATTAGGATATAGAAATGCAAACAACACCTTAGTGCCCCTGTGACTTAAAGCTATCTATCTAGAACACTTTGGAGGAAAAAGTACGGAAATTTGAAAAACTTCTCATTGTTAAAGGTACAAAACCACTAGACTGAAGTGTTCCCTGAAAGCATACACTGTGTAAGAGATTTCCACTGAATGCAGCTGTTAAGATTAGAGACCTCTTAGAGTTCACAATGAAAGAGGTTGAATAATTCATCAGTAAGAGGTGCTACCAGTTTAAACAGGAGATGCCTTTCAAAAAGTACAAACAAACCTTTCTTATTCTTGTTTGAATAGCAATTTTTGTCTGTTGCAGGACCACATCCTGATAGAACTGTCCCAGTCAGGACTGAGAGGATCCAGAGAAGAGGAGACTTTTGATGAAGATCCATACCTGGTTGTCAACCCAAACTATCTGCTGGAAGACTAAGGGCCGAGAGAGAACTGGCTTGTAGAACTGTCTGGTTACATGTTGGAAAATTCTTTTCTGCGTTGTTGCAATGGTTGCTGTATAGCTAACATCTTCAATTCATGTGAATGCTTTACTGTGGAATGTGCCAATGCGCAGTTAGTAATATACGATTGCTCGTTTACACTGAGCATACCTGGCAAGTTTTTAAAGAAATGACACGCTTATATATCAGTTTTGTTATTCTGGGTTTCATTGCCATCGTCCAGATGCAGAGAGTCACTCAATAGGTCTTTTCAGCATCAAGATGCGTAGATGCTTCTGTTTCAAATGAGAGGAATTCCGCGTTGGTTTATTATATTCAGTAGACTTTTTATGCTACAGGTTTTTACTGTTTTTCTTATTAACATAAATAAAAGTTTATTAACTGTTTGGAGATGTCTGGGGGTGGATTTGTTGTCACTCACATGTGGGATTGCTATGTTCTATGCCTGTGCTTTGAGGCTGAAAAAATAGTGATCTAAATGCTTAATGTCTTAGGAAAGATTAAATTTCCTGGAAGACAGATGCTGTTTTTTAATAAGTGGGTTTTTTTTTTAACTTCCAGTACTGAATAATGAAAAACCCTGATTGCTTCTCTTTCTTTTTAGATGGACTAAAGATGTGTATGCTCCTGTTGCATATGTAAGATAGAAAGTTGAAAATAGGCAAACCCAAATCAAGGCTTTAAGTCAGGAGGTCAGAAACCCCCGTGTTGATGAGTGTCTCCACTTGTAAGTGAATTGAAAACTGCTGTCATTTGTGAGGGATTTTTAAGAGTATATTTGTAAACTTGTTTGTAGATTTTTCCTATAAGAAAATGTTACTTAAATTTCTCTTGCTTTCAACTATTTGCTGTACACTATGGGATTATTAAATAATCTATGAAGAATTAAAAATACATGAATATTTGTTCTGTCAACCTGACACTAGCACCTACGAAACATTTGTAATACTGCCCTGTTGCTGGGCACTAACTTTAGCTGCAGTAACTTCTCTCCACTAATTTCTTTCATAAACTGCAACTGGCAAATGCTACATTTAGTTAAAAATTGCCACTTACCTATAACAACAGTTTCATTTTATTCTATATTGTTCATAATTTCTATATAATATTCTATATTGTTCATAATTTACTTTCAAAATTTACTCTCAGGAAGGTGTTTGTACTTCCTTCCGTGTTTCTCTTGCCCTCCTCTCTAGTTTTTTCTGCTGCTCTTTCACCCAGTTCTAAATGCTTCATATGGTAGGAGGGGTATTTCTGCGATAACACTGCTCTACTGAAAAGTAAGCAGCAGGTGGTGCTGTAAAGTTCCTGTTAGGTAGTTCAGGGAAAAGTGAACGGAGAAAAAAAAGGAAAAAGAAAAGAGGGTACTTAGTTGTTCAGAACAGCAAGCACAATGTTCCAGCAAGCTTTTCAAGGATTAACCAAAAAAAAATACCCACCTGGGAGTCAAACAGGGGCAAAGTGCACAAATGACAGTCCCTGTATACACTGTAAGATGGGCTGTGTGAGCAACAGCAAATGTTGAGAGACATTTTCTACTGTAACTTAACATTAAATGTTGCTTGACAGAGCAGTAAGGTGCCCAGATAATTCCAGGTGCGCTTTACACAAAAAGCTGGTTATTAAAGGCATAGACTGGAAGATGGGACTTTTCAATATAGCTGTATAGAATTTTGTATTTAGTTGGTTTGAAGATGTTGGGTATTTAGGCAGCAAATGTTCTCAGCTCTTCAGTTTTGGTTTATTTGAATGCAGAAAAGTTGTGTTCTCTCTTCCCTGAAGCGGTTCAGGTAGGTGATCGGTACGTGTCCACCCTGCTGAGAGAGCATGTATTCTCGAGGCTGACAGGAAGAGTACTTTGGAAAGCAATAAAATTATGTTCAAATTCCTTGATATTATCAGGCACGAGGACTTTACCAAGTGAGTGAGACGCCACATCTCGTTTTCTTTATGCACTAAAGAATTATAGCACAAACACGCCTCTTGCTGGCCTGCCCACCCTGAGCTGTGGGAGCACCCAGCCCCAGTAACTCTGCTTTTGTGTTCTACAGCCAGAGCTGTGCTGGGATTCCTCTTAAGCCAAGAAAAATAAACCAAAACACCAAGAGGAGATAAAAAGTGTTGTCTACTTATTTTCTCTTTAGAATGGAGGCAGTATCAGCAAACGTCAATTGATATTCAAGCATAAAGGGGAAGCTGAACATCTCCGAAAATGTTTCCACGTGGCCTTTCTCTAATGGTTTGACAGGTTTTTTTTGTTTTCATCTATTAGTTTGTTCATCTATTGATTGAGAGTCCTGATCTGTAATCATTCTAGCGTCCTAGTTCTAGGAACATTTATCTGTATAATAGATAATTTCGGTTAAATATTACTTCTACTGTAATATAAGTAGTGTGGAATAACTTTCTGAAGCAGGTCCAGAAATGGAGTTGGTTTGTGAGACAATTGTCTTCTTTCTGTTAGTCTCTCCCAGCCTTGGGACAGGTGAGGAATTTGCTCAGAATTTTATCACCATTGCTGGACCACTACCCAGCGAGTTAGTCAATAGATTGTATCTGCAAAACCAAGTCCTACCCAAGGAAGATGAGGTCCCTGCCGTGGCTGAAGCTGATGGTTACCTGTGCCAAAAAGATCTTGTGGCTCCTGCCCTGCCCCAGTACTTCTCCCAGCTTCGTGAGCTTGGGGTGACACATTACAAACTCTTCCTGCCGTGGGCACGCGTTCTGCCGACGGGGGATGCCAAGAAGCCGGATGAAGCTCAAGTGCGGTGCTACCGGGAGCTGCTCCAGACCCTGGTTGCCGCAGACCTCAGGCCGGTGGTGGTTCTGCATCACCAGCGTGTCCCTGGTGCTGTGGCTGCGCAGGTTGTGGGCGGGAAAGTCAACGCTTTTGCTGACCTTTTTGTGGAATATGCAGAGTTCAGCTTCCGTGTTTTTGGGGACCTGGTTGACGTGTGGCTCACCTTCAGTGACCTGCCGGAGGTCCTGCAAAGCCTGCCCTATGAGGACCCCCGGGGCCGAGCCCAGGCGCTCGCCGCCGCTCATGGGAGAGCTTACACCAGCTACCACGAGAAATACTCGCCACCAGGTAAGGAAAACGGGGAGAGGGATTTTTTGTATATGACTTTTTCACAAATATTTTGTGATGGAATCAAATGGCCACTGCTACATGCAGTTCCCTTCTGAATATGCTACCAGTGCTCTCAGAATTACATAGAAATCCCTGAGTAACAGGTTCCTTCAAATCCCTTATTTTGATAGTTTTATGATTTCTTTCTGATAGCATTTTACTTGAAATATTTGGGGGTAATATATACGTGTATGTGTGCATATTTATATTTTACCTTTCAAGCATCAGGGAAGTATTAAATAGCCTCTGGTTAATTTGAGCAGCAGAAACTAGTACTTCAAACATTATACTACTTCTGTCTGCTTTTTCCCTACGGCCTCTTGTCTCTGTGCTCTTGGTTTAAAGACCAGCAGATGCCCCTCATGAACTGTGGTCTCATACTGGCCAAACTATTTCCACTGCAGCCCAGCAACAAGTTATGGGGCAACAGGCACAAACGGAAACACGAGAAGTTCCATGTGAATTGGTTGTAGAAATACTTTGAGGGTTCCAGAGCCCTGGAAGTGGCACAGGAAGGACATGGACCTGCTAGAGAGGGCCCAGAGGAGCCACAGAAATGATCCGAGGGCTGGAACAGCTCTGCTGGGAGGACAGGCTGAGAGAGTTGGGGTGTTCAGCTGGAGAAAAGAAGCTCTGGGGAGACCTTATTGCGGTCTTTCTGTACTTAAGAGAACGATGAGGACAGACTTTTTAGCAGGGCCTGTTGCAACAGGACAAGGGGTGATGGTTTTAAACTAAAAAATGAGAGACTCAGGCTAGACATGAGGAAGAAATTGTTTACACTGAGGGTGGTGAGAGCCTGGCCCAGGTTGGCCAGAGAGGTGGTGGATGAACCATCCCTGGAGACATCCCAGGCCAGGCTGGACGGGGCTCTGAGCAACCTGAGCTGGTGAAGATGTCCCTGCTCATGGCAGGGGGGCACTGGGGGACCTTGGAGGGGCCCTTCAACCCAAACTGTTCTATGGTTCTATGATTTGTCCTTACCAATAGACTCCCTCTTCTTGTTTCAAGGTGGAAAGGTGTCCATTGCTTTAGGACTGGGTCATATCTTGGATAGTGCTTCATCAGAATTTCTTTCAGTTTCTCTTCAGGTAACACCTTAATAGAAATTATTTCCAAAATTATATACATATTATTTGATTTAACTTGATTTTTTTGTACAGAATCGAATGACCTATTGCAAGTTATATCGAATTTTGTCAAATTTACTGATTGACCAATTTGGTGAATTTTACTTCTGTGATTAGTTTTGTCCTGTGAAGGTCACTGATTTTAAAAATGACTTCAGCGTCCGTTCTTGTCTAGCAAGCAGCGATTAAGCTATACAGAGAAATATTTGCTCTCATAATGGCAATTTTAGCAATAAACATGCTTATATGAGAAGGCATCTGCAAAAATGTACACGTTGTTATTTTCTTTGCAAGTCTACTTAATGTACCACCAAATATAAAAAGATACTTTATTTTAAATGATGACTATAAAAAAAATTGCTTCTTATATTAAAACACAGATGGAACTGTGCTAAAAGTGATGTGGCTGCATGGGGGTGACACAACACAAGGAGAACATAATCTCTACAAAGATGTTGACCTCCCTTCTGTAAAGATCAAACCCTTTGTCAGTAGTTGTCTTCACCTGGGGGATGTTGATGTAGGATGTGGGAAGCAAATAACAATGAAGGGTTTGGGCTTGTATTCACAAACCTTCAAAATCGAGTAAGGAATGTTGTAGGCACGGTATTTCCAGGATGTAAGCAAGTTGTGGTGTGCAGGGAGAGGAAAGATCTTGTATTAGATGACCTGAATAAGCCAGAAGAAAACTTTGGATGGAAAAATAAACTGAAAGCTTACCAATTTTTTTTCCAGCTTCACCAGCTGGTTTAGTAAAAGAATGTTATCTATTCCTTTGAACTTTTGACTTCTAGCGGGATAATGCTTACGGTTTGGAATGCTTAAAGATTTCAGAAGTGGACTTTCCCCAAAGGATTGTTGATAAGGAACAACATAGGAACAACATAGTTGCAAAGGTTTTTCTATCTGATTAATCATGGATTTCTTCAATCTTACTGATAAAAAATCAACTGTAAATAGTAACTCATAGTCATAAAATACTCCCAGAATTTAATTTAGCTGTTTAGATTTTACTTTGTTGAGAAGGAGAGACACAAAATCCCATGAATTATCCAGTTTAAGTTCATTATATTGTCAAGGGGTCCCATATAGCTGTATGACTTACTCCAGCAAATTATCTTTATCAAAGTTTTCAGAATTTTATATATATTTTAATGAAATACTTGCAAAAAATACATTTAAATCTAGAGTTATTCTTTTCCTTTCCTTGTTTCCAGGATTCAGTAGACTTTCTGTCTCTCAGCCTTCAGTACTGTTGTGGAAATGAAACAGATTTCTACAAGAAGCTGAGTGAATTCCAGGTAACATTACTCACAGTGTTCAAATTATAGCAGCAGACAACAGACCATAAATAGAAGGGGAATTTCATGCTTCTTGATGCATGTCTAAACAGTTCTGATTTGCTGTGACAGCTCAGACAACAGCGACACTAGGGAACAGCTGCATACCGCTCACTTCTCTGTTGTTATTCTGAATTAAAAACAGGTGTTCGAAAGTGCTGGAAAGGATCGTCTTGGTCAGTGCTCATTATTATGTATTAGTGCCTGGAATGGCACAGTTCTTTTCCCTGGGATTGAAAAACCTTCTTTCTCACACCTTAAGTGTTTGATAAGCTGTTGTCTGTACACTGAAAGACACTGTTTTATTCTAGCAGCTGTACTACCCAACTTCACAGCTCCTCACCAGCAGAGGCCGTGCTAGAAACGTCAGTAAATTTAGGATAGGATCACACAGCAGCAACAATGCCAGTGATGTCATAGGCTGATACCTGGTATTAAACCCCTGGTAGTGAATTGCATTCTTAAAATCCCTGAGACAAGTCATCCAGCAATGGAGCAGCACAATAAGGAGCTACCCCAGTGACTGATTCTCCTCAGGATGCCACCATGCTGCAGTTGCTCAAAAAATCTGGAGTGGGCCATTTATGGCAAAGGATCCTTACCAAGTAACCTTTCAAAAAAAGACTTAGTCCCCTGCGCCTTTCAAATGATGGGTGGAACACTGAAGGTTTCTGGGGTTTATGCTTTGATTTGCTTTGGGCTTTTTTTTGGATCAGAGAAAAATAGTGAGTGGTATTAAATGCTTACTCTGTTGGTTTATTAATTGAACTTTGAAGAACTTTATCACCAGTTCTCAGTCTTCTGAGTATTTCCCATTCTGTGTTAAAAGCACCAAATGCCAAGAGCATGGTTTTAGTAGCTGGCTGATGCTTCTTCTCATACAAGTCCCTGTTTTCTGGTTTTGCAGAATGTTTGGAAGGATGTAGAGATCTTGCTTTTCAGTCTAAAGTTCCTTGGTTGTGGTTCCGTGGAGGAGAATCACTTCATACCAGTAGCGGCCATTGTCATAGGTGAGTGACATATTTCAGGAGGGAGGAGAGTTTTTTGCAAATTGTAGAGCAAATTCAAATTTTCTAGTCCAGATCACTGCTATTAGATGAAATAATTTTACAGTTTCTTTCGTAACCTTCTTGGAAAATGAGTGTTGAGGGAATTTTCCCCAAAATTTCGGATCATTTTTTAACATTAAATTGTAAATATCTAATAAAACCCCAACATATTGGATGTGAGAAAAATAGCTATTAGTTATGGAAAACACTTTGCTTCAAAAGTGTAATTGTATGTACAGTAGTGTCATGCAGCCCACAGCATCTAAGTTATGACTAAGTCCATTGCTTGTTTGTTTGTTTTCAGCTATTAATAAAGAAAAGACACGTACAATTGGATATGATGTTAATGAGTTCTTGGACTTTTCATCATCTCATTTTTTAAGGTACAGTTTTTCTCCCTTAAATAAGGTACTATAATAAAATGTTGTCCTTTAGAAGCCTATGCGGAGGCAGACAGAAGGCAGTTTTAGTGGTAAAATCTGCTGTTAGTTCCTGAAAGGACTGGAGAATAATGAATGCCTTTGTGCTGAACCCCGTCTCTTGCTATTACAGGCGATGGAATCTTCTCCCACCCTCTCATCCTTGGTTACCCAGGTTGCACCTTCAAGCCAGTAGTAACAAGTACATATTGCAATGCTTCTGTTCTTTTCAAGAGCAAAACAGTTAAAAATAAATACATAAAATAAAATAGAGACTTTCCTAGGAGAAAAGCTAATTGTGCCTGCAGAAATGTAAATGTCATTGTGCAGGGCGATGCTGAGGATTAGAGGAGGAGAACTGGTTAGTTTTAGCTTCTCACATGAAAACTCATGAGAACAGTTGCAGCGTGTGAAAAGGCTGCACACTGCACAGATTTGGTTTGCACCTCTGACCCAGCTGTAGTGATTTATGAGAATCTACCTGCAAAGAAATGCATTAGACATGTAGTTGTTGAGCTGCTCTGCAGTTATCTCACTGCACTCCGCCTTCACCTGCGAGTTGGGTGGCAGTAGGTTGGACTGGTCAGATGACAAAGGAATGGGACCCTACATGCCTGATGTCAGCTGAACGGGAAGCAAATGTTTCATCTGTCCTCCATGTTCACAAGTTTTGTGGCACTGGCATCCACCCTGGAGTTTGTAACTTCTTTTTTATTCTATTTGCAGCAAAACAAACACTCTGCAGGAGAACCCAGTTGCTGGTTTTGCCCCTCGCTCCTCCTATCAAACAGTTTGGGAAATGTTTGCCAAGCAGTCTGATTTGGAGAGGGATTCTTTTCTGCAAGATGTTTTCCCAAGTGGTTTCCTCTGGGGCACATCCACAGGTGCCTTTAACGTTGAAGGAGCTTGGGCAGAAGATGGGAAAGGAGAGAGCATCTGGGACCATTTTGGGCATGCAGGTCATGTCTACATGAACCAAACAGCAGATGTGGCATGTGACAGCTACTATAAAACCAGCTATGACGTTTACCTACTTAGGGGTCTTCATCCCCAACTGTACAAATTTTCTGTATCCTGGCCTAGAATTTTCCCTGCTGGCACCAATGACACCATCAACTCCAAGGGTGTTGATTATTACAACCAATTAATTAACCGATTGCTGGAGTCTAACATTGAGCCCATGGTGACTCTGTTCCACTGGGACCTCCCACAAACTCTTCAGGTTCTTGGTGGCTGGCAGAATGACAGTATCATAGATGCTTTTGTAAATTACGCAGACTTCTGCTTTGCCACTTTTGGGGATCGAGTCAAGTTCTGGATTACTTTCCATGAGCCTTGGACGATTAGCTACGCTGGCTACGGCACCGGAGAGCATCCTCCAGGAATCGCTGACCCAGGGGTAGCATCTTACAAGGTAGGGACGCAGGAATAACTGGGATCCTGCAGCTGCCATGGTTGTGTAATTTTCCTCTGATGGTTCTGTGCTTGAGCTATGTTTAAGCCTAATGTGGCCTCTGAGACAACTATTTGCTTGTTGAATTTGTGATACTTGTAAAAAACTGGGGTAGCTAACGAATGTCTTTGTTTTATTTTTCTATTCTGAAAGCTGGTGCTGGTGAAAAGCCAGATTCTTCTGCTTAATCCAAAACCTGCTGCGCTCTGGCTATGATTATTTGTTTTGTCAAGGTTTCTTCTTCTAGATGGAGATGACATTCTTACATGACAATAATCTCAGTGCTTGAGGGTTCTTGTGCAAAGCAGCGTGACACGCATTCCTCTGCTCTCTGCCCACAGGTGGCTCACATGATTCTCAAGGCCCACGCCAAGGTCTGGCACCTGTATAATGACAGATACCGCTCCCAGCAACTGGGAAAGGTGGGGCTGGTGCTGAACTCGGACTGGGCTGAACCCAAGAATCCAACCAGCTCTGAGGACCTGAGGGCATCAGAGAGGTACTTGCAGTTCATGCTTGGCTGGTTTGCTCACCCGATATTTGTTAATGGTGATTACCCAGATGTTCTGAAGGCTCAGATCCAGGAGGTAAACCAGCAGTGCTCCACAACAGTTGCACAGCTGCCGCTGTTTACAGAAGAGGAGAAGTCCTGGCTGAAAGGGACTGCAGACTTTTTTGGCCTTTCCCATTACACTTCCCGCTTGGTCAGTGCTGAGGCTAACGGGACCTGCACACCAGGCTACGAGAGCATCGGGAACTTCTCCGTGCACGTAGACCCTTCTTGGCCACAGGCTGCCTCTTCTTGGATCCACGTTGTCCCTTGGGGATTAAGGCGGCTGCTGAAGTTTGTGTCCCAGGAATATACAGGGGCAAAGATCCCAATTTACATCGCAGGAAATGGTATGCCAACAGAGGACGCAGGGGATCTTATTAATGACACTCTGCGAGTGGATTATTTCCGCCGGTACATCAATGAGGCTCTAAAAGGTATGGAGATGATTTTTTTTCTTAATAACAGCAACAAGTTATTGTGTCACTTCTGCGGTGATTAGCTTTAAAACATCACCACTTGCGCAGTGATATGAGGTCAGCTGCCTGTTGTGTATGTAGGGTGACCTCATGTACTTAAGCCTATCTGGTGTCCAGACATAGAACTCTGTGTTCTGTTTAGATGTGGGAATAGGTTTTCTGTATATACGGATGAATGTAGCCTGGACCCTAACTTTAGACCCTCTGTGGGAACGGTGTTTATATACATCAGCCCCCATGAACATGATTTGCTGGAGGCAGACTCTTACCTATAGAGATCTCACAGATCAGGACCGAATGATGGCTTTACTGATTAAGCAAATCTAACTAACAGCATCCTGTGACATTTCAGGCTAGAATTTTTAGGGAGATATTTATATTTCAGTCATTTTCTGCAAGGTTCAAGGTATGCTTTTATCTTTGCAAAATGCTTATCAGTTGTCTTAAAAATAATATTAGTGGCTGAAGTTCTAGACAGGTATAGAGGTTTGAGAATTCAAACAGAGGTTTGACTGTTCTGCTAAAAGAAACTCTCTTACGTTCAGGGAAGATAGGCAAGCACTAAATCCAGGTAATGTTTCAGTTCATCTATAGTGTCAAATCTAAAAGATGCCGTGTACCTAAATTGATGAATTCTGCTTGAAAATAAGAACACAGGGAAAGGGATACCAGTGGCACAAATGCCCTGCACTCAAATATCTCTTGACTAATATTCGTTTTCTTATGCATTTTAGCCACTAAGCGTTTGACCAGTGCTGACTGCTTTTCTTGCCGGATACTCTAATTGTCTGGGGGGAGGTGGTTTGCCTAAAAGACCATTTGTAGATGTTTGGCTTATCACACTGTTACCTCAGTTGTGGTGCTTATGTTGTGCTGTGCTGCATTCAGAAAATGAATAACAGTGTCTTCTACTGTTTCTGCAACAGCGGTAAAACTAGACTCAGTTGATGTTCGGTCATACATTGCTCGATCCCTCATTGATGGCTTTGAAGGCCCCCTGGGGTACAGCCTAAAATTCGGGCTACATCATGTGAATTTTGAAGACAGCAACAGACCAAGGACTCCCAAGGCATCTGCTTATTTCTATTCTAGTGTCATTGAAAATAATGGTTTCCCACCCAAAGTCTTGGAGAGGTTTTCTACACCGGTGGTATTTGACCTCCCCACGCCATCAAAGTTGCCAAATTTACCAGCGTCAGAGGTTCCCTCCAAGGCAAAAGTTGTCTGGCAGAAGTTTTCATCTCAAACAGACTTTGAAAGGGACACGTACTTTTACGGGACGTTCCCCGAGGACTTTACATGGGGTGTGTCTTCTTCTGCCTACCAGGTAGAGGGAGGCTGGGATGCTGATGGCAAAGGACCCAGCATTTGGGATAACTTCACTCATGTCCCAGGGAATATAAAGAACGATGACACTGGAGATATAGCTTGTGACAGCTACAACAAAGTGGAGGAAGATATTTACCTGCTGAGAGCCTTAGGGGTAAAGAACTATCATTTCTCTCTGTCCTGGTCTCGAATTTTCCCCAGTGGAAGGAATGATTCAATAAACAGCCATGGAGTTGACTACTATAACCGTCTCATTAATGGACTGGTTGCAAACAACATCACTCCAATCGTCACTCTGTACCACTGGGACCTGCCACAAGCTCTCCAGGACATTGGTGGCTGGGAGAACAGTGCACTCATCGACCTGTTTGATAGTTTTGCTGACTTCTGTTTCCAGACCTTTGGGGACAGGGTGAAGTTCTGGATCACGATCAATGAACCCCAAGTCATCGCTTGGGTTGGCTATGGCACTGGGGCATTCCCACCCAACGTCAACGACCCTGGCACTGCTCCCTACAGGGTTGCCCACATCTTACTGAAAGCTCACGCCAGGGTCTACCACACGTACGATGACAAATACAGAGCGAGTCAGGGAGGTGTCATCGCTCTGCGTCCCAACATTGACTGGGTTGAGCCGGAGACACCAAGTGACCCCAGGGACATCGAAGCTGCAGACAGGCACCTGCAGTTTTTGGTGGGGTGGTTTACACACCCGATTTTCAAAAATGGGGACTACCCTGAGGTCATGAAGTGGAAAGTTGGGAACAGGAGCGAGCTACAGAACCTGCCATCATCACGCCTTCCAGTTTTCACGGCAGAGGAGCGTGAATACATCAGGGGTACAGCAGATGTTTTCTGTTTCAACACCTACACCTCCAAAATTGTAACCCATGCAACGACCCGGTTGAGGCCCTTCTCTTATGAGTATGACCAGGAAGTTTCAACAAAGGTTGACAGCTCCTGGCCTTCCTCAGCTATTGCTGACCATCGTGCTGCAGCCTGGGGGCTGAGGAGGGTACTGAACTGGATCAAAGAAGAATATGGAAATCCCCCAATATACATCATCGAGAATGGGGTGGGGATAAAGACCACATCAGATGTTGATGACAATGCCAGGATATTTTACTACAAAACATACATTGATGAAGCTCTCAAAGGTACCAGTCCTTGTTCTGTTGGTGTTGTGTGTCTCCTCTCTAGATTTCTGGTTACTTTGAAGTAACTTTGTCTTTAAATATCCTGAACACAATATAAACATAGTGTTTCTTTCTATGATCTCCTTTGCATGGCCATTTGTGCTTTGTATCCTCCAACTATGAAGAGTCTCTTAATGATCTTAGTTGACCAGCGCCAGCTTTATGAAGTTAGAAATGTGTGCGTTCTTACATGTGAATTGCTTGTGGTTCATTTAATGTGTGATTACACAATTGATGCTCTTCCATTTCGTTATGTTTTTTCAGCTTACAAGTTGGATGGTGTTAATCTGCGAGGATACAATGCTTGGTCTTTTATGGATAACTTTGAATGGCTGCATGGTTATGAGCCAAGATTTGGATTGCACCAGGTTGATTTTGACAATCCCAACAGGCCAAGAACTCCGAAACGCTCTGCTGTGTACTATGCAGAAATCATCCGCAATAATGGCATCCCACTGCCAAAAGAAGATGAATTTTTATATGGAGAGTTCCCAAAAAACTTTTCGTGGAGTGTAGCAACTGCAGCATATCAGGTTAGGAAACTGAGACCAACTCTTTAAGTAACTGCAGACACTTAATTCATTTTTAATGAGATATCTACAGCTTTTGTAACATCAGGTTTTACTATTACTGAGAGATGGTGTAACAACCACAGTAAAAGGGAGGAACATGGAGATGTTTAAGGACATGATTACACCACAGGAACTGAGACAGCAGCATGGGCTTCACAAGAACCAGCCAACATGGAGCAGCCCGTGAACTGAAACAATGCCCGTTCTGTGACATTGTACTTTGCTAATATGTCTTGAGGCCTAAGAAGTCTTAGTAGTTTGGTACAGCATAAACATTGCTATTTCTGGTCTTAAGCTGGTAAGTCAAAATATTGTGTGGAGCCACAAAGACTAACAGGCTGAATTCTTTGCTAAGCCAAGACCTAAAATTGTTTACCAATTATTTCCCCTCTACCTCACCTTTAATTACAGATTGAGGGAGGATGGAGAGCTGATGGGAAAGGACTCAGCATTTGGGACCAGTTTGCTCACACTCCCTTGAAAATCAGCAATGACGACACTGGAGACGTAACTTGTGACAGCTACCACAAGATTGAGGAGGATGTGGAAATACTGAAAAACCTCAAGGTGTCTCACTATCGCTTTTCAATCTCCTGGTCCCGCATTCTCCCAGATGGGACCACCAGATACATCAATGAAATGGGACTGAACTACTATGAAAGGCTTATCGATGCTCTTCTGGCAGCTAACATTATGCCTCAGGTAACTAAACCCAGTAACTTTCAGGTAGCTGGTGATGGTTTTTGGTAAAACCTTCATTCTTTTGTTAAAAGCTTCATCTTCACCATCAGGCAGACCTTAGAAGCAGGGTGATTTCCTCATGTTCTAAAGACACAGAAACACTGGAAAAAAGGTATTTTATTTGCATGCATGAGTGATCACTACAAACACACAGTTAGGAGGACGTAACTGCAGATCAAAGCACACTTTCTTTATGTTCATAAATAAGGCTGAGTTACTGTCCTTATTTCTGAAAGTGAAAGAGTGACTGATTGAGTCCCTTTTCTTGCTGTCTTTCCCCACAGGTAACTCTCTATCACTGGGACCTCCCACAGGCACTGCAGAACATTGGTGGGTGGGAGAATGATACTATAGTTCAGAGATTTAAGGAATATGCTGAGCTCCTCTTCCAGAGACTGGGAGATAAAGTGAAATTTTGGATAACCCTCAATGAACCCTACAACACTGCATATTGTGGCTATGGCGTTGGCATAGCCGCTCCAGGTAAGGCTCCTGGGAATAACCTCAGTGCCTTCACACATGGTGGGCACAACTCCGGTTTGTGCTGCAGCAGAGGAGGTGCAAAGGTAAAGCAAGGAAGATGGTGTGGTGGGGATAAATGGGGTTTGGACTGATGTGGGATGGTGAACAGGTCCTTCTTTCATTTTACCTGACCCCTTCAAGACATCCTCCTTCTTCCCTCCTCTGCAGCCTCTGGATTACGCTTGCTGCCTGGAGCAGACCGCATTTCCAGACCAGCTGCAGGGACTAGAGGGCTGAGCTCCACTGTAGGGTAGAGGCAGAGGAAGGGAAGGGGAGGGACGTGAGCTGGCCTGAACACACAGCTTTCTGCTCTCCGTGCCAGCAGCAGCAGCCTGTTGCCAAGGCTGGCAGCCCTGCACAGGCAGAGAGAGCTGAGCCAGCCCCTGTCCCACCGCAGGGGGAGGAGGGGACGATGTGGGGTCCTGCCCACTGCAGCTGCACCTTCAGCTGTCTCTGCTGAAGCAGTGATTGCAGCCCAGGCTAGGCCTGAAGGCACCAGGTGCTGCCAGTTTATTCATTTACCAGCGGGTAGTTCTGCATGTCCTGGGTGTTGTGTTAACCTGGGAAGAAGCCACTGAGAAACTGGGAACTGCTGCTCCACTGCCTGTGCTGTCCCTGTCTCTGCAGGCATCTCTGTCCGGCCAGGCCGAGCCCCTTACGTGGTGGGACACAACTTAATAAGGGCCCATGCGGAAGCCTGGCACCTCTACAATGAGACCTACCGCGCAAAACAAAGAGGACTGATCTCCCTCACCATCAACTCTGAATGGACAGAACCAAGGAACCCACACAACCAGGAGGATGTCGATTCTGCCAGACGATATTTGCAGGTACAGAGACACCTGGTCACAGCTCTCCCTGCTGCTCCTGGGTTTGTTCATGGTGACACCCCCATCCTGGGTGCTGGAGATGCCCAAAACCCAGGTCAGCATCTTGCCACACCAGCATGAAAGGAAAGGATGAGCCAGAGGCACCACTGCAAGGAAATGTGTCACCCCCATCTGGTGGCTGATAAAGTATGCAATAGAAATGAGGCAAAGTACGATAGCAGTGCCAAAAGCTTGTTAAATTTGCTGCCATTAAATCAGCATCCCTGCATATCTCTGTGTGCCTGTTCATTACAATTTCATGTACCTAGCTATAAAGCAGCGCATGAAAGAGAAATGGTTGAATCCCTTGTTTTGATACATAATTTAGCTTTCTCTCTTATTTCCTGGCTTAGTTTTTGCTAGGTTGGTTTGCTCATCCCATTTTCAAAAATGGCGATTACAACGAGGAGATGAAAACGAGGATCCGGGAGCGCAGTCTGGCTCAGGGTCTGAGCCAGTCCCGGTAAGAGCCCAGGCGCATTTCTGCTTCTGTTGTACTTGCTGTGTTGAATCCTGCTTTTCTCAAAGTGCTAAATATCAATGATTCTGTTGCGATGTTTACTGTAAAAATCTTGTAGTATCCTCACACAAAAAGTCTAGTGTACGTTTTGCCTGTTCCCTGTCTCTACCTCCCTTGCAAACTAAACTTAGTAATATAACATATCTTTGGGGTATTAAGTTGATGGCTTAGAATGACGTAGTAAAAGATCTGCATTAGACACAGTGCTTTACTTGACTGTGGTATACTAAACGTGTTTTAACCGTTCTTGAAACAACGTCCTGAACTCAAGCACTGAGAACTCATTGGTCCCTCTGAACTATGATTTTTGTTTTCCATTCCCATTAATTATTCTTAACCCTGTTGTGCTAGCAGTGCTCCATCAGGAGTGTTCTCCCTTTTCTTACCCTTATTAGTTGCATATAAGGAAAGAACTTTTTTTCCCCTCTTCACTCTAATAGCCATTTAATGGGACATAGTAAATCTGGGGCTATTCCTGATCATTCCACTCTGAAAATGTGGAAGACCGCTTGTTGGGAAGAGTCAGTGTGTGCTCTGCAGCAAAGGCAGGTCTCTTCAAAATTTAAGTTATGCTTTTATGTGTGCCTAAAGCACTTGCATTCTTGAGAGCTTCTTTCTGACACTGTTTTTTCTCTGGCAGTTGCAAATTTACTGTGTTGCTTTATGAGCTAACATGTCCAAGCATCTCCTGTCCTCGCTCCGAGACTGCAAACTCTCAAGCATCACCAAATTGCCTGCATTTTCAGCAGGGGTTGCCTGTGGACCTAATTCCCAGAACAATTTTCTCCCACTTCTAGCTAAAAGTGACCCAAAACCTCACTGCTTACTTCACAGCACCCTGTGCATGTCCCTGAGTCCGTTTCTTACTCTGTGCAGGGCTGCACATCCCGAAGGGGGATGTTCTTCTCTAAGGAGACCTCCCTTTCGAAGGGGACCGAGCGCTTTGGGATTCAATGGTGGAGTCCACAGGCAGAGCCTAGTTCTCAGTTTCTCCTGGGTTTTCCCATGTTCCTCCAGAAGGCTCATGGTACCTCCCCAAGTGCTTGTGGTGCTGGTACCAGGGCTACCAGTGTTACACTGAGTGTGTTCACAATGTCGATCTCGGGGAAAAAGCTCAGAAGTTTTTATTGTCTCCTGTGCAGAAGACGGAGTTTGAGACACCCCTGTAGGTACTTCTGCTGTGACCTACCAAGTACTACTGCTGCCACAAAGAGAAGAGTTCCTCTTCCTTCTGTTTTCAAGGGCACGTAGTGATAGGACAAGGGGTAATGGCTTTAAACCAAAATAGCAGAGATTTAGATGAGATATAAGGAAAAAATTCTTCCCCATGAGGGTGCTGAGGCCCTGGCACAGGCTGCTCAGAGCAGCTGTGGACCCCCCATCCATGGAAGTGTCCAAGGCCAGTGACCTGGTCTAGCAGGTGTCCTTTGCCAAATGCAGGGGGTGGAACTAGATAATGTTTCAGGTCCCTTCCAACCCAAACCATTCTATGACTCTATTTGCAGCAGACACCTGCTCCCCTGCAGCTGTGAGTACACCTGGCACAGATGGCTGCTGCACCTTCAGTTTCTGCAAGCAGGGGTACGGTGTTTTGAGGGGGCTCGTGACAGCTCCCCTGAGCGGGGACAGGAGCCCTGGATGTCCCTGGCACCATTTCATGCTTCCCTCTGCCATTGATGGTCATGTTCTTGCAGGATGGTGGCCTGAGACAGGTCACTTGTCATTCTAGGAAGAGATTGCTTTAGTTTAGACAACAGGACCGGGGAGGAGTTAGAAGCAAACAAAGGGAAAATCCTGAGAAAATTTACATGTTTGCATGTTTATGCTTTTCTCTGTTTTCTGTTGCAGACTTCCAGAATTTACTGAAAGTGAAAAGCAAAGAATTAAAGGCACGTATGACTACTTTGGTCTAAACCATTATACTACAGTTTTAACGTACAACTTAAAGTATCCTGCTGGCGTTCTGTCCTATGACTCTGACAGGTAAGAGATGAATGTAAATTATTGGTCAAGTAAAATATGCACACCTGGAACCCGGGCCAACTTTCTGGTGCTATTATTTTCACAGAAGTCCAGCATCACCCCTTTTTTACAGACCTGATGATAAATACAAATGTTTAAAAGAGAACAAAGAAAATTAAAGGATCTACTAAGGGAAGGAATCTGCACTTTTGAGTCTCCCAATGGTTTGGGATCAGCTGTAAACAGTATTTATTCTATTTCCTACACCTAATCTGCAGTTTGAACTGCTAGATTATCATGGTTTATGGATACTTCTCCATTTGCTGTTAAACAGTCGTTAGTTCCCTCACCACAGTGGGTAAATGTATGTTCAAAGCCTAAATAACCAGATCACTTCATGGTTAAGTATACACAAGTCAAGATTTTTATTTAGACACCAATGTCTTCCACATCTTCAGAAGGTAAACAACAGGAGCTTACCAGTTTTTCTGATAAGAATCAAGGTAATGGTGGGACTGCACATGGGGGTGAACATTGGCTGTTTTCCAAAACAATTCCACAGAGAGTATCTGGAATGACTGTAACTTCCCTTTGCTGCTGCATCCTGGCCACTGTGGTTTTAGCCTGTAGGACACTGGGCTCAGTCTTGCATCCCTGGACGTAGGTATAAATGGCAATTTTGTGTCACTCAGGCACTGCATTAAAAGGCAAATAGTAGAATTCATGTAAAAGGACAAGGATTAGGAGCTAACATTGGGTACTCACCCATAGTTGAGTTAATATGATTGTAAAGTAAGAATCTGATTGTAAAGTATGAGAACTGTTTTCTAGAGGCTTGTGAGCACCAGCACCACCTCTGCCCACTGTTCTTCCACCAGTTTGGCACAACATCACCCCTGTGGGCACTTGGGACTGGGCCCTTGAGCGATGTGTCCTCCTCTTCCTCCTCCGCAGGGGTGTAGCTTCAGTAGCCGACCGCAGCTGGCTGAACTCTGGTTCCGTCTGGCTAAAGGTGACACCCTTCGGTTTCCGAAAGATCCTGAGATGGATCAAGGAAGAGTACAACAACCCTCCGATCTACGTGACCGAAAATGGCATCTCAGAAAGGGGAGCCTTCAACTTCAATGACACTTGGCGAACGCATTACCATCGGAGCTACATTAATGAAGCACTGAAAGGTAGGAATGATTTAAAGCTAATCATCCGCATTGCTAGAGAGCAGCAGTGTCTCACCACAAAACTAACACGTAGAAAGCAAGTTGTGAAGAGCTAGAAGTGTGCAAGTCACATGTGCATATGGGTTTACTCTGTGTCCAGTGCTGAGAACTTTTGGGTTTAGCGGAAACTGGCCTCAGACAGGCAGGACTTTGCAGGGAAAGGTGATCTAAAGGAAGAACAGGCCCTGGCTTTAGTGAGGTAACTGCAGTGTCCTTGTAGAGCTGCGTCTGGTAGGAGAAGGTTCTGCTACTTGATGGGTTAACGGTTATGAACAGCTATTTTGACTTTAGTTTGACTGTGGCTGTGTCTAAAGACTGCATCTTTTAAAAAGAGAAAAAAAACAAAACCAAAAAAAACAAAGCACCCAAAACCAGAAACCCCCAACCCAAACTGGTTTCAATTACAGCAGTGGTCAAGCAGCATCAGCGAAGAGCACTTTCAGTTTGCTTCATTTCGGCTCAGCACTCTTTTACTGCCTCTTGGCAGTGGAGCCCCACAAGCCTTTGTTGAAGCAATGGATACATGTTGATGGTGTTTCTTCTCTGTTCCTAAACCTTTGTTTATTGGACAAAAGCTTTGATTTTTGGAGCAGAGACAAGGACTCTCCAGCACTGGCAGGCTAACTGGTTGCTCGTTAGCTGTAGCTTGGCAGCTGAACTACCACAAAGCAGCTGAGCTGAAGCAACACGTGAGAGAACTGGGAATGGGGAGGTGGTGACACCAGTGAGGCCAAAGCAGCAATAACCGCCCTGCACTTGGACCCTGGTGCTGTGTGATGTTCCCCAGCATCTTTGTGCCACTGCTGGCATCATGGTGACACCTCCTGTTGCACAACTCACCCGTTCTCTCTGCTCCTGGTGACAGCCGTGGTGCTCGACGGGGTCGATTTAAGAGGCTACACTGCGTGGACGCTGATGGACAACTTCGAGTGGGCAGTGGGCTTTGACGAAAGGTTTGGGTTCTACCACGTGAATTTCACAGACCCCGAGCTGCCGCGGCGCCCTAAGGCCTCTGCCAGCTTTTACTCACAGATCATAAACTGCAATGGATTTCCAGACCCAGCGACAGGCCCACATCCCTGCCTGCAGCTGGAGCCTGAAGGTAAGCGGTGCAGCAGGAATCGCGCTTGTGGCTTTGTCCGATTCTAACCCCAAAAGATTTCCATAATCTGTGCTCTTTAAAGATACCGCCATTTTCTGCAATATTCTTTTTGGGGTTTCCGGTAGTGCACTAATTATCAATTTTTGTTATGACTGAAGACCTACCCATGGAATTATGTCAGTTCTGCATGCAAAAGCAGAACAACTTGTGTGTAATAGCACCTCAATACACGCCTGTCCCCAAAATACAGCAAAAGAGGTTATTCTGCTTTTCTCTGATTAACAGAACTACACCCATTCCATTCCCACGATTTTTCTTTTTTTTTTTGATAATTCTGAATACTTTATACGGATTGGTGTTTTGAGAAAGCCTTTGGAAATATTCTTCTTGTCATTTACATTCTCTGAACTAGAAGAGTACAGTGAACAGCAACCATTGTCAGTGTGGGGGTTTTAAATAATCATTTTAATCAGCTTTTTGGGGTGACCATGGGTGGCAGAGAACACTCGCCTCTCCCCTAGTCTCAGGTGTTTTACTATTGCCTTCCTTTTTGAAGTCTTTTCCCCTCACTTGTGCCTTTACCCTGAGCTAGAATTGTGTCAATCACTGATCCTACAGAATTACAGCTGCTGCCAGAGCACGGAACAGTGACACTGGCGGAGTGTGGAGGCAGGACCCAGCACACGTGTGCACGAAAAGGTTCACCCAGGCTCTGCACTAACACTTCCTTATTGTTTTCCCACTGACAGTGACACCAACGGACAGGACCCCAGGACTGGCTGCCAGCACACATTTTTTTGGACTAAGTTTAACATCACAAAGTGCAGAAATAGCGCTCTATGTGCTTTTTGCCCTTTCTGCAGTTGGAGCACTGGGCTTGGCTCTTCTTGGATATAGGTATGGAAAATTATCCAAAAGATCCCATAAACGATCGCACACAGAACTTAGTAGAATGTAAAGTTTCCACTTGGAATAGAACCCTAGTGCTTGTGCTACTGCCACTTTGTGTCTTGCCTTCATTTCATTGCTTGCTTACCAACTTTAAAATACAAAGTAATTTTTTTTCTGTTAAGGGTCTCTTTTAAATCAATAATCACTGGGGACAAAAGTAAAATTGTTTCTATGCACGTAAAGATTCTGAACTTGAACTTCCATCTGTTCTTGTGTCATCCTCTCCCTCTGGATGATGTGGGTCTCTTCAAGGGATCTGAGCAGCCCCCAGCAGCTCTACTGCATCTTAGTGTTTTTAGGACAAGTCAGTGTCTGTGCTGCTGAGAACAGGTCTAGGAGAATGCACTGTTCTATTGTAGCTACTGTACAGATTGGGATCTTCCCTTTCCTTTATTTCATATACAGTCTTCTTTAGAATTATGTACCGTAAATTATTAAATAAAATAAAACTATGCCTTCACATTTGAACAGAGTGTGATACTTAATTACATCTCCTTGAGCTTGGAAGCAGCACTGAACCCCTGTGATATTTAGGTCTCTGAGATGCTCAATTACTCTGTGGGGCAAGGGAAGGTCCTGCCTCCAAAATAAAATTGTGTAGCAGCCCCCCACTAACAACATTTCCATTTTAGTGATAAACACCTGTCTTTTTTCCTTCCTGGACCCAAAGCCCTATTTAAGATGTGGTTTACAGATTTTAGTATTAACATCTTCTGCATTTAAACTAGAAAAGGGTTGTATGCTATATTTTAAATGTCAGTGGATTATGTTAACTGCTTGCTTCCTTGTGACACAAATACTTCAGAAGAACTTCACAAGAGAAGATAGGTATTTTTTTTTCTGGAAAATAGTTTATTGAGTGCTTGGGGAATTAAAAACTACAAGGTTTTGCTTGCAGTTGCAGAAGCAAGAAAAAAGTTAAATTAGTTACCTGATTCGCTATGTATAGTGCTTCTGAAACCCTCATTTTAATCAGTCATTGCCTACCATGACCTTTAAATTAATATCTGGCCCTTAAATTTATGTAGCAGAATATTTATAGATTAAAAAGTGCCTTTCTGTGGCAGTAGGTAATGATTATGAAAGCAGATGGAGATTTTCACTCTGTCTAGGCCTCAGCTACACCCACTTGATTTTTCTGACCTAGGTGACTTTATTCCGTACTCCGTGCAGGAATAAGAATTAAGTAATTCAGTCAGTGTAAAATAAGCCCCACTTGTCCAGAAGCTTTAGTTGACTTAGATCAAATAAGAAACAACAACAAAAAAAGCCAGACAGTGATTATTGCAGTTAATCAAAACTACATTTGTTGTGTAGAATTTCCATTCCAAGTGTTGTTTTCATCTTCTCCATCATCTTGCGTCCTTAGTCTATATATTTTGCCTTCTTTTTTGAAGTCTTCTCCTCGCTTCTCCACCACTCGTTTCCTGACCGCTTGCCTAGGATACAAATGACAGTGAGCTTCGACAGTTTCCTTAGTAATAATTACACGAGAGAAGCAAATGCAATAAATGCAAATCATGCATCCTTCCTTCTCTTATCCCCAGTAAGAGTTTTCTTCAGCCCTTTGTTTCCTAGGAGGGAACACCTATCTTAACATTTGTCATTTGACTGAATCCCGTTCCCCCTGGAAAGCACCTGTCATTGCACCAACACGCGGCTGCTTCACGTGAAACAGCCTCACAGCTCCTGGTACAGCACATCTCTTCTTCTCTGGGGAACACAAAACCTTAACTGCCAAGATCAGACCTCAGTTCCTCGAGTTTCTTGCACAACCATACAATAACATTTTCAAAATGTTTATCTTCCAAATAGTATCAGCTCAAGAGAAGCCCACATTTGTAGTTAAAGCTGAATTCCCTATTCATACATGTCTGCAAGACAATGCTTTTTCTACTTTGTAATTGGAAATTGAAGCAAATAATAAGGATCTTGCTTAATCACACATGTAAAAAAACAAGAAATCCTAGTGAGAGCTGTCATGCAGTTTACCAGCCACCAGGTTATCCCTTGGAACCAGATGGAAGGGTGGTGGCCAGAAACTCCAAGGAGAAGGCAGCACTTCCCTGCTACAAGACCAATACAACCCAGCAAGCAGTGTGAGGAATAGTTCTGATTACCTGCTTTGCTCAACGCCGCTGGATGCTGAAGGACTGGGATGGTCTTGCTGATGAGCTGGTCTCACATTAGACTGTGAAGGGGGTGGACTCGTGAAGAGGAAGTTGCTAATAAATCTCCAGACTGCTAAGAGGGGATACAGTATTGTGCCCAAGAACTTCCACAGGTCACCGCCTGAAGACTGAACAACAGAAGTAGCAGGTCTTCCCGCCTGGGCATCAACACACAAAGAAAAAGTGTCAGATACTGAAGTCAGGCTCTTGCAGACAGAGTATTTCATACATAATTTAGAGGCAGCTCAGCAGACACAAGAGAACACCTTTTGTTACACATTAGACAAGTATCTATGCCACCCTTTATCTGTTTCAGAAACAGCTGTCCACCCAAATCAGTGCTGACAAAAAGTAATTTGCAATCTGTCTTAGACACAGAAAAGACCAGAATTCAAGCCAAATATTATCATGGCCAACCCACAGCAGATATACCACTACAGCACTGCTGTTGGCAAGGAAACAAAAGCAAAACAAACCAAAACCCAACACCTACCGGCAGCAACACAACTGAAGCACTGGGTGCTAACTCTAGCTCCAGTAATTTCTTCCCATAATCTTCTTTGGTAAACTCCCTTCGGGGAAACATTGTCGCCAAGGAAAAATTGCCATAAGCATTACCAACCGTCTGCGAAAATTTCAAGAAAACATTTTATTTATAACTGGCAGCTTTCAAACTACTGCAGATTTGCCAGAGAATACCTCGCCATACTGACCCAAGAGTTATATATAACAATTTGCCCATCATCTTCATATAGAGAAATGAAGGATTTTTCACATCCTATTATCTCTAACTAATGTAGTATATTAGTATTACAAAGGCAGTTAGCGGCACTGGAGAAGGCTGCTAGCAAAACCCACATCAAATGAACAAAAAGAAAAGCAGATGATGACAATTCCACCACAATTAACAACTAGTTGATGCTGCAGCAAGTCATAATCAGTATGTAGCTAAGAAAAGGAAACACCAGTTTACCTGTGCAGCAAACTGCCTTGCTTCTTCCAGCCGTGCTTCAGATGGGAACTGGTTAGTAAAGGAGGATCCATCCGGGAGGCGGAACTGAATCCTGGCTATTGCACTGCAGGACACGTACGGGGGTCAGTCAGCACATGAACAGTTACAGACAAATGCTCTCGGGGCTTTGGCTTGGCAGTACTGAAGAGAAGGACACTCATCCTACTTATGGCACTGTAGATGGGTTATAAGTTTGGATCCAGAGTTCATAACCATCTGCTTATATATCATAATCCATCTCCTCTGCTTTTTATCAAAGACTCATCACCATTCAAATAAGATACTTAAATTAAACATGTAAAAAACGAATACATGAAGGAAATATAAACCATATTTATTTGTGTGTCCTGTATTACTTTTGTTCTTTTCTCAAGAGGTTGTACTATGAGGACACAGACATTTAAGCTAGTTTGACAAGTAATTCTATATTCAGCTAACTGTGGCCTAGCATTACTGTTCGAGTTTCAGCACCAGCACAGGCGGCTCCCCGGTACTCACCCTCCGTGAGGGGCAGCACCAGTGGCTCCACAACTCCACCTAAGGTCTCTAAAGGTTAGAATATTTCTGAAAACAGCGGTGTTGGGCCCAGCAGGAGACAGCTCTGACAGGATCGGCTGATGAGCCCGAT
This sequence comes from Columba livia, assembly GCF_036013475.1. Classification (NCBI taxonomy): domain Eukaryota; kingdom Metazoa; phylum Chordata; class Aves; order Columbiformes; family Columbidae; genus Columba; species Columba livia. Next base: position 7,052,298 of record NC_088608.1, read on the forward strand.
CGCGCCTTGCTGAATCCAACAAATGGCACAGGCGGCTGAAAGGGTGGGCACCGTGCTCTCCCCAGCACAGTTCTGACATCAGCTAGTCATTATTTATCACATTTTCACCTTATCTATTTATCATGTTCCCCACCTAGCCCCATTATACCTGGTATTTAAATCCAAGGTGAGACAGAAAAAGCTCTTCTCTAATTAAAATAACACACAATGAAAGGTGGTTAGCGTTTCATAATCAGGAATGTCAAAAGGATGAAAGTTAGAGAACACAGCATTCATGTAAATAGCTACAAATAAAAGAGGAAGCCAGCTTTTTATGTCACTATTTAAACAGTTCAACATGGCTTCAATTAATAGATTAGATGTATATTAAATCTCTTAAAAAGTTCACATAAAGTTTCTTTACTTCTCTCCCCCAAAATATCCACTTCTTCTTCGAGACCAACTCACCTTCGCTCCTTCTGAGATGCCTCTTTTCTGGCCTCTATCTCAGCCTGTTTAGCCTGAAGAGCCGCAGCTTTCGCAGCTTCTGCTTCTTCCTTTGATTTTGCAAAGCGAGCTGCTCTCTCAGCACGATCCTGTGAAAGGACCAAACAGAAACCTTAATCTTTACCATAAATTACACTTAATATTTATTACAACAGCGAGCTATGATCTGTGCTCACCACCCACCTACACAGATATAAGCGGGCCAGATGGAGAAGAGACAGGAATGCTGCAAAGAATTATTCACTGCCAAGCTGCACCACCTCGTGTCATTAGCCAAGATGACACACTTCTCAATGAGTCACTTCACGCAAATAATTGTTTACAGATGTTCTTCACATGCAAGTTTAACACTCCAGCGAAGGCAAAGGGAAAAATCTTCTGACAAGTTAAACAGTTACACAGTTCTAATTGTCCAGGCCAATATGTAATGATAAGGAGGGATTTCAGTTGTTACGAACTGTTTAGATCCATATATGTACACACATATATACAAACGTGGAAAATAATCCTCACTACCATTTTTGTTCTGCATGTTCCAAAATCAGATATTCCCTACGTTTGTGTTACAGAACTATGCTTAAATTGCAATTAATATTTATGTTTAAATGACAACTCTCCTCTGGACTCAAGCAACATGACAGAAAAGTCGGTGTGTTCACTCAGATAGAAAAGATCGTCATGAATATGAAAGCAGAAGCTTAATTTTATACACAGGAAATGCTACATGAGCCCCAAACATGTAAATTGTTACGATAGAAAGCCACATGACTACAAGCAGGAAAAGGGACAATCTTTCAAAGTTTCAACAAATGAGAAAATGTATCTTTTTAGCACACCAGTGGCCCTTATGAGAGAAGCAGCAAGCTATCTTCCAAAACCAAAACTGTACCATTGCGATCTGTTGTCTTATCCGCTCTCGAGCGGCTCTCTCTTCTGCCTTTTCTCTGTTCCTTTCCTCTAACATACGTTTTGTCAATTCTTCTTCCTGTCGTCTTTTGTACTCCAACATTTCTTTACCAGTTTTTCTCCGTTCAATTTCTTTCTTAATTTCTCTCTGAATGAACAACAGAGATATAAAAGTTGGACCACAAAATGGCCTTGGGCAAGAGTAAGACAACATTTCAGTACATTTGTTTAAAAAGGAATTAAGCGTTTATGCAAGGAAGATTATTAAAAAAAACCTGCAGCAGTTTTACATTTGTATTACCTGTTCTTCTTCTTTCCTTTTCTCTTCTCGTCTTTCTTCAAGCTTTTTTGTTACTCTGAATTTAAGAATGAAGTGAAAAGTCTTAAAATTGCAGTTATTATTAACATTTTAAAATTTTAATGAAGCATTTGCAAAATACAGGAGAACGGAACACACGAAAATGAACATGAACTGTAGCACCACACTAACACCTCGAGTAACACATGGCTGTATCATCCATAAAAAGATGAGGTGATGATTCACCACCATGTTTCCAACTTTTACTGGAGTTCTAACACATTCTTTCTGTCCTTTTCCACTCAGTAAATGAAAAATCTTCCATCTTCCTGTTGAGCCACCTTGTAAGACATACAATAAGCAATACTATTTATCATCTGCAGTAACAGAACACTGAATCTCAATCTCTTCTTAGCTATTTAAGCCATCTGGTTTCTTCTGCGCATCACTTCCTAAAATGGAGAGCAAATAATACATAGCGCTGACATAGATGCACATGTGTCTGTCTCACTTATCCAGAAAGGTGCCTTAGAATAAGGGCTGACTTGAAAAACCCAGCCATTTACAACATATTTTAAGTCTGTGGAGAAGGCAGGCATGAGCCAACACCACGAGAAGTTGTATAATCAGAAAAGTGTTGTTCATACAGTTGTGGTTTGCTTTTTAAAAAGAAAACAGTAATTACCACAGAGATTTGCCTCTTTTTCCCCTGAAAGGAATGCTGTAGATACAAGCAAATATGGTATAATTTAAGATTAATGCATCTCTTAAAAAATAACTTTGGTATTTATGGTAAAATATTGACTGCATTTTCTTATCGCTAGTACATAGAAATTATACTCTTTGTCCAACATCTTTCAAAGAAAATTTATAAATTAAATACGAAAAAATTCTAAAATATATTTTAGCAGTATAAATAATCAACTTACTAAGTATGTGTTCCTGGTTTTAGGTAGGATACTGCAAAGAGTATCAGTATTACAGATGCTAAAAAATGAGTTTATACACTCAATCTTTTGTTTAAAAACAATCAATTTAATGAATGAACCATATACTGAACCAGGTGCTTCTGGTTACCATACTTTAAAATACTAGAACTAGCATTGCTCAGACCTCATTACTGATCAAAACAGCCTAAGAATAGGATTCCTCTGGCTTTTTCAATACGCCCACACTACAGTCATCAAATAGACAAGAAGAAAAAGAACTAGGATGGCATCTCTGTACAAAACCAAGGTTAGCGCTTTATTACCCCAGTTTCAAGTGCTTTCAGTTCAATGTTTTAACTCCTTCAAAATTTCTGCAAACATATTATCTGTATTTGAGTTATATCAAAGGAGACCATTTTCAGTTTTCCAGATTACTCTTTTCTTTCAGGGTCCATGAAAAATGAGATGAATTTAAAACCTGTTTTTGTATCGACTCTAGTATTGTCACAGACATCTAAACGAAAATAAGACCACATAAATGTTTGCCAAATGATAAATGAAAAAGCAGCAAAAATCCTGCAATTAAGCCTGTTTGTTCAATAAAAAAACCCAACCCAAAACAACAAAACCACCTCCTGAGAAACAAATACATTAGGAAGTCTGCAAAAGGTTTACCTTTCTACTCTGAGTGCAAGGTCATTCGCAGGCTGAGCATCACTCACTTGCTCATCTGAAGATTTAGTCCCTGCTGGGTTTGCTGGACCTGAATTTGCTCCATCTTCAAGTGGTTTACAAGAAAGTAATGCATAAAAGAAAAGGTACACTTGTTAACACAGAAGATTATTATACTCCTTGTTAGCCATAGTTTGCAGCAAATAACATATCTCAAAGAGATACGAGGCTCTGCTATTTAGACTCTTCAACGCAGACTTCCCCCCTTCCCATCTGGTTTCAGGTTACTAACCCAAATGAGCGTTCTCAATTGAATCTTATTTCCAGAAAGCATACACAATTTTTATTGTATTATAAACCACAGACTTCTCACTCATTAAAACTGAGCAGAATGACAGGTTATTCTTTCCTCTGGACTTGCAAGAAGCATTCTGGGATACCCAAGTTTTTCATCAACAAGTCCACTCAATATATTGCCTTTTAGGTACCATCATATAACAGCTTAAGAAAATGAAAACTATCTCAAAAGCAAATTAGCTAGCACTTGTGTAAAAATACTAACCATTACCAGCAGAAGGTCTTATTGTCTCTGTCGTAACAGACTCAGAAGAGTCACAAAACTCTACTGCTCTGGATTGTGTATTTTCTGTAGCACCAGCAGATTGAGGAGAGGGACAGGGAGCAGATGATTGACTTCCATTTTCCAAAGGCTGCCCTTTTACTGTGTGCATCTAAGAAATTGGGGAAAAAAATCCAAGACTATAACATTTCAAATATTTTCCACTGGTTCAAAGGTCAAGACTAAGCTGTTTTTGGAAAATCAGTCCTATTTAAAATATACAACGAAAATTATTGCATGTTGTTGTGTGTGATGCCATCATACATTTAATATTTATTCCTAATTTTAGTTTTACACTTAAAATCAAAGTGATAAAACTATCTACATTTATATTATGTTCCATAGAGTAGTTTTATAAATCCACATCGCAAAACAATATTATAAAACCATATATGAAGTGAAAGAGTAACCGGTATTTCATCCCAGTTTAGAGTTCTTGACATATTTTTCAATACTGCAGGTGTTACACAGATGATCTAAAACAATCTGTGAAACGAAAAAACAAAGTAGCACTCGCTTATAGCGCTTTTCAACCTGTTCAATTTGTGTACCGAATTTAAGTTTGCACATTTTGTTGTCGGAAGGATATAGAACCAGTAATTCACACTTCCCCAAGGCACCGGGGACATCTCCTGTGTGGAGCCGGTGAGCACACGCAGCTCAACCTGAAAGCTCTGGCCTGTCAGCAAGAGTTACCTGTTTAACTTTATGGATTCTGGTAACAAGCTCTTCAACAGAAACGCTGCCAGCAATTACTTCCAAAGGGATTCCGTTGTCTCCTATAAAAAAACTGGATGGAACGCACACCACAGGATCTGCACAGCAACAGTTAAGGGCAACAAACAACAAAAGTTTGTAAAGTGACTTGAAAAGGAAAAGCAGAAGTCCTTCCTACAGAACCTTCTAGCCCAAGATTCTATCTCCACCTTGTTGCCAGTATTCAGTGCCAAGGGAGGAAGAAAAAAGATGCTAAAAAAATGCTGGAAAACATTACTTACAATTGGTTAGTATTTCTTCTTTTCTTTGAAATGGTTTAAGCCAAAAAATTTTTCTCCAACACACACATACCCAACAACCAACTAGGCTTTGACTTGGAAGATTTTGACTTAGTGTGAGACAACATCTTATGCAGACAACAATGAATTCTTTCCAGCATTAAGAAAATCCAAGTGAGGTACTGAATTCCCTTTCTCAGCATCATACGGAATTCCTGAGCTATACGCAATGACCTGCTTAAGGCAGGCAGACACTTACCTCACCTCACACCTGTGTGTCTGATAGAACCCAGTCCCCTACTTGTTCTTCTTCCTCTCTAACTCTGAACTCCAGCTAATAATCGAAAGTACTGCTTGTTTTCTAATGCTGATTAGTAATAACAATGAGTTATTTTGTTTATATAAAGCTTTGGATAATTTTCTATTTGGAGAATTACATAGGATTAACATTAAAAAACCCCAACTTTCTCTAAGAACTGACAGTAAGTTGAATACATGTATGTATCTTTTCAGTTTTCAGTTTATTGCATATTTTGTGCCATGAGAAGCATTTTTAATAACATGGCTTGTAAACGTTTGTCTTAAGAACAGTATTAACATGTAAAGAGCAATTCTCTGTAACCATAATTTAGCATCTAAACTGATCTCAAAGGATACAAATTTGAGAAAACTGCAGGCATGCTTCACTGTTTAAAAGAAAAGATTCATTTAGGAGGAGCAATCACTTTGCAACAACTATAGATTAAGTCTTTCATCACAAAAATAACTGTCCTACTACCACACACAAAACTATTTTAATACTTGAGAGAACACTAAAAGCAGATTTGCACTGCATCTTCTCATTAACATTTTGCATAAGTGTTGACACGGTGACAATCTTTGGTTATCACAGCTGACTACCTAAGATTTAGGGAAACAGTGCTAAGAAGCAATTCAGGGAAAACACATCTAGTCTGTGGAGCGCAAATAATATAGTAAGTCTAATAAAATATCTATAAAGCACTTCAAAATAATAGCACATCTGGAAATGTCAATGCACTTTCTGCACATGGACTGGAACACTTAGACACACCAAAAATAGTTGAGTAATTTACCCAGGAACTTCAACGCTTCCCTATTTCATGTGTTACAACAGAGGCAAACACATTTTCTCTGAGGCTTTACAGATTTTTATCATTATGAATTCATGAGAGTTTTAAAATTCGTTACGTAACTTGGCAAATCAAGAACTGTCTCAAGAATACTTGCACTTGATTCCAGCTTTCTTATATAACTTTTGTTTCTTCCTGTTGAAAAAGTCCAACCTCAAGCATTCTTTTACTACTGAAATACAGTCTGAAATACACAACGAATATTCTGCAGAACACAACAGTAAATTTGGAATTTTCTCAGGCTCTAGTAGCTTCAGAAGTACTGAATTCACTTATGTTCTGGAACCTTGCGTTTAGACTACTTCAAAACCAGGACAGGACTTCAAAAGCCTCTTACTCTCATCACCATCCATGAAAGATTGTATAAGAGACAGAACTAGGATAGGATCAAACCTTTTGGTGTCAATTTTGATAGCAACAAAGCCATCTGAGGCAGCTTCAGTCACCTTCTCGTCTTCCCACCTTGCAGCCATCTCGGTGGACTGTTCATCCTCACCTGCAATACACAACACACGTGTGAAGCTGGACACACCGCCAATTACTGTTTCTTGTCTCATTTGAGCATTGCTTCAATTGCTTGAAATCACCTTTGAAAGACACTCCTGTGATTATTTTCAAATTAGTTTATAATATTTTTGTAATCTGGAGACAATTCACTCCAGATGATTCACTTTGCTAACATGCCCAAAACCTAATATACCAAAAATGCTTCCAACCCAGCAAGCATGTAGCTTTTGCACTGAGCCGCATGGTGAGCTGGTCCAAGGGAGCGGAAGGGACTGGACCACAGAGATGGAACAGAGACGGAGGAACTGGAGGTGATGGCGAGCCCAGTGTTTGGCTTGATTGCATCACCTAATTGCACAATCAGTGAAGGGCCTCATTTTCATGTTATAGAGAATATGCTTATGCTTTAGTAGTGCTTATACTCTCATAATATGCAAGGAGATGCTGCAGCACAGTCAGAGTGAACCTTTGCTTCTCCCTAACATTAAGCTTTATCTCCTAACATGCTAAAGCACTGTTTACTCTTCATTATAAATTTAATTACGTATTGGTACACCAGCTGCTAACAGGTAAAACTAAATTTTCTAGCCCTTGTAAATATGTAACTCAGCAGACAAGGTTTCACAGTTTGATGGTGTTAAAAAAACCCACAAACCAAAAAGCATTTATTTGCAGGATTATTTGTCATTTAGTTTTGTATTCCAGTTCCTGATATGAACAGTAACAGCAGGAGGGGAGGAAAAGGAGTGAGGAGTACAGAGGAACAAGAATAACAGTAAAGGATGAGCTACTTAAGCAAAGGAAACTGAAAATGTGTTCTGGGGCCACAGATTCAGAAGCATGATTTCAATCAGATGAAACCACATCAATCATCTTCCGAAGCACTGGTTTAGTGAGGATGTGGATTAATAAATAGATTCTGATTAATATTAACCATCTTTCAACAAGTAAACTGGCCTGCAACCATTTGTTTATCTTCAATCTGTATGACTTCCTAGCAGTTTGGAATCAACTGTTCTCTTGATGAAGAATTTGAGTCACAAGTACAGAAGTATAGTAGTCCATTATTCAATTACAACAACAAACCATTTGTTTGTTTCATCCCAGTTGCCATTTCATGCAGTGTTTTCCACTTGTTAAAGATCAGGAGTTATATGTGCAGTCCCCAGATGAAGCATCGCTGCCTTAAGGCCATAACTGTCTGGCCACAATGCTTCTCAGAGAGACAGGTATCAAAAATATACTGATTTTGGAAAAGCATTTTCCAATCACATGTGTTGATTTTTCCCCGAGAGCATTAGAGCAAGTAAGAAAGTATTCATCTCTACTACTGTAATTGTATATAAACAGGTAAATATTTAGCATATTTTGTGCAGAAACCTCTCCTCTTCCTTTAACTGCAATGCTTCCAACTGTGGTCAACAGATGCAGCTGTTCTGCCAAGCGGTTCAGTGTCCTCCCCCATTCCCAGCTGCTCACAGACAGCTGCTTCCCCACACACACTCTTTCAAAAGGACACGTGCTCATCCCATTAGGCTACTAAAAATACCTACATACTTGCCTAACACTAACTTTTCCATACAACCAACTGCTGTAGAAAAAGAATGCTGAAAGATACACACGGGTATCTGTTCACAGCAGAGTTGAGGCCCATGAATGGAAATGCTGATAACTCACATTTTATCAAGCTCTGTGCCACAAAGCATGGTTTAATATTGTGATTACGCATAGAGTCATCACTTATTCTTGTACATATTTTTGTTTTGATAACCCTTTCTCCTCTGGGGGCTAAAGTTATTATATTACACTTTTGTAGTAATTATATCCTGAAATGAAAGCTGCCACATCACAGGAAAAGCATCAGGAAAGTCAAGAGGTCAAGCTGAACAGAACTTGAGATATTCACAGTTCTGCTAAACACTGAACTATCACAACCACCTCAGAATTCTGGTTCCCAAGACTCTCAGATTACTTATTTCTCAACAAAAGCATCACTTTGATTCACTTCACAGCAATTAAAGACCTGTACATAACTCTCAGTTGCACTTGTGAATCTCTTGCGTTTAGTCAGGTAAATAGAGATATCTACATAGGGAAAATTTATCCATCATTTCTCAAGTGATTCAGATAATTGGAAGAGACACTTTCTGCAACAATTTACATCTTGTATAAGGAACTTATTCGAAACAACGGCAGGTTGTCAAAGGACTTTAATTCCCCTATTCCTCAGCACGGAGTCAACAGGGAAAAGTGTTTTCCTTTCAAGAAGAAGAGAGATAAGCCCAGCTGACTTCTCAATATCCAACATTTCGTAGCTACTCAGTAAGAGTAAGGATTTCCCATTCTGGAAATGACAGAAAACCGAGACATTGAGCTGTTCACCTCCTCTTCCTGTGCTTCATTTCAGATATATAACTTGAGGAATGCTTTGATACGGTTTGGATATAAAACACTAACATATGGCTCGATGATTTGAAATGAATGGAAAAAAAAAATCCCAACCACAAACATAATCTAAAACCAACCAAACAAACCAAACATAATCTAAAAATAAAATTCGGAACAAAGGAAGGAGTGTTTCTACAAACGTTTCGAAAAAGAAACACAAACATTTTAGTTTGAAGTTTCTCCCACCCCCTGCAGTCACTTCTCACTCTGAAAAGCACTTTTTATGAGTGGCCTGGTATTCTCATGATCAGAACATGTCAAATGTTTGGAAATAATAGCCTGAAATACCTCAGTCAGAACATAGGCTGCACCTGAGGAGGTTTCATATCAAATGAACAATACACTTTTAGATTAAGAACTCAAATTGTGAAAGGAGTTTTCTAACTCTGCAGACTAGAAAACCATTGATGGAACAGCTGCCAGCAAGACTGCAGAGACATTCACCAGACATGTTCCAATTTCAGGAATACGTTTTCCCTGTGCAGTAGCAGAACCTACCGGCAATTATTTGGAGCCACAAAGTGACTTTTCTGCTCCTCAAACACAATTCCTTGCTTTGTGTGTATGTGTACAGAAGCCTCTAATTTAACGCCTTGCCTTGATATTTGAAAATCAGTTTTGTAAGACGGACACACTTCATCTCACCCTCCCTTTTATTGCAACTTGCCAGTAATTTCAGGGGATCTTTAACACGCTTACACAACAGCATCACCAGGAACTATGCTGTTGAAGGTTTTAAAAACGGCACTAAAAATGTTAGGATTATAGCTGCAAACAAAAATGTTAAAGAAAAAAGCTGGTTGAACAACATGTAATTGCAGTCACAAACACCACCTCATTGTTAAGATAAACAGCCACATTATTCCTTATTTAGCTGGAAAATATTCTAGAATCAGAAAGAATAATCTAGTTCTTCATTTCCTAGCACATTTTTGGAGAGGTGTAGGGAAGAGGGAGAGAAGGAGACAGATGGTAGTAGAAACCAAACAGAGATGGACCTGCCAGAATTCAATAATTTGGGTCAAGGCTGTATCTAATACCTATCCTCCACAGTGCCCCCCCTAAAATTACAGTTAATTTATATTTTCCATTTATGTCGCTGATTTGTTTCCTTTATTAATTTTTTGTCCACCTGTACATTATTGGACAAAGTGTTCAAAAAACCCCCAGAAACACTGAACACTTCTGAACGCATGTCGTTCTGCTTAGAAAGCTGCTTTCAAATGTTTGTCTCCAATGTCTATGGGCAAGCGTGTAATGCGAAGTCTCAAAGTTAATACCACCACCAACTCTGCGGTTTTAAACAACACAAACAACAAACTGCTGCCATAAAACCAGATGATTCTTTCAGCACTCGGCATCCTTTGAACACACCGGCTGCCACACAGAGTGAGAAAGTACATTCTTGGCTTCCCAATTCCTTTTCTCAGCTCTGTTGCAGGTCAGCTGCCCTGACCCCACTGTTCTTGGGGTAGATCAGAACCAGGCAGAACTCTCCAACACTTCCATTTCGGAGATATAGCCACCCAAAGTAACACTCTCCCTTTATCGGGACTCAGAACCAAACCAAACAAATCCTTACAGCATATTAAAATGTCAAAACTACGTTACATTCCTGCAATCATAAATTTATCTCCACTCTATATATCTACATATTCCTACATCCCTCTAGTCAACATCAATGTCTAAAAGAAAAAGCTTGTTTTGTGTACAATTTTCATTTCATTAAAAATACTGAAAATAAGTTACAATGTGCGCTTCTCAAGCACCAATACATACACACTCAGTTCAAAACACTCACAGGTAATGAATTATTACTAAAAAAAATCGTTGTGGTTGGTTAACTTTGGCTGGATGCCAGGTCCCCACCAAAGCAGCTCCATCACTCCCCTCCTCAAATGGATGTGGGACAGAAAACACAACGAATGGCTTGTCTGTTAGATAAGGACAGGGAAATCGCTCACCAATTACCGCCATTGGCAAAAGAGACTCAACTTTGGGAAATTAATTTAATTTATTGCCAATGAAAAGTCACAGTAGGGTCATGAGTAGCTCCTCCCCTTCCTTCTTCACTGACTTTGGTGTCTGCAGAGTTGTTTCTCTTACATCTTCTCACTCTTCTCTCCCAGCTGCTGTTGCACAGCAAATTTTTTCTCCCTTCTTATATGTGTTATCCCAGAGGTGCTACCACTGTCACTGATGGGCTCAGCCTTGGCCAGCAGCTCGTCCATCTCAAAGCCACTGTCTTTGGCTCTATGGGACACGGGGGGAAGCTTCTAGCCAGCCCTGCTGCTACCAAAACCTTGCCACGCAAACCCAATATAGAGCACTTGAAACATCCAAAATGTTTAGTAGAAAACTTCCGAGTTGGGACAGGGGGGATGATCAGCTTTTAACCAAGTCACAGCACATCATGTTCCACATGCAAAGATAACAAGTGTTGCAAAACACCCCTGTCAGAAGATTCTTGTTTACCGCCTGTCTTTCTATTTAATTTTATACAACGCACTATGGTCATCTCATTATTGACTATGAAGGCAGAGAGCTATCATGTAGGCACTGTAGGTAAATACACTAAGGTATGCTTATATTAAAAAAAAAAGGTCCAATGGTCTAAGGCTTTCACATCATAGCACCCACCTGCCATCACGATTAATGGGCTTTAAAATACTGTCTTAAAACCAGCACACACTACCCCATCGGAGAAGACCTTGTTTTCTAGCAATATGTTCACTATCCAACAGAAAATGCTGTTCTCTGAGTACAAGAAAAGTTGTGTCAACAAAAGAACTTAACCACACTTTCCTGTTCTGTTCACACACCCTTTGGGAGTGAATTCACTTGAAGTGAATCCCACAGTTCAATAACGTCCTAAGGGAACAACACTAGCCACACGTTTAGTCGCTTTTTCATGCGGCATCTGGAAAACTTCAAGCCACAAGCAATCACGGCAAAAGTAGAAACAAAAGAAACAACATGCACACAGACGTGAAAACACAGGAAGAAAGCTGAAGAGCCTGTCTAATGTTCTCTTTTCCCTTCAACCATTCCCATTTTTCCAGACAGAGAGGCAATGTATACAGACAATGCGAGCTTCTGTAGGTTTCAATTGCCATTCAGCTACATAACAAACACTATAGGTAACTCGAAAGAAAAAGGACGCTGTATGCAAACAGCTAAGAAAGTTACAGAAAAACTGAATGCAGCTTGTGCAAGGATGAAGCGAAGAGAAACGCGGAACAGGCGATTTCAGCGCGTAGGCCTGGGGCTGGGACAGCCGGACTGACACAGCAGAAATCGCCGCGCAGCGGGCGGGGAGGCGGGAAGCACCAGCTGGGAAGGCGCCGCGGAGCGTCGGCCGCGCTCCGCCCGGGGCTGACAGGCCCGCGGGCAGGCCGGGCCCGCCCGGCGCGGAAGGCTGCGGGGAGCAGGCCGGGAGCTGCGCCCCACTCGGGTGCCGCCGGAGCCGGGGGCCGCGCCGGGCGGGCTGAGAGACGGCACGGCCGCCCAGGGCCCTGCCCGAGCGGCGGCTGCTCCCGGGACCCTCCAGACAGCAGGCGCTGTGTCAGCGCGGCGGGGCGGGCACTCCCCGGCGCTCAGCACCGCGCCCCACCCCGCCCGGGCCGTACCTGACACGAACACGACGAAGACCGAGCTCCGCTGCTTGGCGGCGGCGATGGCAGCCGGAATGGACCCCCCGAACCACATCATGGTGCCGCCGGGCCCGGCCGCCGCAAGCCGCCGCCGCCGCGCGCATGCGCTGCCGCCCCTCGCACGCACCAACGGGCAGCCACGCGCGTGCGCCGGCTGCCGCGGCCCCACGCCGCCTTCTGATTGGCGCTCTGCCGCTCGCCGTGCGCCCGCCCGCGGGTCCGCGCTGGGGCGGTGGGTTCGCCTCAGTCTGGCGCCATCTTGGCGAGGTGGCGCCCGGCGGCGTCGCGGTCCTGCTGGCGGGTGACTGCGGCGGGTGCGCCGCGCAGCGGCTGAGGGAGCGCTGAGGGAGCGCTGAGGCCAGCGCGGGGCAACGAAGATGCTGAAAGGAGTGGAGCGTCTCCCGTGTGAGGAAAGGCTGAGGGAGCTGGGGCTCTGGAGCTGGAGAAGAGGAGACTGAGGGGTGACCTCATGAACGTTTATATATATATGTAAAGGGTGAGTGTCACAGGGATGGAGCCAGGCTCTTCTCGATGACAACCAGTGATAGGACAAGGGGCCCAAACTGTAGCTCAAGAGGTTCCACCTACATATGAGAAGAAACTTCTCAGTGAGGGTGGCAGAGCCTGGCCCAGGCTGCCCAGGGGGTTGTGGAGTCTCCTTCTCTGCAGACATTCCAACCCGCCTGGACACCTTCCTGTGTAACCTCATCTGGGTGTTCCTGCTCCAGTGGGGGATTGGACTGGATGAGCTTTCAAGGTCACTTCCAATACCTATAACATTCTGTGGGATGCGGAAAGGGGCCCGCAGACCTATGGTGCACCTCACACACCCCAGGGCCTGTGGGGATGAGCTGCGAGGGCAGGATGGCCACAGTTAACCCAGGCCCCAACATCCACCCTGGAGAAGCCAAGTTGTGACAGGAAAAATGATGGAGGAGGTGCCTGCTTGACAGAAATCCATGCTAAATATGTCAAAAATATAGTCTTGCATGCACAGAGTGGCAAAAGGTGAGGCCAGGACACCCTCCGTGCTCCCTGGTGAGCCAGGAGGGACCCTAACGGGGATGGTGCAGTGTTTACGGTGCAGCCCTAGTGGGGACAAAACCAGCAAAGGCAGGCGGGCTCTGTGATGATGGACGTTTCACAGTAATAAGGACAGGACAATTTTGCTCTGATTATAACTTTTTTTTTTAATGCTGAACTTGGGATTTCTGAAACCCGATTAAGACTGTGACTATGTATTCTGGGTAACTGTTGCTGAGGCAGATACTGTCAAACATTTGAAGGCCAAAAAAATACAGAGTCTTTCAGCCTGGAAAGCTTTTCACTGTTGTAGCCTGGATTTTAATTACAAAAGTCACTGGATAAATGACAACTGAAAACCCTACAAAGCTATTGTGAAAAGAGGCAAATCAATGTGAACAATATACAAAAATGAGCATATGGAAAACGTGTCACAGTAATCCTGCTCACTGGGTAAGCTCTGTATACACATATTGTGCTTCTGCAAGTTTCCTAAAGAAGTAACTGTCAGAACATTAGGGTGTCTGCTGAGGTGGTATTATTTTTTTTTGTATTTTCTTCATTGTACAAAATATATTTAAGAACAATGCTCAAGGTTGGATGGTATTAAGCTATATGTTTTTCAGAGATGAACAAAAAGACATCTTTGTTCTGCATGTGCATCTAGAGCAAGAGGTTAGGCTGTAATGTGTATTAGTATCTTAAACTCTACGAAGAATTTGGATGTGTTGCATTAATTCTCGTGACATTCCGAGCAGCTGTAGTTTGCATTTATTGCACTCATTTGAAACTCTAAGTTGGAAGCCAAGTTACACGAAGAAGGTGAGTGAAATGGTCAACACCATATTTTTTTGGAAATCATTTTGCAAATGTGATTTTCAAAAATTTCTACACCACTTCAAGCAAGAAAGAAATTGTGTTTAAGCATAAAAATGGAAGGGCTTACTAATGACTGTATAAGTAATTTTGTGAGGGTGTACAATCTTTTACATCATTGGGAACTATTTAAATTATGTTTCATATAATTACAGTTTTAGAAGTATAATTCTCTAACTGTAGGGTCACTGAGTTGCTGCTGTTGCATGTGCCTCTGCTGCTGTAATTGATCTGAGAGCCGCTAGAGCAGGTGTCGTTGGAAAACAGCAGAGTTCTTCAATTGGTAGGCCTAGGAATAGGGAAGGATAACTGATAAATAGAGAGTTTTATTAGGAAAAAAGAAAGAAATCATTTGTTAGCTGAAGCTTTACCTGTAATTCGCTTCCTTGGTGTGCTGCCAAGTCCTTGGCTGACCGGCAAATTTTGTGTGTGTGTTATTACGATTGTTACTCTTGTGGAAATGTCAGCGAGCTTGTTAAAACGAATACACAAAAACAAGTTCAGCAATCAGTATGGGAAACAAGGCAAACCAGTAATTTACATTTTAAGAGATTATTTTTTTCCCCAAAAACCAGCACAGATCTACTTGGATTTAAAAAGAAAATATTTTTATTACTGATTTCCTTTTTTCTAATTGCGCCGTTGCTTCACTCTAATAAGTGGTTCATTAACAACTCAAACTAACAGTTTAAGCCCAGTAAAAAGGCGACAGATTTGAGTAAATGTTGAAACAAGCTCTGGTGTATTTCTTGGTATGTATAAATCAATGTGACAGACTATCATAGCACACTTAATAATGTTGTTTCTTAGAGTAACTGACTTGGAAACCATAAGAAGGGCAAGGCTGTGCTGCATACCAATCTCTAATTAACCCTACACCCAGCGCAAAAAATATGAGAAGGAAGCAGAGTGTGTAATTCAAGTATGATGAGTATGATGTGCAATATTGCTTTATTTTGTGTCCTCCCCCCCCCCTTTTGTTTTTTTTTCCCCCAAGTTAGCTGTCAAGTAATTTTGGGAAATCAAATGTAAGAGATCCCTTAGGGCTGAAGCTAGTCCATAGTGCAGTCAGCTTGTAGTGTGCTTTCCCCTTCTGTTACACTTGCATCTGAAAAATTTACTGCCAGCACAGTGTATTATCATCAATCCTCAGTCTAATTCAGATTCGCAGTTAGCTGGGGCATGGGAACTGAATTAAGAATAAACCTCACTGTTAAGCATTATCCACAGCAGCACAGTTTATTTTTATAATTTATACTATTTTTAAAAGTAGAACTATCAGCAACATACCGATTTTCCTATACAGCTCTTTGGTTTACAGCACTAGTCTCATCTGACGTTCAGATTTCTCTTCAGAAGTGCAGAAACAGTTCATTGCAGTTGCATGCATCCCATATCATGATTAGGTTCGTGTGCTTTACCAGTAAGACTGAAGAACTATAAAAAGCAGCAAACATTCAAGTGTTTGTGCCCTGGACCAAATTTTAATGCTTCTTGATAGCCTTTTAAGCGAGATCCTCTTACAACCTGACACTGGCAAATGCCAAATATTGCAAAACGCCAAGCAGTTACGAGCAGGATAAAAAAAACCCCTTCCTAATAAGGGGCTGTCAAACAGAGTCAGGTCCAAACTCCAGCCCTACAGCCTAAACACACAAGATAGGCACTGAACTAAATGAACACTCATACATATTGTGATAAGAATGTTTGTCATCGTGATACGTTTTCAAGTCAGACGAGGCACCTTCATTTGCACTGGACCTTGCCTCTGAAGTTTTCAGATGTGAATAGTGACTTTGATCTCAGGTTCCAGAATAAGATAACTTAAAGAAATTTAATTTTCAGAATGTTCTGGGAAATAGGCCCTTTTAAGGGCTTTGGTCTACTCTCAAGAAATAAGGCTTCCAAAATGAAGTCACATCAACACTGTGCACCTTAAGTTTATACTTGTTGACAACAATAGCCAAAAATACCCAAACCTGAAACATTTTAAATGTGAGTAGGAGCAGGATATTGAATAGAGACAGCACATCAACCTTCATGAAGATTGAGCTGTAGGTGAAGGGATTGAAATAAGTCCTTTCTCAATATTTATTAAAAATTATAGCTACAGTAATTTTTCATGACGTGTAACATAAAAGTGGTTTGATCAGTTTTCTCCAAAACTTCCTGTAAGCATTCTTTGCCTCAGGGCTAAATACAGGAAATTACAGCCCACACCAGTTTTCTTGGGAAAAATTATGTCACAGAGCTAAAATAGGTATTTATAAAGGAAGTTAGTTGCAAGTTGAATTCTGACTCCCTTTCAGGTATCCAAACAAGTTAGTACAAGATCAACTGAAAACAACAGACATGTCAAATTCAAAGTTTTAAGGCACAGCTGAGTGTCATAGCATGAGAATATAACTCTTTATTCCACCTTGAGAGGGAAATGGTTTGCATTAGATAGGAAAAGGGTGTAGAGCTATTTGAATAGTGCAAGACAAAAAATGGTCTTTCCATGAAAGGTGTGTAACATTGAGGCACCTTATTTGATTCATCAAGCAAAACAATTCTTCACATGCTTTGATAAATCTGAACTCTCGTCTGTGTGTCACTGCCCTGTACCACCTGGATCTTGAAACCTGTGTTCTACGAGAGGCTGGTAGGATTCGGGATGGTTGTGGGTTGAAACACCTAAGCGCTACAGTCTGCAGTACACCATGGTGCTAGATTTCTCTCTTTGTAGATATTCCACTACTTTTCCTTTTATGTCATTTGTGTGTGAGGGAAAGAAAATGTTTTCTGATTGGAATAGGTGAAATTTGCCCAGGGAGGAGTCTCAGGTAAGATGGAAGATGCCCGTTACCAAGAATTCACTTAACACCAATCCAGTCTTGCTGAAACTTGAGGCACAGTGAGGCTGGAGTTCAGCAGCCGTGTGGAGGCTGGGAATAGATTCTCAGGTGTGTTCTTCTCATCTACCTGAATCCAACCTCTTGCCCCTGTGGATGTGAGTGTTCCCAGACTATGGAACTTAAGTTTGTTTTCTTAATTTTGAATTATAATTTTCACTGTAATATCACAAATAACCTTGAATCTATTCATAGTTCAGGGATGCATTTTACACAGTATTGTAATTGTATTAATTAAAAAGTAAAATCAATAGTAGCCTTTGGTGGAATAGATAATAGCTAGATATGCTCAGGTTTTTGGTTATTCTTCCAGTGCCTTTTCTTCAGCTTTAAAAGTGGTGAGACATTTTCCCAACCAAAGAAATATATTAAATTACTGCAATATAATTTAAGTCCCCACCTAATTTCCTTTGCCATATTTGCTACGAACCAGGCTTTAATGTTAAATGACAGGAAGGTTAAATATACTGGAGAAGTAAACGATTTGTTGAGAACAATGGAGAATGCTAGTTTTATGTACAATGTCTATTTCATGGCCTAAAGTACATTTGTTTCCCTTCCAGAACATGATCCAGATCTAGTGCCAGGGTTTTTGTACACAATCTAGAGCCCTGTGTGTTTTGAGGAACCAAAAGGGACAGAAGTATAAAATCCAGGAAGGTAGGAATGGTCTTGGTCAGATGAGTTTAAACCCTGTCTAGTTACCAGGGACAGTATGAAATAGCCCAACATCAGGAATGAACCAGACTGTAAGAAATAGTGGAATTCTGGGCCCACTGTAGGTGTCACAGACATTTGGCACTTCCAGAACCCTGTTAATTGTATCTGTGAGGCTTGTACCAGCACATCCTGACCAAAAAAATTCAGCTGCATTTGTTTAACACAAAGGAAAATATTCAGGGGTGACCTGCCTGTAGTAATCGTAGTCAACTATTAGATTCAGGATTAGAATACAACTAGCTTTTTACACATTCTAATTTTTTCTTCTAGAGTAATTTGCACTCAGCTTTACAGCTGACTTGATAAGAATTAAATACATGCTGGGACTTGTTCCTAATCAGTGTATCCCTCCTCTCCTTTTGTTTGGCTTGCATTTGTTCTCCGTGCTTACCTCTTGTTGCATTTTCTTCTCTTTGGTTGTCGCAGGAAAAGTTTATTAAATGCAGCAAGTCATGCAGCATCCTTTTCAAATGGTTTGACATCAGATTTAGTTCTTGGGCCATTCAGAATAGATGGAAGCTCTCAGCTATTGACTACTCTTCAACATGTATGAAAAATCTTGTCCTGGAACATGTTAGCCACAGGAGACAGCTGCCTCTCAGCATTCTGACACCTGTCATTACAGACCTTTAATCTGTTAATTACTTTACAGGATTAAAACCATGATTTAAACTAGCACTGGAAATGGGCAAGAGGCAGTGATGGAATCTGTGCGTTAGTCACGTTACCTCCGTGCTATTCAGAGGAGGGGAATATTGTAATCTGTATAAGATGGGGCGCTTATCTTTGGGAGCAGTAAACTACCAAAGATAATCCAACCTGAGGAGGAAAAAAATACATCATCTCATTTAAATAGTTATTAATTCGAGTAGTAGCATAAAAGCTCAAATGACAAGTACCATCCTTTCAGAAAAGAAGAGAGAGATAAGTAGATCTGTCTTTTGGCTAGAGGCTTGGAGCTGAACATTTTCCTCTCTGTTTCAGGAGAGCATCTGTGTGCAGGTTTACTTTTAGTCATGTAAATACCTGTAACTACAGCATTTTCCAGAACCAAGTCCCATATATCTACTTAATTAGGCTACGCTTTTCCCAGACAGGTCAGTTTTCTTCCAAGTACTTTGATTAATCACAGGAAAGATTTAAGAATTGAACTTGCATAGGACTGTTCTCACCACTTCACGTGTTTGGTTGTTGTTCTTCAGGGATAGGATCTTTTGCATGCAAGATGAAAAGTAATGCTGGTTTAGGCATCTAACTTGTTTACTTTTCCTCTGCAAAATGCATTTTTAAACGTCATGTTTACCTTGAGCTTCCACTTAATGGAAGTTACAAATGTGTCTTTTACAAAGCAAAAGGCTGAGGAACGGAACAAGTAGTTGCTCATCTACACAGCAAATCAGTGCCTAAGAATAAAAACACAAGACCTGTCCCTTCTGGTCTGATACATTTGTCTTTTTTTTTTTTCTACTTACACAGGGAAACATTTAAAAATGGTAAAGGGCAGGATAACAAATGCTTCAAGAAGAGGAACAGCAAATAGTGGTTCTCTGAGTTCTAATATTTTGAGTTATTTTTAAGTTATTTTCTCACATTCGAAGGGATCCAAACCATTAATATGTGGTCATCCAGGTTTTGGAAGACTCCTAGAATTTTAAACAAGTGCACTGAAAGTTTGTGTTTGTAAACATTTATTTTCTTGAACTGAAAAAGGCTTGCATCAGCACACATTGTACAGCCTTGCAAATTACACAAATTGAAAAAGTTTGTTTCATTTATGTGCAATGAATCTTTAATGTCCAGTGAGCATCTGTAAATGATGAAAACTTAAACCATTAAAAAGGTTTCCAGCACTTATCAAACACAATTATCTTAGCGTGAAAAGGAAGAGAAAGAGATCCATACTGGTGGGAACACAATTAAAGTGCAAACATTTTGTCACTTGTGAAGATACATTTTAGTTTCTTCACACTTTTGCTAAAAAGAAGAAGAAATATTAAAATGTGATTCAGTGAACATTCTTTGTAACCTATTCATATTCCTCTTTAAATAATTACTAAACTTGCTGGATCAGAAGCAAATCCTTCAAGGGTACTACCTACTTGTAATTTCTTTTGACATTGCTTGAATGAATCTCAAAAGAAAACGACAATCTAAGGAGTTAGTTACTAAAATTACTTTTTTAACAAAAGAAAAAAAATTAAAGAAAAACACAAGGAACAAAGAACAGGTTAACTTGAAGATGTGGGGTAGTTTATTAGAAAATGAGTGTAATTTATTGAAAATGGTTCTCTTTTCCCCCTCCACCAATCCTCAGGTTCCTGCCTTGGAATGGACAGCTGTGTGCTGGCTGTGAAAAGGGATTATAAAATACAAATCTGAATATGGATTTTTATGAACATTTGCTGTACAATAGAACTTTGGATCTGATACAAGAATTCAAAAATATAAAACAAAACTACTATAAAAGTAGGGGGCATTTCAACAGCATTCCTTGTAGAAAGCTGCCTGTCTCGAAGATGATTCCTTGCTATTGTCTGGGATTAACTCTATTTGTTTTTCTTCATCTTGCTGGATCACTGGGTTATTTATTCTTCAATGGCTAATGTCATATGACAGAACATCCCAGGAGTCTCTATGAAGAGAACAGAAACCCCCTAACATCAAGCCAATCAAGGACAGGAGGACATGGAAGTAGTAAAGGCTGAGCGTCCACTGCTGTAACTGCTACTGAGAACTAGCCCTTTCCAGAACATGAAAGTCGTAGTGCTTCTTGCTTGTTCTCAGCCTGAACTTGTTCACTGAGGTACTGCTTTGTTTCTTCAATGCATTCTGAGCAGCTGACATTGTAGGGAACGTAGCTAGAACCGTGTAAGTGGAAGCCAAGTCACTAGGTTTGGGTGGCTCAGTGTTCACGCTACTGTCGCCGCTGCCACAGTACCGACGATGGTGCTGCTGCTGTGTCTGTAGACACTGGGAATCCCTTAGCCACCGAATCTTGGCACCGACTTTTAAAAGTTCTCCAAAGAGTTTTTCTGCTTCCGTACGAGTTATGCCTTCTGGCAGTTCAGTAATTTCTAGAACTTTTCCCACAGCTGAAACAAGAAAAACATTCAATCAAAATTGGTCATTGTACAATGATATGACAAACACAATGGAAAAATGAGTTATTTCATACTTGTATCTCCAGTTAATTGACATGAAATACATGGGCATTCCATTTCTGCTATTCTAAAGATCCTTTTGCTTTCACATTTAGTACTGCTTACAGCTACAAGCATGCAAATAAAAGCTGAGAATACAAAGAGGACCCTCAAAAGAAAGAGGGAAAAATAAAATAATCCACACCTAACTTGGCAGTAGGTTTGGGAACACACTATAACATCTGACTGGTTTTGCCTGTTAACTCTTTACACGTCACCATGCTAAAAAACTAGTCCATCTGCCCTCTCTCAAAAAATCCTCTCCAGTAAATTGTTAGAAAAAGCTGATCTATCTGTAACTTTCTGTGAAGAGTTGATAGTAGGTAACACTTGCAATGAAAATTACTTTTGGTAAAGATGTGAAAATAGATGTCTGGTTTTATTTGGATGCTATCTTTACCAGCCTCAAGGAGCTAACCTGTGGAAGCACAAACTAAGTTGTGGTTCATGTTTGATTTCACATTCCATACAAGTAAAAGGAAGCAGAGTTATATATATTTAATATAACAAGATTTAATGTAACAATATGATACAACTTATATCCAGTAAACTGAAAAACTTGCTTTTCCTTTTAGTACTGTCCAGTTCTGATCTTCTCTGGTCTTCTCTCTAGACTTCACAACTAGACTTTTCTCATTTAACCTCCCTCTTCCCCTCTTGTCCTAATCAAGTCTCCCTTCTACATCCTTATGTTTCCAGAGTTTGCCATCTCCATTTCTGTCCAATTACTCTTTTCATTCTGGCCCTTTTCTCACCTGTGCTTTTCTTATTACATTCCCAGCCCATCACCCTAATTGATTTTGTTGGAGGACTGTGTCAATCTGCAATTCTATACCTGGTTCTCCTGCACAGAGATCTGCTGACGCAGCCTTCTTTGCTGGCTTCTTCCCCCTGTTGCCATGTCTGTTTCCAGGCTGACACTGGAACGATTGACAGAAATTATGTGCTTTAATGACAGTGCACCAGTATTTTAACATTTCTAGGTTAGCTCAGTGAAAAACAGTGTAGAGGAATGTCTCCATGCTACCATGGTATAGAAAAGATGTTCATGTACAATTTAAATCTTGGAGTTTAGCAATCCTGCAGTCATTCAATCCTTGGCTTCAGAAGAAAAGAAGGAAATGATGAAAAAAAATCACCTTAAATCTTAGAAGAACATGACTCGTCTACCCTACCCCCCACATCCATCACATCTTCTGTCTGATCTCAGGTAGAACTGAGCAAGGTAGAGGGTCTGTGTGTCTGTCCCCAAAATTAAACAGATCGCAAAACATTTCAGCTTTGCTAATAGTAATATTTTGGGTTTGTTTTTCTTACAGGAAACAAACCCTTTGTTTAGAAATGCCCACATAGATTTTCTATTTAAAAAAAATAGTTATTCAAATAAAACAAAATCCTTTCAGTAAATACTCTTCCTGTGATTTTTGGAACTGTTGGCAAATTGCTGTTGGAAAAATAATCCATAATCTACACTGCGCCTAAAGCTAAATTTCAGGAAAATATTCCTCACTTTGTTTTTTTAATACAACAAACAAGAACAACGGGAAGTATCAACACAGAGTAAAACCATTACTGGAAAGCAAGCACCTTCCACTCAATTACTTTTCTAATGCCATCACCCATTCCTCCATTCACACTGGTTACAATAAGCAGTCCTGAATTGTTTTTTTCAGTGCTGCCAGGAGACTGTTCTCTTTAATACCTGTTGGCTTGTTACTTGTCCACGTAACAAAGATGGTGGATTGTATTGCAGGGGTTGGCCAAGCAATGGGTATCTGGCATCTCCTTAAAGAGAAAGGTAATTAGAAGGGTTTTTCTGTTACATGGCATCTTCCTCCAAGTTCCTCTTACAATGTGTATCTTCCACAGAAAAGAAAGCAGAATGACTATGCACAAAGTACTGTATTTGGCTAAGCTAACAAAATAACATTAGGCACGATTAAATAAATGTAAGTCAGTCACGTCCCGATCACAAGGTGACAAGGTGTAAGCTTTCTTGCATCTAAAGGACTACACTGAAAAATATGCAAGGTTTTTCTTCACTGCAGTCTTCTCTAAATCCTCTCATTTCAAAATGAGCTTAAGGCTAAAGCCCTTTCAGTGTACTAATGTAGTAATTTTCATGGTTATATCCCTCATTAGTGCCAGGTATGTCTTCACATTCTTATTTGCTCCAAGGATCCACAAAGACAATGGAACAGAAGTTTTCAGCAATCACAGAAGATTAAGAAAGTTGAGAGGTATACTACTTTACAACAAGCAACGTGGAATTTTTACAATAACATTGGAATACAAAGCAATGACAAAGATTATGCAGAAGACACCACAAAGACAGACAAAAAAAACCTAAGGTTTGCTTTTTCAATAAGGAAGACATACAGAATTTTTTTAAATTTTGCTGTAAAGTAAATCCTTCTGTAAAACAGACCCATTAATTCTGAGTTTGGTAACTACAATCACAAAGGGTGTCTTTGCTCACTAACAAAAGCGGGTTTTGTCATTTGCTTTTTAAACACTACCAAGTATCACATCTCAGTGAAAATCCTCTATTTTCTGTTAACATGGCAGCAGAGGACTGAAATTCTACAATGAATTTTTTCTGTCTTTGGGTGGCTACTATCTGAAATACAAATTAAAGTAGCAACAGTATTGGCTAGAGGCTCTAGTCCCATCATGCTACTTTTTCTCCAAAGGAATGAAGAATTCTCGCTGAGGCAGTGGTTTGATTCAGTGCATCACCAACTAATAAGTGCATTTGTTAGAACATTATTGTCAGCATCCCATTTCTGTATCCTTTCCCCCAAAACACATTATATGCCCAACTAATATATTAAGATCAGCTAGTCCCACATTATTTATTGTATCTTTGTGGCTCTAAAATTATATCCATTGTGAGAGCGTGTGCCAAGTTCTTGATGTATGGTTAAAACTTGAAGCTATCAGTGGATAATTTTGATGATCCTGCTTCAACAGCATTGTACTAAAGTGACCTACAGTTTGTCAGAAAATCCTCATATAGCTTGTATTTTAAAACATTCAAATAAAAACCATTTTAGGTAACTAAAAACATACCTTGTCCGGGGACAAAAGGTCTAGAAAACTGGGACACAATGGAAAGAGGTGTTAACGTGGGACGGATGTTCTTCATGTTTGATAGCTGAGCTGGTGCTGGTGATGGGGCTGGTGAGGCGACAGGACTACCTAGTTGAGGACTATGCTGCAACTGGAATAAACAACAAGTTAGTGGTTTAAAAGGGACCTAGTTGAACAAGCCAGACAACACCCACAGCATTCACAGACTTAAGTTAAAATAGCTAGATTAACTACTAACACAGCAGATTTTTATTCCCCAAAGAGAACTTTTGGAAAAAAAAAAAACACATGCACAGATGCAATTTATGCAAGTTATCAAGTCATCCTGGAAAACAAAACAACGAACTCATACCTGTGCAGCACTGTCTAAAGTGCTAAGTTCTGTGGACTTCTGCCCCCTTTGATGATCACAGTAATATTTATTCTGTTTCCATTGTGGCGGTGAATGGTTCCGGGGCTGAGGACTGTTGGGTATATTTAGCTGCATCATCACTACTCCTCCACCTGGTGGTGGTGCTACTGCTACAAGACAAGAAATCAGCAGGATGCAGTTAGTTCAGCATCCATTTCAATTTTCACTTTAGCAGAAAAGGCATGAATATACAAACAAAACGCAACAACAACAGAAACCCACCCAAAACACTCAAAACCACCCAAACAGGGAAATAACAAATGTTTTGCTAAACAACCTGCTGCATTCTAGAAAACTGGAGCAGTATCTTATGTACAATTATATTCCCAGTATCAGATAAATTTGCAATAGTTAACTTCTAGAGGGCTTTCCAGAAGCAGAAAAGTGCATCACTGAAACTTATAATTATTTCTTTCAAAAGCGTTATCAATATTTAAAAGTAGTTGAAAGTATTCAACATTCACTGTGGCTACTGTCAGAGCAATGCGCCGAAGAACACGGGATATTAAGCAACACTGTGCTTTATTTAAAACCAGAAGTTTCCTAGCTAGTTTTACATGATGTACAGCAATACAGACTCAAAATGTTTCCTCTGATATGACAGCACACATCAGGAAGACACAGAATCAATCTTGAGTCTGAGGCAAAATTATCCTCATGTAGATGTTGTATATATGAACATTTTTCTAGGTGGAGACTGCAAATTGATCCCCGCACCCTGTACCACTTATCCACCGTGGTAGCTACAGAAATGCCAAAGCCGGGGAGGACGCCTGAACAGCCAAGTTCCATAAGGTTTTGCATGAGGAGTTGTGCTGAGAGGGAAGCTGCCTTCCCCCTCTGGCCTGGCTCTGTCCCAGGTAATTTATATAATGTCCTGCTTACTTGCAAATGGTTGTTTGCAATTTCCTTCTCTGTGCTACCCACTGTTTTTACCATTTCTCAGAAACCACAATTAAAACACATGGTTTAAACATAATTTAATCATCCACCTTTAAAGGAGAAGTCTACAATCTTCTCAATTTACTACCTACGTCATCGCATCAGTTAGGAACAGTTGGATATAGATCATAAAATGCATTCAGCTTGTTTGTTTTAAAACAGGCTACTGTTTCACTACCCCAGGCTCCACAAAAAACACCCAGACTCCTTCAGAAAACAAACAACGTAGACTAATTACCTCATAATATTAAACCTATATTAGCTTGTGTAAACTGTGTTCTGAAAAATTTACTATATTGGTATTTATAAAAATAAAGCTCACGTCTGTTTTCACAGGCCATTGAGGATGCTGCTTATATACCTTTTAAAAATTACCTGAATATTTTGCAGATCGAAACATTCTGAACCTGATTTAAGTGTGTCTGCTAAGCGACACTCTTACCTGAAGACGGCTGCCTCAGAGCTGCCCTCATGAATTTGGCTGCTGTTTCACCTATGTTCCACATAATCATTTTAAAAGTTGCAATAGTAGCAATTCAGGTGAAGGATTATGAAAAAACATATTTGCAGAGATGGCGCTCAAGTTGTTTTTTCTAGCAGTTAGCCATAAAATCAAACACGATATTACAACGGATATCTAGACAGAATGGCTTAGATGGAAGTCCCAATAAAATATACCTTTTATTGGCTGCATGATGGAAAGACCAGTGGACAAACTTTTAGATGATGAGGGTGGAGACACTATGCTGTAGTGCACAATGGACGCAGCCTGTTGGGGCTTTGACTTTGATGAAGGTGGCAATAATGTAGGAGGTGATGGCTTCTGACTTGAATGGTTGCTATAAACTATGAAAGTAAAAGCAGTAAATAAGGCTACCATAAAAACAAAACAAAAATACCCCCACACAGCTCAGGAGTATTTCATTTAGGTTTTCAGCAGGTCAAAAAAATACCTCTCCTCTCTATCTAAACCCAGAATGCTCAGTTTTCGCCCTCTTCTGTGGAACGCTTCAGAAAAATCACTGCTCCTTCTCCATTAAGTGAAGTCTAGAGTAGGAGAGCCAAGCACACTGCTTCAAAAACGTGCCTTGCTCTTGTTTGATCAAATGTAAACCCAGTTCTCAAATGTTTCAGACCCATGTAGCTTCTTCAGGAAAAGACACAAGTCGTTCTGCTGAAAATGTATGGTTCCCATGTCTTGTCTTGACTCACAAGCAGACGTGCAAGTCATTATAGTGTATTTTACTTATTCTAAGACAGTAACTTGAGAACTTTCAGTGATAAATTGAGATGTCAAGTTAACCTGCCTCCAATATAACTTCAACAATGGAAAACAGAAGGAAATAAAATATAGCAGTTCATTCTAAATAAAAACCTTACTAGCAAATATCCAATCACCCAGCACAATAATAGCTAGACATTTTTGAGGTCTTTCAATAAAAACTTGATTTCCCAACCTGCACACTGCTGTCCTTGAAGCTGCTGTGAGTTGCATGGTGATGATGTTCTAGGAAACTGTATCTGCTCCGATCCAGGAGGCTGCAAATATCCTACTGATGAACTGTAATAATAATAATAAAAAAAGAACATGACCAACAGGCATTTATGCTACACTCATTTATTTAATCATGACTACGGCGTTTGCTGTCTACACGTACCGCCAATCACTGAGACTGTGAATTTTAAAATCAATAATATTCCCACCTACCCTCAAGTCTACTCATTCTTCAGAAGACTGGAGTTTCACATCTCTTCTTTGGGAAAGACTTATGCCCTGCATACATTAAGCAGCTGTACTAATTCACCTATTTTGATATACTATTCTTGTGTCAATAGTGCTATGTCAGTATAAAGACGTGTATGAATAGAATAACAATACAAAGACAATTGGTCATCTTGCCCAATTAACCAGAATTAGGTCTCAGTTAAATGATCACCACAGAACCTTTCACAAGGATTTTGGATCCATTCCGTCAGCAGGTGGGTGGCCCCGTGCAGCTCAGCCGGCTTATTCAGCACACCAAACAAGCCAACTCTGCTTCAGCCACAAGTAACACAGCTTAGAGAGATTATTGCCTTTCCTTGGCTTTACCAAATAGGGTTGGACTTACCATTTTTACCTCTTGTCACAAGTTTGTTCCATTCTTTGCCCCACAGTGCAGTTCTATAATTTTAAAAATTCCCTTTCATTAAGGCAGACAAAACTCATCAAAAATGAAGCCAGATGGTTTTATATCTGTATGGGATGTGTGCTCTATTACAGTTTTAAATAGTGACCTGTAGGTTTGAGACGACTGAGTTCCTACAGAAGAGCATTCTGCTTTCCTTGTCAAAGTACTGCAATGTAACTATTTTGATAAAAGCAAGATGCTGTCATTAGTTGCTAGTCTGCTCTGAATTCCAAACAAACATTTCCCTGTTCAAAAGAGAGGGACACTCTAAATGACGCAAGAGATCAAGCAACAAAACTTACTTCAAAAAAAGTCTGGGATTATGTTTACCTATGGCTTCACTGAACCTCAAATATAACTACAGATGGAAAGGATAAAAAGAACCTTCAGACACAAAGAACAAGAACTAACATTTAAATAGATGAAGCCATGCAGCAATGGCACAAATGCTATTTAAGTCACTGCGCTCACAGAAGGATGAATCAAGCATCATACTGTTGATGCTTGTTTAAAAGCTGCAAGCAAGGTATTTTTAAATGATGCACTTTTGTAAGTTCAAAAAACTGAAGAAAAATTTGTAACATGCATTAATCCTAATGAATTCTTTTAGGTATCTGCCTATGTGTTCTCTCACACATACTGACATTGTGTTGGGGACACAGCTGTATACACAGGGAGGTCAGTATATGTAGACCAATTTGCTGTTACCAAGGTAGATAAAACGTTATTTATTAAACAAAAGCCAAGCATAGGAAAAAGTTCCTCTGCTTGTTTCATAGGCAGCTTTGCACCAGCAGGCCTCCTTAGCTATCTGGACAAAATAAACTGGGCTCCTTCCACACAATGCTCCAAAAAAGAATGTCAGTCTTTTTCTGGGATTCAAATTGTCTTTTCTCTATACTTTATTAAAGTAGTGTCTGTGACAAAACCAGTGAATATGGATATTCATCTTAAATGTTACTGCATAAAGGCCCTGCCACAGAACACACCGGTGTTTTGTGTGTAGAAAAGGAATGCTGAAATCTTAAGACTTGGGACTGTAGTCAAGCATTGCTGAAAGTGATACAGAAACAGTGTTTTACAGTCTAATAAGTATGTACCAATTAACACAGTACTGGGCTTTTTTGTTAATTCCAAAAAAAGACCAAAAGAGATATTAAAGTGTCTGTCGGTCTGCCTTTAAAATGCATTTTAATATACACAATACTATAGCAGATCCTGTCAGTTATTACAAGACAATTAAGCCTAATTGCTGAGAAATCAAATAACTGAGTTCTACTCACCTTAAATTATTCTGCTGACCTGACGGAATGACACTGTAATAAACCGGCATTCCTGTTGTGGGCAACCCTTGATTTGACTGGCCAGGAATTATCACAGGCTGTTGATACGTCTGCTGGGGCACTGCTTGGGAACCTTGAGGCACCGAAACCTAAAATTGAGAACACATTCAGATTTTCTTCTGCAGAGAATATTTCTTTCTGCCTCTTGACCATCACCTAATTTATATAAGAATTTTTTAAAGAAACAGAAACTGAAAGATCTGCTGGAGGTCTCTAAATCCAGCAGACTAGGGACAGCAGTAGTTGAAATAATAGCGCTTTATTACAAAAACTTTATCTTCCCCCAAAATGGAACCGTTGGTTCCAAGGGACTCCATACATTAAGAAAAGATATTTTTCTCTACAACAGAAAGCGGGCTGGTGGGCAGGGAAATCTAATGAGCTCTGTCTTTCCTTCCCATCCTTTGAATCACAGCACGTGGCATTCAACAGTAGAACTTGTACGCTTGTGACAGATTTTCCTCTCACTTTAATTGTGGTGGGGTTTTGTTTTTTTAATTTCTGCCCCAAAGTCACCTTTGACACCTGCCTGCAGCTTTCTACCATTTACAGAGCAATGCACTTAAAAAATATATCACTCAAAAACACAGAAGAGTGATTGGAAAGTTACGAATAAATACGCACCTGATAAGATGGCACTGAAGGATATGGAACAATCACACCTTGAATTTGATTCCCAATGTTGTTGTGTTGGCCACTGACTAGATTTTGATTCTGAGGCTGCTGAACTCCAACTAAACCTTGGTAGTTTTGCTGTTGGTTTGGCAAAACCTGGTAACCTGAAATTATACATTTAAATCTTATTTTGAAATAATGAACACATTTTATACAGAGTTGCCTATGTGAAAATGTGCAGCATTTTTCAATGGCTCTTTAAATCTGGCAACTTATCATGCATATAAAAAGAAGCCAACAGATTTATTCATTTGGATCCAGCATGAAATACTGTACATACTATTTGCAATTCTGCTCTCACATGCTTGCAGTATTTCTTTACGCTCTAGTGAGCTGCATGCATTAACACCTTGATTTGATAGGTGAAAGCTGAAAGCATTTGAACAAAGCATGCTGGATAATACCAAAACCAGTTAGTTATCCATTATTATGAACAAGGCCATTCTAGCTTCATCAGTTTTGAAATTCTAGTTATACTGAATTCTATTAGTACCTCAGGTGCCCTAGGGATTAGAATACCTTGACTATGTTTCAAAATTGAATCCAACTTCAAAAAGAATTGTGTAAGGCATGTGTGCAAATCTTTTTTAAAAGGGCAATTTGTACAGAAATCTGTAAAGCTAAAAAACTGAGAACAGAGAAAAATCTTCCAAATAAAAGCAACATTCATATTCAGTGGGAGGCATTTTGTATTCAAAGTGATCTTGGGGGAAAAACAAAAGATGTTCATATTGATCACTCTATAGTGCCTCTACAACAATTTGTTATTGCTTAAACTGGTATCCTCTGCTATCTTTCAAAAAAGGCCTAAGATAACCCCAAACAACCAACCCCAAGCATGAGTGCCAAACAGGAAATCTGTGCATTTATTAGGTCCAACCTTAACTCTTGCCTTTTTAAATTTTAATTTTAAAGTGTATCGTAGGTAACTGCTACCAAGATCAAAGCACATATAGAACACAAGTTCTTTTTGTCGTATTCTATTGTACAGGAATGTGCTACTTACAACATCAGCAAAAACCCATAACTATCAGTGTTTCTGAGACAGAGCCGGTTATCGCTCCAGAACAACAAAACTGGGCTTGTCAAGAAGCACTGATGGCAAGAAGAGCCTGTATTTAACTTGGACACGTTCACATCCTACTGACCGTGACCTTCCCCGCGCTCCCTCCCGTGGTACGGAACTACAACAACGCAAATGTAGCTGCAAAATCTCGCTTGGACTTCTTTTAAACTG
Source organism: Columba livia (assembly GCF_036013475.1). Classification (NCBI taxonomy): domain Eukaryota; kingdom Metazoa; phylum Chordata; class Aves; order Columbiformes; family Columbidae; genus Columba; species Columba livia. The sequence goes on from NC_088608.1 coordinate 7,083,548, forward strand.
TGTTTAAAAAATTGCATTGTGTATTTTGAGAATAATTAGTTAACACAAGAGACTTTTTGTAAACAAACCCCTCCAGTGTTCATTGATTACATACATACAGGGCACAATGAACCTTGTGAATTAACAGTCTCAGCTGGCTGTCTCTAGAGAAATTGCCACAATGAAGACTAAACCAAGACTGTTAATATAATCAAATATTCCTTCAGAAAATTAAAGAGGTCTAAACCGTGAGAGCTATTCATTTCAAACCCACACCACACTAAATATTGTCAGAGTACTATACAAACTTGAACAAGGCATGCTGGAATCAGGATTAGTAATGAGAAATTTTAATAACCCTAAAGTTTGAACTGTGCACAAAAATCCATCTCGTTTCTGTAATAAACAGAATTCTTAAATGTAATTTGTTACAAAATGATCTATAGCACCTAAAAAGCAGCAGAATGCAAAGCTGCAGTATGTGACATACAATCAATACAGCTGCAATCTAACCCCTTCATTTCTCAGAAATTGCAATGTAGCTGTGAATATTTTTCAGCTTTTTCTGGCACTTCCAGAGACAGGCATAATCAATTTTGCAAGCAGAGAGAACTGGAACAATATAAATTGACTGCCAAGAAGGTTCCCCGCAGCGTTCCAAAGAATGCTCTATTTTTAGCTTCACAATTTCACCTCTGCATAGAGAGTGGTCTGAGAGAAATGCAGCACTCAGCAGAAAACCCACACCTGCTGTAGCAGATTGGCTCATTACACAGAAATACTCTGAAACAGCAGATAAGAAAAGAAGCACGCTTCTTAATATTTACGTAATTAAAAAGAAATCACTGTTAATATCAGAAAGGTTAACTTACGGAATATAGAAATGCATTTTCTAAATAACACATTAAGAGGGAGGAGCAGCCTTTATTCAAGAGCAGGAAAGCGAGGCCAATCACTCGGCTAACAAGCTATGAGAATAGCTTGATTACTACTATTACAACTACAGCTATTAGTACAATGGAAGAGTTTTGTCACTGGCCAGTGTGAAGCAGAAGCTGGTTGAATTTCAGCTGATGTTCCTACTGTAACTGTAGTTCAAGTAAGATTTTTCCTCAACCAGGTCTCACGGTAACTGGGCCCTCGTTAGAATGGCAATGAGAAATGCCTTTTTCTTAGTTTTCTTCTCCCAAAAGTCTATCGGACAACCACAACATTTTTATTAAAAGTGACACCCCCGCAATATTTCACCTGAAACCCCTTGAGAAAGGAAGCCAGGAAGCAGCTGAAAAAGAGACCGGTTCACTGTGAGAAATGTAAACCTCTCAGACAGTGTTACGGCCCCGAATCCAACAGCTCATAAATAAAGTCGGGTTACTCCGTAATATTAAACCAAAAGTGGCTTCAGTTGCCGCGCTCTCAGCAGCTGTCAGCTTTTATCTAAATTTGTGTTTGGAAAGTTATTTCATAGTTAGTAACCACTTTATAAGATGAATAAAACCCACAGCTTTTAAGCAATACAAGATCTGTTAATTCCCATTTTTGATGAGACACATTGCTGTATTATCCAAGTAACACGCTGCCTTTGTTCTCGAAACCAGTCATTGCTAATTAGCATCAATCATTTTGGATGTAGCTTTGTGTCAACTTACTACAAATACCTATAGTTTCAAATAAATCTACACGAGAGATAATTTCAAAATATGCCATCTCACGAGCAGTTTACAGAACACACAACATAATGTGGAACCTTCCACCTCTAGAATGCTGATTTAAATTTGCCTATAAAGCAGTGAATGAGCACCAGCAATGGGTCGGTAGCAATTTGGAGATTTTGAGTTAAGCACTAATTATGCAGTTGCTAAAATATTAAAATACTTGTCTCTACCATCAGTGCTAGCAAACACCAAGTGACCAAACAGGACTGAAGGAAGTTATCGGCTGGACGACCCCTCACTACTTAAACACAATCCCTTGATGTCAGGGTTCCAGGTACAAGGCGCATTACAAAGCAGTGAAGTAGCTGTCTGCACAGCTTGCTTATTGGATTTCTTTGAGGACACAGAGGGACAGTTTAGCTGCCGATGCTTTTTTCACCCTGCCCACATCACAGGCAGTGAAATTCAGTGAAAACATAAAGAGCTAAAAACATACAAGAAACAAATTTACACAATAGCAACCCATTCCTCCCTTTGCATCTTGGTGCCGATGTACCATCAGCCCACGCTTTCAAATTCAGACTGTTTCGTTTAGCTACACCCTCCGATTTAGTTTGTGTGCTGTTCACAGAGGGTGTCCCTGTAAACGGGGAAGTAACCCCAGCCGAGCCTCAGACTTTTTGCTGTTAAGTAGTCTCGGTATTAAAAATTCTGAGGTTGTGTAATACAGTTGGATAACACATCTTTAACACCAGCGGATGAAACAAGTTGCAAAACCAAGTAATTTGTTTTCCTTTGAAAAAACATCAATACACTTTCACTTCTGAAGAGTGAAAAGTGCCAATCCATTTTGCAGTAAGCAGCCACTAACAGTATTTTAAAATAATCTGACAACCCTATGCGTGGGCATCACATCTTGATGATGCTGCAATGAAATAATCCTGTGTACATTTGTGGACTGGACCCTGAATAACAACTTCAAGTGCTGCTGCTCGTCGAGCACTTCCTGGAAGAGCTGCAGAAGAGAGAGCCCATCCCTTCTACAGGCTACTTCACAGAACAGCTATAAAACAATCCAGTTTATATTTGTAAAAGTTGATCTTTCATCCTATTTCTGTAAAGCAACACATAGTTAGGGGCAGAGGGGAGGAATTAAAAAATCCTTCTTCCTGAAGAAAACTCAAAAGGATGCTAAGTCTAACATATTCAACTAAAACATGGTATTAGAAGTCTGATTTTTAAGGATCTCTGCCACTAGTTCTGAAAGTTTTGACTGCGAGACAGGATATTGCTCAGAAGGAAATTTGTTTCAAGAATCCAAATCTTCTGGAAGAAGCTTTTAAGTACAGATTATTAAAATGATGACAGTTACAGTTACAAGTTGCAAGGAAAAGACAATAGGAAAGGAGACAGAAATACAGCTTGATAACATTCACAGAAAGGTAACTCAGAGACAGCTGAAAAGTCTTCACCAAAAATAGGAAGAGCAGAAAACTAGTTCTAACCATTTAAGTCTCATTATATGTTCTATTCAATGCCCAGATGCCTTTAATCCTAGGACAGAAAACCAAATTAAACCAGTATCACCGGTATCTTCTGCATAGCACCCTTCATGCCATAACATCTAAAATTAGTACCTTTTGTTTAGAAATTTCAGTCAATGTACATCTTTGCAATGTTACATCATTTAGAGGGACTAATTCACCTTACTTTGCAAGTTACTAAAAGAGTTTCAGCAAAATAAGTCAAAAAAACAGCAAAACCAGGAGAGAACGCACACGAGGTGTTCTAATGAAATGCTGAAAGTTCAACCAACCTGTCTGCTGTCCGGGCTGTGCCAACGGCTGCGTTTGCTGGGTGTTGTAATGGACAGAAACAGGGCGGTATTGGGGACTGGAGTGCGGATACTGGTTGGGGGCACAATAACAAGCTGGCATCTGAAAACGAGCAACAAGTGAAGATTCACTACCTGTAAGTTTATAGGAGGCAGATATCTAAATGCAAAAAGAATCATGTGATAAAAGATGGATGCAAAACTTATTAAAAGGTGCAACTAATGTTAAGTGGTTTAGCAATTAAAAATACTTATACTACATAAATTCCCCCTTTTAACAGCCGATTTCTTCTACTTTTCACTGTAGAAGTAACAATTCCCAATTTCTACAAACACTAGAAAACTATGCAGAACATGAGTTTTACCAGCTACAGGCAAACAGGAAAAGCTGGGTGGTTATTCCTCCTCAAGTACACTGAAGTCTTTCATTTCAGAACACATAAGCCAGAAAAAACCTACCCAACCCCAGAATAAATGCACACAGCAGCAATTTCACACCATAGAATAAGCTCGTTAATAGAACAGCATGATCCGTTTTTAAATTTAGCTGTTGGGAGGATGGAAACAGAGCTGCTGTACCTGTGGTACAGGTTGCTGCATATATCCCTGCTGCTGGAGTACTTGCTGGTTGACAGGGTGGCCAGATGTGGAGTAGCCTGGAGCAGACACGGGCTGGCCCGAGGGCGCAGCTGGAGCAGCTGTGATGATGTAACCCGGCTGCTGTGGGGGCTGCAGGACCACAGTGGACTGGAACAGAGCACTGGGAGCTTCGGCTGGATCTGCGGGTGGCTGGCGGGCAAGACTCATATGGCTAAACTGCGATCCTAGGTTGTCTTGCTGTAATAGTTAAAATAAAAAGGAAAATTACATTCACAAATGCACATTCAAGAAAAAAAAAAGCATAGCCAAATATCTCAGTAAGTTTCAGATATGCACATCTCAAATTACTGCGCATTAGCAACAGACAAAGAACAAAAGGAAAGAATGAGAGGGAACACAGTGGTAAATCATCTTCAGGGCTGACAGCAGGAGAGGACATCCCCACTGAGACATTTCACTGCAAATACTCAGTTTCTGGATTACATCTGCCTCTGTCTACCTATTGTAAGAGTTCAAGTGTGAAAAATGACGTGAGAATTTTTGTCACTAACATTTTCTGATTGGATTCCAAAGCTTGAGTGAAAACATCTAACCCCAGTTAAAACAGCAGAAGGCACTAGTATTGCTAAGTAATTTTTGGTTTTAAGAGTTTAAGTTAATAAGGCTGTAATCCTGAACAACAAGGTACATTCCTCTAACTTGGTACTAGACTAGGTACAAGGATTAATTTATTTTAGCCTGAAATCGAGTAACAGCTGCAAGTAACGTGCTCTAGTGGTTTCCTACTGTCTGTATTTTATTAACATCTGAAACTATGGTGCTGATTGCACTGGATACTGCAGGAGTCTTGCAAAATTTTCAGCTGCTATTACTGTAACCTCAAGCTCCTTTTCTTTACAGGCAACTTAGCATCACATAATCAACATCCTGGAAATCAGAAGTGATCACTAGTATTGTATTTTTTTGCTGAACAAAAGATTTGTTTCACTCTTCAAAAGTGGACTCGCCAAACATGGAACAACATCAAAAATATTTTGAGACCACCTGATCTTCTCTTAGATGATCCTGAAGAACAGAGGAGTAAGAGCAAGCTGTCATTTACTGATTGGCTATGTTCAAACCTTACGGTGAATTTTTAGAGTTTCCAGGCTAAAGATATTCTTAGTTACCACTGGAAATATGAATTTGCATTTCAAACTTTATTTAGAATACTTCTGCAGCTTAAAAAAAGCCTTATTTTCATTAGATCAGCAATCTAACTCCGCCTTTGGCATTTCACTCTTTAACGATGCCTATTAACACAAATATAATGCTCTTCAATGTTGGATTTTACATTCTGCTTCTCATAATACCCAGTTTAGAGAGGAGATACCATCAGTCCTTTTCACTGTGTTACCTAAGTTACCATCAGCAGGAATAAATTTTTGAAACTGCCAGCCTACTTAGTATTTGAACCCATTTCCTGAATGTGAACCGCTTTGAAATTACTATAAACCCAGAAGAAGTTTCATTTTCGACTTTAACAACCATGTACCTAATGACGATTGTCAATCATGGCATAGTGACACCTCAACTAGCTGCTGCTAACAGCAATTTAGTCATATGCTAAACTTGCATAGGAAGCTCACACTGGTTGATTAACCATTCTCATTTCATTCCTAAGGAGGTAAGTTACAGTGACTGCAGGTCAACCCACCACCCTCCACAAAGTGCAGTTCCTTTTAGAATTGTATACCTAAAGTACAAATAACAGTTACAATATAGTTTTAATTATATGCAAGCTATCAAGTTCAGATCAATCTGTATCTATTATTAGAAGACATTTCTGACTAATGTTGAAAATAGTAACAAAATAAAAACCCTGAATACATATTAAAATAGCTGTTGTATAACATTGTGGTGGCTTAACCAGTGCCCACCAAGCTGCTCTATCACTTTCCCATCCATAGCAATATGGGGGAGAAAATGTATTATGGTTCAGTAGAAGAAAGAACAAAGAAACAAGAAAGGATGGAAAGAGGTTAATCTAGAGACATAAAAAGCTACTGACTGGTTAACAAAACAATAGCACTGAAAAACCGTTCCTTTACAAAGGGAAATAATATATATCTAAATACCTAAATATAAAGATACATGGATATAGCCTCAACTGTCTAAATTTCTGCTGAACTTGAAATAAACACGTTAAAATCTCAGGAACTGTTTTCCCCCACTCAGGTAATACTTGACGGGGATTGAAAAGCTAGCCAGTCATGACACTGGTATCGCACACCACGTACAAACAACCAAGCAAAGGTCAGCACCCACTAAAGATTAACCCGTGCAGAGAGGAGATGAACAGAAGATGTAATACCACAGAATATTGCTGTGTAGAGGAGACTGGCAGGAGCGGGGGTGGATAAGAGACTGCAGAGTACTGAACAGGCTGGGAAGAAGGCTGCAGAGGCCGCATAGGCTGAAGAAATAACAGGTTTATAAACATGGTTAACATCAGAGTAAGAGTAGCAAAACCAAAGTCAAAGTCTTGTAACAGGAAAAAAGGCAACTATGCCCTATTATCAGAAATAGAATGGATATTTTAAGCTAAAGACTGCCTAGAATTAAAATGAAAGTAATTTGCAATATCTCAGTCTCCCAGCAGAAATACATTTCCCTTATTTGTTATACCTTATATTAGCTATAAGTCAGCAAATTGCTTCTATTAAACATTTAGTGTTTCTTTTAGAGGATTTTTTTTAAACTATAAAACAAAAACTAATGTGCATTTTAAAGTCAAGTTGTTTCAAAGCATCTAAACGCAGAGTGAATTTACTACCAACCATAGCTTAAAACATATTACTTTCACTTATTTAACAACACTCAAATGTTTTCTCTAGATTGTGGTTATTTGAACATCAGAGAGGTATCATGGCTGATAATAATTTTGGCAGGTTCAACTCCATTTTCCATGGAGAAGGCAAGCACAGAAGCGGTAAAGAATTTGTGAAGAAAACTGCAAATACCACATGCAGACTTCTATACACTAGACAGGGAGAAAGGGTACAAAGGAGCCTTTTTCAAAAGAGACGATCTCTGCTGTGGCATACGCAGGTATCCTCAACAGAAGACTCAAGCCAGAGGAAACGAACAAAGATAAAGGTTTAGATTAAGTTCTATAAATAACTTGTTGATAAAATTTGAGAGCAATTTGAAAAACACCGCAGGAGACGATAACCAGTAGCTTGGTGCCTGAAATAGCTGCTGTAAAAAGAGGTAGAACCCCCACTTCTCCTGCCCATACGCACTCTTTGCTTTTCCCTTCTTCAAGGGCTGAGTTCATCTTTAATCTGGCCTATTTTACTAAGTTCCTCTTATATCAGATGAAATGGATAAAATACATCCTGTTCTTCAGCGTGCAGTTTTGAGTAGAGTAAGCCAAAGTGCTACTGAAAGAGGTGTTCGTAATCTACCAGTCGTAAGCTACCTCTTTTGTGCCGTAACTACTGCTTGTGCAGTACAACCCAAGAATGCATCTGCCTAAAAAATAACCTCGAGACAAGGAAACAAAGTTGGATCCGCTCTCTTCCCAGGTTGCTGTGTGACTGTGAATGCCAGGGGTAACCACATGCTGAGACTCCTGAGAAGACAGAACCTCTTGATACACCAAAACGCTTTCATACTAATGGTTTATATATTTTTAAGAAAAGGCTGCCTACAATATTTGCTTATTAGTAGAACTGATAGTTCCAAGGACTGTGGGGAAAAAGAAAATCCAGTTCCCCATATCTAGGCAGCTATTACTTATGCTTCAACAGAACAAACCTCCTGATCCCTTGTTATCAGACACCAACTTGACAGTCGGGGGTACAAGCACCACGTGTTTGACATGTGCACCTGTGAGAGGACGTGATTCGCTGCTGGCGGCGGTGGAGGCGGCGCGGGAAGAGGCGGCTGTTGTGCGGGTCCAGGCACTTGGGTCCTACCAGGTTGCTGAGGCATGGGAGGGTTGTACACGACTGGAGTGCCATCTGGGTTGAGGAACGGCTGACCTGAGAGGTGGGAAAAGAACACACACAACCCAATGGCAACCAGCTGCATCGTCCAGCTTTGGGGAAAAGAACAACATGTGTGTTTACAGCAGGCAAAATAAAATTTGAAATTTAATCAAAATGGTTTATATGACAAATTTACGCCAAATACCCACAACTATATTTATAATAGCAATGACTACACAGGCACCATTTGACAAACTACAGGCAGTTAAGAAACAAAACAGTTAAACAAAACCACCCTGTCTTTACTTAATAAACACAGATATATATTTGCTGTATCCTGCCTATCTTAAACTCATCTTTAATAAAGTGGATTGAAAAAGGCAGGAGTAATAAAGGAAAATCCTACTAAAATACTATTTTAAGGACCTTTTAGAAGGCAATTAAATGAATGTCCTTTAATCAGTTTGAACAACAACCAGAACACAGGAGAGCTTAAAGACAGATATTCTTAAAAATACATAAAAAACAGTAGTTGTGATGGTACTCCCACAACTGCTAATGAGATCACTGTTAAGACTCTCTTCAGTTTATCTGAACCTATTCATAGGTTAATTGGCTTTTAGCTTTCAAATGAAATAATGTAGTATTACTTTAATATTCAATAGTTTGCAACTTCAATATTACAGCAGTGGAGTAATAAAAGACAATTAAAAAAATAAACTACTTAAAAGCAAATTATAAAGAAACAGTGATTTATTTTGGTGCCTGGATTGGGAAAAACCAAAGCAAAGCAAAGGAACAACAGATGAGTTGGCAAGGACCTGAGTCTAGCTGCTTAATGACCAATGTTTTACATTGGCTTGTTTTGGTCCTTAAGGTCCAAATACTGATGTAAATTTGTATCTCTTCCTATAGAAATATTTTGTTGTCTGAGAATCTTTCCAGAAAGGTATAAAGTGACACTAAAGCCTTTGCACCCTAGCTGGGGTCCTGTCAAAATAGACTAATGCTCCTTCAGACTTCTTTGTCCCATCAGATTTAAGTGCAACTGGCCAACTTAAAAGTGTAAAAGTTACTGACAAGAGGACTGAGGCAATTAATGCACGAGAGAGACAGGAAGCATGAACAGACTTGCTATATTCAATTTAACTTAATGGGTTTCTCCTTATTGCTCAAGAATTGGGAATGTTCCCATAAACAGGGAGTCAGGTTTTCTTATTTCCTTCTGCCACTTTCTGGTAATCACTGGAGCTTAACTTGTTTCCTGTAGTGGCTCAATAAGAACTAATTACTGTCTTAGGTACTGGGAGGAATGACTCTGCTGACCCAAGGTCACCAGATCCTGTCAGAAATGCTGAAAAACCAACCTATATTGGTTGTTCTTTTTTTTTTGAACTCAGGCTGTCATTTGGAACAATAAAGTCAGATGAACAGTTACAGAATATGATGATTCAAGTACATTATAAGTTAAATTTTTTCTGAACCTAGGTATTTCTCGTTCTGGAAGTGTACTTTATCTTCTGTTAGACACTCATTAGACATTAACGTAATCTTCTGTTATGAAAGACCATTACTGACTGGTTTACCTACATGAAAAATGCATAAAACAGGAAGAATCACAACTGGAAATCAAGCTAATTTTAATGAATATGAAACACAGTCAAGTCTAAAATTTTGCTGCCTTATCTGAGGAAGGTGCAAGTACAAGATGCTTGCAGGTGAAAAACTTTCACAATCACATTTATTTCTCTGCCCTTTCCTGTTGTGTGGAAGTGCCATCAGTAGAACAGGGAAAATGACCAACAGTACAGGAGGAAGAAAGTGACACTAAGCACATGCCAAATGTTGACAAGCACGTAACTGAAATGAAGATGACTCAAACCTGCTCTTTTTAAATGAAAAAACTGTGTCATGTTTTATATGGAATCTGTTTGAAGCTGATGGTATCATTTCAGCACCTGCAATATCTGTTCTGCTGTGTAGTAACTCCAAAAATTTCAGTAGTTGTGCTACAAACTCGTAATATAAAAAAACAACAGCAAACATTCTTCTTATTTCATGCAGAGTACAAAGTACTCTAGTGTGGGCAAACACTAAACCTGCTCATTTTTCTAGCAAAACTTGTTCACTAATCATCATATTTGTCTTCAGATGGTCAACACACACAACGGAAAATTAATGGAGAAGATGAACAACTATCACAGTACAACTAGAAACCCTCAGTCAACAGAGCCCTTGTCCAGAACCCAGAGCTAAGGTGGGAAATACAACCTCCTCCAAATCCAGCAGCTAGCTACTGGATGCTACAGCTAGTCAGTTGTAACCAATTTTTTAGCAGGCTTGGCTTAAACTATTTGTTCATACAGTAAGGCATAAGAGAAACGTTAGGTAGCATATCAATATACAGAATCATTAATCTAAAAAAAATACAACAACAATTTATTTGTATTAAGGAAAAAAAGAGAAATGTATCTACTTCAGTGGTAAACCTTTTAGTTATAGAAGATAAATAATTTTATAACTGATCATTTTAACAGTCATTTTAGCGGGAAAAATTTAGTTTAAAACATCATGTGCAGTTATATTCAAACATTAAAAAGCCCACCTACAGAAAGATGGGAAATATATCTTGGAAGTATTTCCTTTTCTACAAGGAAAATGAGTCTTTAAACTAAAATTAAAATATATCCATTTTTCAAAGATTACAGTGTGTTGCATAAAAGGTAAATTAAAATTTTCAGCATTTCTTAACTTCAGCAATAAAGTAGAATTTTGCCCAGAGAGCGCTAACCAGTCATTTAATCCAGACAAGTCATTACACATCTTGCATCTACATTATGAAATACCCATTTCCTACTACTTACTAAAAATACCAGTATTGACCAATTACTCCAACACTGATTTCATCCTGTTTTATCCTGACAAACAGAGTTTAGAAACAGCATGAAATCTCATGCTCATTTCTTTCAGTGTCATGAGTACAGAGATACAAGAACATGTTGCAACGAAGATAAATCCTTTCAAGTCAATACGAATACTTCCTCAGGCTCTCCTCTCAGTGAAACTGTTTTATAGTAGCACCAAGACAGACTTTTTCCTCACCCAAAAAAAAGCCAAAGCAATTAAGTTATTCTATGTTCTGGATAATAAATCATAAGATTTTCATGTTTTGTGCAAGTCACTCATTAGAATATTACAAAAGTTAAAATTCTAGAAAAGAAAATTGAATTTACTTATTGTTTTGATCCTAGAGCCATGCCTTCTTTTTAAATTAAGTGCACTGAATAAACACAACCACAGGAAAAAAAAAAAAACAAAAAGGAGAAAAAGAAAGGACAATACTGACATTCAGCCTTATGTAAACACTCGTGCATTTTTCTCCAAGATCTCAATCATAAGGAAAACATCCACAAGCGCGTACCAACCTGTTTGCGGGTTGATCAGCACGCTGCCAGGCGGTATGCCTGCCGCTTCCAAGGGAAGCAAAAAGAAGCTAGTGCTAGGAGGTGCCACTTGCCCGCTTATGCCACCATCAAAGGAAAGAGAGTTACTAGAGCTGGCGGTGGGGTAGGCGGCCGGCGTGCCGTGAGAGGGCTGGCTTAGAGCTGGCACTGGAAGAGGCTGCTGGGTGTGAGAAAGAGAACCCGTGGATGACCCTACACTACTAGAAGACTCTGAACCTAGGAAAGGAGTAACGAGAAATTGTTTTTACCTCGAGACAGAAACATCACGATCGCTTAAAATATATACTTGTAAATGCGTACCCTTAAAGCTCAGCGTTAAGTACATTTTCAAACAGTGGCCTTTTCAATGAACTCCCCCTTCATCTCCCCTCGAATACCATTACGAGATCCTTCTGTGAACCAAGGGTCAGTTCAGCACTGCTTTGCACTGTCAAGTGAGGCTTTCATATCTAGCTCCAATTTTCTGGACCAAAAATACATTCCTGTACCTATGCGCATGTGTGGATGTTCATCCACAATTTAAGCGCTTGGCCACTTACTCCAAAGCGGCGCACGCACATGTATCAACGGGACACACCAGAGCAATTGCACACACGCAGGCCATGGGGTAGCGCAGGGGCAGTGGGCCCCATGTCCCTTCAGGTACACCGGCTAAATTCACCTGGCCAGCATGCAAGCAATGATCTTGATCATTTCTTTTTCTCCACTAGTAGATGTCAGATCTTCTCTGACTCACCTGCTGGACAAACTACAGAATACTAAAACAAAAAACCCAAACAAAACTGTGTTGTTTCATTTGTTTTTTTTCCCCCTCCGCTCACATTTTTCAGACTGAAATCACAAATACAGTTGCAAAAAGTGCTGGTAATATGGTAGCTTTAGCCTAGTTTTAGGCAACAATTTGAAGTTCAAAAGGAATATGAAATAACTGCTTGAAAACAATAATTCTTGTACAGATATGAATGACTATAAACATTGCAAGGCAGTGGAGAACCAGACCCTGATCTTTCTGAAAGCCAAGGCATGCAGCTCAAAGCAATACTCCAAGAGTCTGTAGAACTGCCCTGTTCCTAGATCACTGTATACCTAGATCTCTAGGTAAACAGTTTATTATACATTTTTAAGTCTTTGCTATGGCATTTGCAGTACTTGGAGACAGAATAAGGTTGTTTAATTTAAGAACTCTTCATCAGCAGCCTCTATACAATCCAGAAGAGAAAGTAAGACTCAAAAAGGGCTGTGATGAAATGTATCTACTGTTTGAAGTTACTCTGCAGCCCTTCATAAAAATTTCTAATTGCAACCCTTGTGTGTATGAAAAAACAGGATAGCTTAAAGCATTTGCTGATGCTGTTCCCAGATGAAGTACAAAGCTTACAATTGTAAACTGAGCAAAACAGCATAACCCAGAATAACCCTTAAAACAATCTCCCCCTGACCAGAGTTACTTTGATTAGATTTCGTTACAAGTGTATCCACTTCTAGATTATGTAGAGAAATTAAGTTTAAGCCACCAGAATTAAAGCCAATTACATCCTTGGGCAAAATGAACAAGCAAATCCAATCTCAACGCATGCAAAATCACCACAACCTGTAACTGCAGTGAAGCAACCACCATCACAATAGGTATTCCAAACTCTGAATGTTAACTCTCAGAATGCCAAAATAAAGTTTCCAGTGAAATGTTAAGAATGCATTTATGGATGATTTTTTTTCAATTTAGAAAACAAGTATTTCTAAGAATGTATTTTATATATATGCTGTTGTCAGGTTGTAGTTTCTTTTCAAGCTGTGCCAAATAGTATTACTACATTGCTAAATCAAATAACTCAATGTGATGGCACAATTTTACAGCATATGCAGAAGCACCTTGGAATGTATTTTTTTTTTTATATAAGTATACAATAGACAAACAGAATTGGTAATTGTTCTCCTACATCAAGATAGAGAAGCATGGTGATAACCTATAAGGCAGTGGTGCTATAAGGGAAAGCAAAAAATTTAAGGAGATCCTCAAATGAAGGAAGTTTTATAAGTAAGATCAAAGCCAAGCATAATACAGGCAAGCAATAATATTCTGCTTTTTTTACAGTTCAAATTCTGAAGTAGTGCATCCATGTACTACAAGCCTCAAGTTCTCCACAACCAGGATTATCTGCTGGATCAAATTATGTTGGCATTTGGAATACAAATATGTACTAAATTTCATTTTTGACCCACAGAAGATTTATATCCGTATTTTGAGATTCTATTTTGACATTAACTACAAGTTAACACATCTTTGAAACCCAGACTCTTATGAGTATTTCCCCCCAACATTTCTGAATCTTAAACAATAGACTTTGTTCCACTGACCTGATTTTTCAGCAATTTAATAAGTGAGTACGCTTTTTTAGCTATATTAATTTCAATTTAACAAAGGCACTGAAAGTTAACACAATAAATATAGCTAACAATTCATAGGCTTTAATGCTGTTTTTTCCTAGCTAGTAGGACAGCAGCACACGGACTGCACAATGCAGCTTTGTCACACTGAAACTGGAGAGCTGAACTCTAAAGTTTTATTTTGCATAAAGCACTTATATGGACAAATGTTTTCAAATCCTTTGAGGTGAAATGCATTTATAGCTTAACGCCATGTATAATGCACTTTAAATCTCTACTTCAAAGTCGGACGTCTTTGTTTCATTTGCTATCTGAGTTCTAGCTCTCCAAGGCAGTTCTGCGCTATAAAGCCAGGTCTGTAGTCACCCCATGTCTGCAGCACCCGCTGCACCCAGCGGGAGCTGCACACACCGAGCACCTACATGACCGAGGCCCCTACCTACATACACACCTGCAATACGCACCGAGCACCAAACCATCGCTGCTACGGAACTATGTATTTGTACGGATGTTATTATACCTGTTTTGGACAGCCTGCCTGTGCTTTTGCTGCTTCCAGAGCTGTCTCCTCTCGTCAGCACGGATATCCCGCTGAAGCTGCTGGCTTTGGTCACTGCTGGCTTCAGGTTGCGGAGGGAGCTGTCAGAGTCCGTGCTGCTCCAGGGACGGGGTTCACAATACTTCAGCTCCGTCTCAGTACTGCTCTGATGGCTGTTGGCTGACCTCCCTGATGCTTCCTTATTGATTCTGTAAGTTATAAACTAAACTTTTAGCACAAGTATCAACTACAAAATAAGGAAAATTTAAAAAAAAAAAAAGCGCATGCAAAATACTTCAGGATGTTATTTTGTTTTAAAGAAAGCATCAAATACCTAAGTATCTGTCGTCTTTGTTGTGTACTATTAGTTTCTTCTTCCTGGATTCTGTTGACATTTTAATAAGATAGCTTAATATTTATTAAGAAAATAGGAAAATGAAACAGAATTAGACTGCAAATTTTCTTACCTTTTATCAGTGAAATAATTCTCTTGGGAACACAGGGACTGAAGGGCAAAGAAGTGTAGAAATTAATATGAATGGCATCTAGAACCCCTACTACAGAGCAGTAACAAAATGTTGCAATTTGGAATCTTTTGTATTCTACATGGGACTTTCACAGCATCCTCTTTGTATTAAACTGCCTGACAACAACGTCTTTGGTGGATGATTTCCACAGTATGAAAAAAAGACAAGACAATACTAGAAGGCACATCTGCAGGAAATAAAAGTTCACATTAGAACAGTTACAATGCCACCCATTTTGTTTCTATCAGTATTTTTCTGAAGTTACAATTCTTCCACCAGGCCTTCGCTGCCTTATGCAACTTCCGGCTGCTGTGCGACCTCACAAGTCCGTCACCACCACCTGAGTGGCCTTGTCTCCTGCTTGGAAGCGTGAAGTACAAGATGATGCTGCCTGCTGCAATAACTGTACTGAATTCTTTGGGTATAAGTACAATATACAGTAAAAAAGGCTATGATTAACTTCAATTATGTTGTCCTTGACTGTGACTTCTGACATTTGGTACAATAAATTCTTTCAAGTACATTCTGAGAGTACAATACATGGTAAATGAGCATGCAAAAGGAAAAGAATTTTAGATCCAAAAGGCCATTCTTTTTGTTCGTAACTACGGTGAACAAAAAAGAACAAAGGCTTTTAGAAAATATTGGGCTGTAGCAAATTAGCCTCTCTGAGCTCATTATTCTCTCTTCAGAAGAAGGATCTGGTTTTGGATGTATAAGAGCTATGAATAGATATCAGAAAAAGTGGATTATTAGAAGTAATGCATATTTCTGAAGACATATTTGTTCTGTTTCACTCAATATAATTAAATATTATCACTCCTTGTGATTGAATTATAGTTTACACTGTAGTCCTGCTCGATAACTCCAATCAAGAGAGACTAAACTTCTGCATTTCTGACAGAAATTTCACATTTGGGAATGTAAATCACCTTATAGTGGTGACATAAAATGTGTTTGACATAGACACAAATGAGAAAAACCCAATGGTTTAGATTGGGTTTAAATTTCGGGATTTTTTTGTTGCCTTTTTTTTCTAAAAAATAATTATTGCTCTGGGTAAGGTTGCTTGAATTTCATACAGCAGTGATTAGAGAAAACAGAAGATTTCTCATTAACTTCAATAGATTTAAAACTCACTCCAGCCACACTAATCGTGTCTGTCTGCTCAGTCCCCTTCAGATTCTGTATAGAAATTTTCCTGGGAAGAAGTATCTTTTAACAAAAACCACCTGTGCGTGTATGTGTGTGAAGTATTCATACAAAAGATTTTCAAGGATTTTCTTTGATACATACATCTTGTGCAAATATTCTTTCTCTAGCTCTCTGATATTCTTCTTCACGTTCTTCTATGGATTTACTTCTTCTGTCATCTTTTAATCGTATTCTCATCTAAATTAAGTGATAGAGTGTCAACTTCTACAGGAAAACAGTATAAATACACAGTCAAATACAGCAAGTGGAAGGAAAGAATCCATACGTATTTACCTGGTTGTCATCTTTGTCTAAACTAGAGTTATCTCTTTTAAGGATATACCGCTTCTGGAAATCATCGCTCTTCTCATCCTTTATATGCTCACAAAACTTTTGGTCAGGTCTATGAAAAGTCATTAGAAAGAAAGGATTTATGCTTCTGTAGATATATATATGTGTGTATATATATATTCACACATATATACCATATGTACCATACACAGTGGAACAAACGGAAATATTCTCAAGATTAATGTTAAATATACTTAAAATTCTGATGGAAGTGATAGATTTTGGTTGTCCAGGCAATGCAAAAGGTACCAAAAATGCAAGATGATGTGTTCCCCTGACAAGTCCTGTTGGACAAGACATAACAAACCTGCTTTTAAAAATCTCTTCCTCTTTCAAAGCTTTTGCTTCCATTTTGAATTAAGGTGGCAAACAAACCACATACCCTTGGGGAATGAGAAGTGCTCCTGAATCCAGACTGGTGCCATGCAATGGGTATTGGGCATGCATGGAGGTGAAGAGAGCTGCTTTCTGCTAGAGCTGTAATACCTCAGAACTCATTTCAAGGGAAAACAGAAGAGAAGGAGATAGAGGAGAAAGCATTGCAACTGACAAACTTCTAAAAGAAAATGAAGTAGAAATAAGCGAGAGAACAGTACAATGCAGGCAAGCAAGAGCTTCACAAGATCACAGTGAGAGGATGAAGCAACAGATTATATATATTGTTTTACTAATTTATCTACTTTGTGAAAGAAAAAAAGAGATATTTTGCAAACTCTTGTTATTAAAAATAGATACCAAGTACCTAGACAATAAAACTACTACTATCATAAGAGAAGTTCTCAGACAATATTTGCCTAATAAAGGAGAAAATGTAGGTATTACTCTTCTCTATTTGTGTTTCTTTATTCAATACCCAGGACATCTCTTTCTATAAAGCAGCCAAGCCTAACTCTTAGTTACTGGATGCCCAAACATAATTAGCAGGCATTTCAGAGAACCTTTAGACTGTCTTACCTCTTTCTTTTAAAGGTCCCTGAATTTACTGCCCTGCAATCACCAACTTCCCACTCCATTGAGACGTCCCAGTATGCACTGGGTTGTCGATGTCAGTAACATCACTGATCAGCGATGGAGCCGGGAATCTGCCTATGAGGAAAAGGTAAGTTTGGTTTTATTCAACATGGAGCAGATCTCCAAGGTTTTCTTTCTAAATTCTTATTTTATATCCAAAGCGATTTAAAATAAGAATACTGAAAACATTAAGAATCTAAATGTCTGCAGGTTAGATGAAATGCCTGCTAATTAGTAACTACACCTATAGGGGGCTTCCAGAGGCCATAAGGTATTTAAATACAGTCTAGGAAA
Organism: Columba livia; assembly: GCF_036013475.1. Classification (NCBI taxonomy): domain Eukaryota; kingdom Metazoa; phylum Chordata; class Aves; order Columbiformes; family Columbidae; genus Columba; species Columba livia. The sequence goes on from NC_088608.1 coordinate 7,101,354, forward strand.
AAAAAAAAAAAGGCATAAAAATTTTAAAAATAGCTCTTAATAGCTATTATTCCATACTTGAGTGGCTAGACTAAAGCTTCAGTCTAGAGATGCTGGTAAATGCAAAGGCAACAGATTTGAAATGTATGGCTTTATAAGTCAATCTAGATAGAGAATGTATAGCCAAAGCAAAACCACATACATTAATACCTAAGCTATTTAAAATATATTTAGGCTCTATATATGTTTCTAGACACTTTTGAGGAGGAAACTGTTTACTTAAGTGAAATTTTAATGTGGTATATTATTTCAGTTCTACTGACTTTAAAATTAGGGTGGATAATTAGGTTTTTTTTTTCTCCCAAAGCTATGGAGAGTATACATAGACACTGGGATTAGTATGCAGGAGCTGTGAACTCCTATTTGCATGTTTGAATCAGACAGTACTTAAAAACAAGTGTCAGACAAATGTTTAAAGTTAAAACTAGAAACTGAATGGTGTAACTATACCAACACATTAGCCCTTCGACTTCCTGAGAGAGAATGAGGAAACAGAGCAAGTGCAGAGGACAGAGAGAACAGCCGGGTCCTTCAAATGAAAAGGCCAACTACCCATGGGGTTTGGAGCTGCCGTGGCCCCAATTCTACTTCTTTTGTCATATTGGATTTGCCATTGTGGTTTCTGCAAGAGCTCCCCAGCCCTCACAGTAAAGTAGCATTCCATCACTTGTTAACCTGGTTGACACTTCCACTGATGAGATGTTTTCCCTGCTACATTTATCTAGTGAGGCCATGTGAAACCTGTAAGCAACATTATTCCAACAAAACACTTTAATGCTTGAATTTCCCCAGCAGATTTTTTACAGTACAAAAGCCAAAGTTGTGCAAGTCTTGTCCCCTTCCTTCGCCAAATCAGATATGACCGTGTTCTAAGTTAAGGTCTGGTTCTGCTTTCCAAAAGCAACAAACCCCATACTTTGCTGGTATAAATAAACAGGTAAATAGGTGACGTAAATTCATATTTCATGGAAACAAAGTTAGCAATGCATCTCTGTGAGAAAAGCAACAAAAATTCTTAACTTGAAGATAACATACGTTTTTCCTCAAAAAAGGTATAAGCATGAAACACATCACATTATTACAGAGCACTGGAACACAAACAATAAAGATCTTCCAACTACCTCTCCTTGATGCATGGCTCCCAATGAGCAGACAGATCCCTGCAGATGCACCATCATTGCACATTGTATCCCAGGTGTTAAATCTACACATCGAAAAGTTTTTTCAAGACTTTCACACTTACATTCTTGTATTGCTAGTTTTATTTACTATGACTGCCTTCCCACTCTGGTCCACATTGTGCTCTAATCCAAAGTAAGCAGCTACCCTGTGCAACAGCATTCTATGGTAAGATGTCATTGGGGGAAACTTTTTTCTTGGAACTCTGGAAGAAAGGAATAGTAGCTTTATTAAATAAACAGGAACACTCTTGAATTCTTTTTTTCCTATGAGAGTACAGTACTTACTCATTATTACCAATGAAATCTAAAATTTCCTGTTCTAATTTCAGCAGCGTCATTCTGTCCCTGAAAATAAAAACAGAGCAACTCACATATGAGACACTCCAATAACTGCAGCTGTATTCATCTTAAGAATACATAGATAAGATCTGTGATCAAGGGATGATGGCAGACTGTAAACAGGACCACAAGGTGTCATATGGCAGTATTTTTAGGACAAGGTATTCATTTTTTCACTAAGATATATCTTATTGAACCTGCTTAGCAAAACATGCTGTTCTCAGAAATCAGAATATAAGGATCCTCCAAGTCATCTCTGCCCAGTAGGGTCAAAGAAAAGTACAGTCACTAAGACAGTCTCAAGAAGAAGTGACAGGGTTGTTTCTTGTTGGTTAGCATGGGTAGTAAGAGGCCTGAAATGGCCATTGGTTATGAAGTACATCATGGGATCACTGAGACAGAGTGACAGATACTGGTAACAGGAGGCACAGCTGCAACACATCAACAACCAAGTGCTTAAAAGCTGGCACACATCGCAATCTGATACAGTATTAAGAGAAGATGAAAAAGCTAAAATCCAAGTTGATAGAAACGAACATTAGCTGAAACACCATAAACCAGAAGTTTTAAAAATGCTTAAGCCAGTTCCCATAAATCATTAACATGTAATGAGATTAACTGTCCCATAGTTCATAATTCATGCACATCAGGTAACTGAGCTTCCCAGTTACTGTGCCTGTCAATCCACAGTAGACCTTAACCTACGATTTCTTATTTTCATTGAGATGCTCTATGACTTCAAATAGGAACAAAGTGTGAGTCTAACAGAGGTCTGTGCTTTCTAATTTTACTCTATAGGACAGAATGGTGTTGGACCCTTATTACAGTTCATTTTACATGTTTTGCCAATAAAATGGAATCCCAATGCATTATCACATTGGAAATCGTAACTATGATATTAACAAATAACAAGTGAATCCAAAGAAGGGCCATGAAGATGCTCAGAGGGCTGGAGCACCTCTGCTGTGAGGACAGGCTGAGAGAGCTGGGGTTGTTCTGTCTGGAGAAGAGAAGGGTCTGGGCAGACCTTCTAGCAGCCTTCCAGTACCTAAAGGGGACCTACAAGAAATCTGGAGAAGGACTTTTTACAAGGGCATGTAGTGATAGGACAAGAGGTACTGGCTTTAAACCAAAAGAGGGGAGATTTACATGAGATACAAGAAGAAATTCTTCCCCATGAGGGTGCTGAGGCCCTGGCACAGGCTGCCCCACCCCTGGAAGTGTCCAAGGCTGGTTGGACGGAGCTTTGAGTGACCTGGTCTATTGGAAGGTGATGCTTCAGGTCCCTTCCAACCCAAACCATTCTATGATGCTATGAAATAGTAGTGCAATAGCTTTTGCAACAGCAGCACAATTCCACCAAGTTAATTTTGTGCCTTGTATGTATGGTCACAGACATAGTATGAAACTCCACTGAGGAAAAGAGCAAACAAGACAGACAGCAATGTGTGGCAAACCTCAGAGCAACAACCATGTCAACTCTGTTACTAACAAATGATGGACTTGAATTAGATCAGATTTGGTTTCTGATGTGCAGAGTGAAGATGTATATCTCTAAATATGGCTATATGATATAGCTTAATAAAAAGTGCCTTTGTCTATAAATTCAGTGGAAGGCAGATTAAAGTAAGAGAAGGCAGTTCAGTCTCTAACAAGCAGACACCGAAAGAGTACAAGTTTTAGAGACATAGTATGAGAGTCCCTTCAGGGATGGAACTGCACACAGACAGAACTAATTAATTGCTTATTAAACATTAAAATATTTTAAAACATTTTCATGTCTTGAACCTCCATTCCATATAACACACAAATTACAGTGGATTGGTGCTTCAGATAGCCTGTGCAACAAACACTCATCTGAAATAACCGGCATATGTTGTTAGACATGTAAGGTGGTGGTAAGGGGAATGGAAAGAAAACAAAAATCACAAACAGGTGGTGTTACATCTGAGGCAAAGATAAGAAAACCAGAAAAATTACATTACTGATGCTTACCTGGGATTGTTTTTTAATGTATTTACTAAAAATTCATGAAGATCTATACCAGTGGAATCTGTGTATTCTTGGCTGGAATCTAAGGGTGAGGTGGAAGAGAGAAAAATTACACTTTGAAAAAACTTTATATACAATTGTCTTACAATTATTGCTTAACATGGTATTTATGGTATGTATAACTACTTGGCATGTTACTCCCAAAATTATACACTTCCATTTTCCAGGGAAAAAGAGCATTAAAGTGAAACCCTAAACTTGTCATTTTTAATTGAGCAGTCCATCCTTGCTTCAAAACTTGAAAAAAATCTAGATGCTATCAAAAGTAAAATAGATGAACAAACAAGAACACTTTCTGATCTTTATTCAACAGAAGTCAAAGTAGTTGCCATTCTCACTTCAGTTTCACAAAACCTGTTACAAAGTCTAGGAATAAGATAATAACTTGTACTGAGTAGTAAAGTCAGTTTTCCAAAGAACACTTGGACACAACTGAGACAACACAATTGCTCTTGTGCTGGTCTGTGTAGCCAGACAGGCGAGAAAGGAAAAGCATTTGCTGAAGCCCTGAATGGACTATAACCCCTGGGACCAATTCCTTCTCCAGCCCAAAGACGTCTATTTGCTCCATTTGCTAAAATAAGTCATGTTTATGCAATGATGTCCTGGAAGCAAACTGCATTTTCTCCAAATATTCTTTATCTATACAGTACATTTAAGAGTATAATGACAGATAGCAAACCTCTTGATAACATTTTTCTGGACAGTTTATCACTGGATTTTTCCTTTTCTGTTTCATCTTTTGCAGGTTTTTCTTCTTTTTCGAAAGACTGTGACAACTGGATCTGAATTTTCTCCTGTCAAAAGTAAAATTCAGTCATTCATGGAAATTACTGCAACCAACACCTGCAGGAGAACTGTTTTGTACTATATTACCTGCAAAAATAAAGAAGTAAAAAGGAAAATAATTGCTTTCTTATTCTTTCTGATCTCATATGTACTTTTTGTGACCACAAAATGCAATTATTTACCAACAAATCAAAAACTATAGAGAAGACATAGAAGGTGCCATTCACATTTTAGAATTTACATGCACTTCCAGGCCCTGAATGCTAATTCAAAATGAATTAGTATCTTATGTGATACAGATATGTAGATATTCCTGTTTTTCAGACGTTTAAGTTGTATGCAGCCTCTAAATTTTTAAGTAATGCATCATCTACAATGCTTTTTTCTCCATTCTTCACAGTTCTCGACTATAAAGTTTGTTTCAAGTTTCAATTCGGTTTATATTAAGACAAAAAAATAAAGCAAATGTTTCAATATAAGACAGACCAGCATTCCCAGATCCACAAAAAATAAAGTGTATACTGTACAATATATCAAGGCAAAATTTGCAAACCGTACTGTCATTTAGGCTTAGAGTCTTAACTGCCTGCCTGACAGCAGCTTCGTGTGCCATCATCTCAAAATCTATGTTTTTACACAAGTAGGTGAACTGTTTCCCAAATACAGCAAAAAACAGCTTCCCTTTGAAATTATAGTGACATAATGGTCCCCTAAATAGTGGAAGACTGTCATTTGTTTTTCATGCTTCTTTAAGAAGCTTGTCAGTGAAGGACTAAAGCATTTCAGACAGCAAAGTGAGGAGATATGGGGAACGGAGACACCACCTGCCTGAATAACTCCAGGAGAGGAAAGCAAGGTGCTGTGAGAGCAAGACTTCCCTATTCCCTTTTATCCTGAACTCCCTCAAAGGGCAATTTTGCTCCCCCGATGCCAACTGAGTTGGTGTCATCTCCCTGACTTGAGAACATCTGATCCTCCCCAGCCCACAGAACCTGCTCCTCACCCATCCTCGCCTGTGGCTCTTCTGTCCCACACCTAAACCTTTCCCATGCGTGTCCTCATTCTTCCCTTGAATGCATTCCTACCCATAGCCGGGCACCTGCTCTAAGCTTCTCTTGTGTCATTCCACAGACCTGATCTCATTCATGTGAGCTGACCAGAGTTAAATATAGTCAGGATTCACCAAGACCATTTCACATGCAAACACACGCTTGCACAACCTGCAGGAGTGCTCATCCCTGCCCTGGCACCCAACCGCTCTCTCCCCCTTGCTCCCTTCAGAGCTGGGCTATGGAAACCCTGTACTAATGAGGTTATGGTAAAATCTAGGTTCAATAATGCATTTTTGGAGTAACAATTTTTTTCAAAAAAAAAAGCCAATTGTTTTATCAGCTCTCCCTCTCATAATGATTTTTCCCTCACAATAAATGTTCTAATTAAACTTACTAATTCATATACACCTTGCAAAGCAGTATTACAACTGTGAAGATTTCTCAACTTTTATGAGATTATCGACATCCAAGTCAAAAACCATTACCAATCACTAATAATGAACTCTTTTGTATAATTTCCTAGTCTAGAGAATTCACTTGGCAACAAGCCATTGTCAAGGTTTACTGTCCAAAACAAATCTTTGCATTCCTTACTTCATAAACTTGAACATAATTCAAATGAGACATTTATTTGTCAATATAAAGTACACTGCACCTGCTGTTCACCTAGTAGCTGCGTTAACGGTTATTTGAAAAAGAAACATAGTTTATGTGTTACTAAGAAATTATTTCTGGCTTGCATCCACCAATATGTTATTCTCCATTTTACAATAATGCTCTGCAAAATGATCAGTATATTAAGGAAATTTTCATAGTCTGATTTTCCTTCTCTAGAAAATAGGTTGACTACATAGTGTACACTTATCCAAAGTAAAAGCATCCAGCAATAGTCAAAGGATTTGAGCAAGCAATCATTTTCATACTTCTTTCCCCAACAAGAGCTAAAAAAGGAACAGCCATCTGAACAGCCAGTTCTACTATCACCAATTCGACTTCGAAGTGTGATACAACAGAACTGTTTACCAAAGGGCACTTGCTTGTGATTTCATGCTGTAAAAACTGTAGCGTCTAATTAAATATGACCTACTTAGAAAAAAAAAGATATCTTTTAACTTCTATTCCCTACAGTTCTCTTAATCCCATGCTGTTTGTGGTGGGTCTCTGCTGGCACACTGATTTAACAGACTCGTTGCTGTAATTCAGATACCTATCTGGAGTCCTCTCTGTAGCAGAAGGAATTGTCATCAAATCCCAATTAAAGAAGAAAAAGCCAAATGAAAACCAAAACCCAATAAATTCATCCAGTGTAAAACACTTGAAAAAACATTAAGAGTCAGAAAACATTACAGAATATTATTCAAAGGCCCTACGTCCTGGGGTCTTGGCTTTTTACCAGCAATCTCTAAAACCAACAATAACCTGAAATTACACCAGCCAGTATAAACTAACATTACAGACTCTGGTCTTCTCCCCCACCCCCCTTCCTACAGGTTGTTTTATTTTACCGAGGAAGAAAAACTTCAATCTTTTGCAGGTTTATATACTTGTTAGTATAACAGTAAGCCATTCACATGACAACAGCCCTTCCTTAAAGAGGGTTGAGAGAGATCATCCTTTGCTATTGTTCCTGCTTCATATTCAAGCATACTGAATATGAACAACCTAATATTTAGACAAAGGACAGCAAAAGAATAAAGAGCTAGTGTATTTACAAAGATAGAAGATCATATAAAATAGTTATGTTCTTCCTCCTGCAATAAACTGACAGACTTTGTACTTTCATAGGACCTTTTAGTAAAAGGTTGCCAGTGCTTTATAAACAACTAAGGCTTAAAAGTTTGTGAGCTCTCACCTAGGTTTCTCAGTAAGAAACAGTATCTTTTTTCATGTTGCAACTGTTGAAGAATTTATAAACAAGTATACCAGAAAATAAATCAAACTGCTTAAGACAATTTGTCTGGTCTGTCGACCTCTTTCATTACAGCTTTCTGAGGAGAAGAAGCCAGCAGTGACTTGCCAAGTGACTTCTATACCTGCATGTGCCCTGGAGTTTACTAAGACCTTGCTACAGGCTGCTCTACACACTGATAAACAGTCACAGGCAGGACTACAGAGTCATCCCAAAACTCACATCACTTCCTGGTTGAGTAACTATTTTTCATCCTATCAAGGCTAATGCTTTCTAACCATTAAAAACTGTGATTCTTCAAGCATTATCAGCAACTTTATCCTGAGTTGATCGTGGAGGTTATTTGTGCTGCCAGGGAGAGCTGTGCAAGACAGCCTCTCATTCACCCAGCCACGAGACCTGCCACTGCATACACATCATGCTTTAAAGTGAGGGGCTTGAGGCAGCCAGCAGCCACCTGGTGCTGACAGAAGAACTCTTTCATGCCATTCCCAAGAATTCTTTGCCTAAGAAAGCAAAATGGGTGAAGAAATTGCCTGTACGAGTTGTTACAGAGGGTCATGGAAGACCTGTGCCCCATAGGATGTGCCCTCCAGCGTCAGAACTTGCAACAAATTTCTACTTGTAACTCCTCTTCAACATGCATTTCTCCACTCTAAAGGGGAAAATTAAATCTGTTATCTTAATCATTTGCATAGTTATTGGGATTCATAAGCCATTTTTTTCTAGATTACTGTTTCTAAGGAAAACTCACAGCTAGATATCATTTTGTTTCTTAATATACAATCTGCTTTATGGTATTCCCTTTGTATAAACTTAGATTGTCACACAATTCAATTCATTCTGTAGAACCAATCTTTACATCTCTTGCGTTACTGCAATAACTCCTTTCAAACAGAACATTGCAGAACTCAGCTAAGGATCAGTTCCCAGAGGACACAGTAACAAGCGTCATCTGCAGAGAATGCTTGTTATAGAAGTCTGATTTTAAACCATTGAATATATGGTGTTGTAGAGTGCTGGGGGTTTTAAAAATCCTAATGTCTCCTGTGTCTGAAATACACTGTGGATGAACAGCCCCTCAAATTAGGATTCTCTCCTCCTGTAATTAGATACAATGACTGAAAAAGTTAAACCCTACTGCTTCAGACTAAACAACTAAGCCTGAGCTAGACCTCAGAGTCAGTTTTGTTAATCTTATGCATAACATTACAACAAGATTGTAAATAATTGTAAATAGCATTAACTTTTCTGTTGCCTTCTAATCTCTTATCTGCAGCTTATACCAATCTAAGACTTAGTTTTTCATCAAATCAGCAGGCCTAGCGTGAAAATTTCTCTAGTCAACTCTTCAAATATTTGGATATTAACAAAGGACTATAAAAATGCTGTTTTTCTCAGGTTTTCTAAGGGAGGAAAACAAAACAAAACCAAACTCGCAACAAAACAAAACAATACCACCACAAACAGAACACCACAAAACCAAACCTACCTACTTCGTGATTCAATTTTACAAAATTTTAATGAGTTCCACAAATACCCACATGAGTTCTGAGCCTCCTTCCCTCCCCAAAGCTGAATTACAACTTGCCCAGCAAACCCCTCTCACACTCTGCTATTCACTGGTTCCTTCTACTTGTTAAGAAGAGGGAGACTTGTCACAAAAAGATAGATTAGAAGCTTTTCAAGTAACAGCAGAATAATTCAACATGCTTTATGAGTAAACCACTCAGGAACATTTCAGTTTTGTTAGGAAGGAAAAAAGAGCAGCAAGAAAAACATTTTGATGCCCCGCATTCAATACATAGAACTAAAACCAGTCATAGTATTTTGCTTTAAAAACACAGATTGGTATGAAGTTTAGGTCAGAAAAGCTAGACTTTGTTTTAAATTCTCCAAAGTATTTTAGCATATTTTGTCCAGCATTTAGGAACTTCTTTAAGTGTGTTATACCATTTTAATAGATTAGTCTTCAGACATACCTCAAGCACATGTTAATAGAAATATGAGCAATTATGACTAATATGCAGGAATTCAGTTAAAACACCAGAACTCACAACCGCTTATACTAAGTATAAAAAGAAGATAAATTATGCTGCATATATTAATCATCATTTTCCTGTTTTACTGATGGCAGGCAGCACTTAAGCAATTTAAGGCTGCCTCAAGTGCACTATAAGACTAGAAAGTTAAAACTAACAAAACCCATCTTCCTGTGTCCCGGATATCAACCATTACAGTTCAGAAAACAAAGCAGCAAGTTCTTCAGCTGATATTACCACCTCTGTCAAAGCTGCGTGTTTAAAGAGTACCCAAAAGATTTTCTTTCGAACAATAAGTTACTTCAAATTGTTTGAGAAACTTCAGTAATGTGATTTTTACCTGGAAGTCCTGTGATATTTCAGCTGTGGGAGGTGGTGGATATTCTTCACATACAGCAAGGCTCCGAACTAACTTTAACTTTGTGTTTGACTGAAGGAAAGTATGTAAAATTAAAAGCTATGGCTTATGAAAGATTATATAAATATACCATAAGCTGTTATTTTTCCATTCATTTTATGTAAAGCAAAATGGCTGAAAACAGCATTTTTAATATTTTCAATAGAATAAATAATTTCCTTTAGGACAAAAATACCCAAGCAACTGCAGCTTTTGAAGGCACTGTCAGCACTATAGAGCACATCTAATGAAAAGTAAATAAAATCTTTGGGAAAGTGTTTTTCTCCATAACAATAAGAAGCCACCAAAAAATATAAAGGCAAACCACAAAAGCAGACAACTAGGCAAGACAAAAATCCAACAGAATAAAACAAAGCTTCAATGCCAAAAAATAAAACTAAAGGCACTTTCCACAAAGTAACAAAGCTTCATCAAGCATGAAGGGCTTCCTTAGCATGCCAGCACACACGTCTACCATACCTTCGACCTTTTTGCTGTCTGTCCAAAAGACTGCACTGGCCGCTGAATGATGGGCACAACAGAAAAGGTTTATATTAAACTTAATAGTACAGTTTTATTATTGCAAAAGTCTGTATAAAAGAAAGCTTTAACAGTTATTACTGGTCAAATCTGTGAAAGGAACAGCAGATGCTCTTGGCTGAAGGATTATATGCTTTCCCAAATTCATCGTGCCTGTCCTTGATTTCTCTTCTCCATTTATCAACAACAGACATGACAGGAATTGAACAGGAAGCAAGCATTATTCTCGTTCAGTGAGATCCAAGCAGTTCACTCTCTCAGCCAGATCCTACATTTTAAATTATTGTGTCCTAATCACCTTGGCAACATATGGCTTTATAAATTTTCTTCCTATTCCTGAAACCTACCTGGAAAAGATGGTGTGGAGGAGAAAAATAAACACCAAACAACACACCACAACCCCCTCCAACATCACCTCTACCAAAGGAACAGAAGATGACCTACCACAAGCAGGTTAAAACATGTTGTTTTTCTTTCATCTTAGGACCTATGACAGTGAGCTTCAAAATGGGCTATGGTCAATTTTTTAAATTTAAACTAGTAACTTAACATTTATTAATATTAACTTTCTTGTCCCAGAGCCATTTTAGTAACTTACTACACTCTAAGTTGCTCTTTCTCCTTTCTTCTATTACTATTGTTTATTTTTTAAAACAAAACAATTACCAGAATTTTACAACAGTATGCATGACTGAAAGGTACATTTGAATCAACAGAAGTGTTTAACAATTTCTTATCTGCATAGGTAAAACTAACTCAGATGTCTGTGACAGTTACACAGGAGTAGAAGCACGCACAGTGGCATAACATAATTTAAGTATTGGTTTCACTGTAGAACTAAAACTGATGAACAGACAAGCTTTTAAACAGAATTGGGTTTATTGAGCACAGGCCTAATATTTGTAAGGAAAAAGTAACATTAGTAATACAATTTCAAGTGTTTTTAATAGACAATATTGCCTCTTTTATGAAAGCAGTCTCCTTTCAGAAGGAAATAAACAAAAAGCCCCATTGAACACTAGATGAGAACAGCCCTCCCCATCCCTGGGCTCATAGGTGCAGATATCCATCAAGTGCCTTAGCAGAACACCCAACCTACAGAAAAGGGCTCTACCATGTAAAGACAAAAAAACTCCACTATTTCTTTCATTTTCCCCGAGTCCCAAATGTCTTTTTTGGATATTGCACCAGCTTAGCTGAAGAGCAGCAGAAGGGGAGCTCATTTAAGCTCATTTCACTATATAAGAGGATTTTAAATAGCAGCACTGAAAACAAACTGAACTCATCATCATGTTATTAAAGGCAGCTTGCTGAGATTTTGAGCAGCAAAGACAGTTCAAACGTTCTCATACCTGGAACAACACAGTTCAGGAAAGATACTGAAGTGCTGGAGCGGGTCCAGAGAAGAGCAACAAGACAGGGGAAGGGACTTGAACACAAGAGCTATGGGGAGAGGCTGAGGGAGCTGGGCTTGTTTAGTCTGGAGAA